>NC_134407.1:127764103-128096559 GCF_038048845.1 Mixophyes fleayi | reverse complement strand
GGATGTTCATTCTGGGATTTCATTCATGGGAGGTACATATGCAGCAGAGAGAGATCCATGGGCTGTCAAATCTGGACAGCCAGGTGACTGTAGCTCCTTATGCTAGTGGGGTAAAGGACAGATGAAGTGGCAAACCTGCCTGGAATTTATTTACTGTGTGTACATAATAATCTAGTGATTGTTTTTATTACAATAAATGTATTGCTTTACTTTCTAACTGCATTTGCCTGAGTGACTATACAAATCCCAGAAGGTACTGGGTAGACTTCCCTGGCATAGTGAGGCACCCGTGGGTGGCCAGCCAGCGTGAAGTGGCTAGCCTTGGGCCAGAAAACCTGGTATCTTCACAAATGTGTTCGGTACATGGACGAGATAATGAGAAATATGATGATAACTGTGTTGAACTAAGGCAGCCACCAGTATTACCACCACCTCATGTCCATGATAAGCGCATTATCATGCCAGGGCAGCATAAGACGAATAAAGCACCTCTTCTGTTTAGAAATAATTTTATTCAAGCCCAGACATTTGTCAACTCATCTGTAGCCTTTGTCAGACCTAAATAAATAGAGATAGGGACTTTAGTCATCTAGGCACCTCCTGCCTGTTACCTCATTTGCAGAGAGTTCATTCAAGTTGTGTTTCCAAACGTGGCAAATTGTGTATAGTAGCAAGCAGCCCAGCATTAGCTACCAACCGAATGGATAGACAATCCTCTCCGGTGAAAAACACCTTGATCATCATATCATCAGTCTCCTAATTGTTAGTACGGAGTGCAGAATCAAATTATCAAATTCAAAATAAGTCCCCTAATGCAATCCATGATTCCCAAGACATATCCTTGCATGCTACAGCTGCTACTGATGAAGGGGTATATCTATGCAGAACCGGAGCAAGACGACTAAGCATATTTTTCACAATTGTCTGTGTGAAGCAAGCGTTTATGGAAAACGCATAGCAGACCACTAAAGCCATGACAGCTATGTAAGCATTGGATGTGCATCCAATATCCGGCATCAATGCATCAGGTTTTAGACGATTAGTTGAAGTCACGTGTCCATGCTATCAAATTCCATCTCGATTTTATTTCTCTAGAACATCAATTCCTCAGCTGTACTATGAAAAATGCCATTGTACCAACAGTCCACTTAACTACAGATATGTGGACAAGCGGTCCTGGTCAAAACAAAGACTGTATGACCGTGATAGCACTAGGTGTGATCGCCATTAGCAGAAACCGCAGCAACACTGGTAGCTTGACATCATTCTCCTCATCCTTTCTGCATAGTAGAGTTTGCACTCAATGTCAGGTCATTCACAGGCAAGCTAGTCTTTGCATTGCTGGTTTCACAAAGAAACATACAGATGTCAATCTGTTGGAAAAACACAGGTATGTCATAGCAAAAAAACTCACCCAGCTAAGACTCTCCTCAGGATTCCTCATTGCCGACAATGGAGCCAACATTATATATACGTTACGACTTGGTGAAATTCAACATGTACCATGCTTTGCACACACAATAAGCTTAGTGGGGCAGAATTTCTTAATAAATGAGAGGTCAGAGCAGCAGATGCTATTTGTGGCCCATAAAATTTCTGGCTATTTTAGTCATTGCAGCATCTGCAAAACAAAATTCATCTGTCATCACTCTAACTGGAGCAAGAGTTATTAAAAGGTGGAATTCCACACTTTATATGCTTCAGTGACTAGAAGAACAGCAAAAATCCATCAAGACCTACACATCAAACCATGTTACTTTACTTTACTGAACATTGGAGACTCCTTACTGTTTTATGCAAGCTACTGAAACCCTTTGAAATTGTAGCAAATGAGGAGAGTTCAGACACTGCCAGCCAAGTCAAGTCATACCCATAATCAAACTACTGGAAAAGCAGCTGGAAAAGTTGAAGGAGGAGATGAAACTTAGCAATTCTGCAAAGTATGTCAGCCTTGTGGATCAAGTTCTTTATTCACTTTTACAGAATCCAAGGGTTTGCAGCATCTTGAGATTGGAACATTACATTTTGGCAATCGCGCTTGATCCTAGGTTTAAGTCATATGTAGTGTCTTTCTTCCAAATGACACAAATCTTCACAGATGTAAACAGCTCCTTGTGAGCAAGTTGTCGACTCAACTCGCTCGTGACACATTCCCTGCTTCAGCTTCTCCTCCAAATGCTACTGCCAGAAAATGATTTCCCTTTTCTGATAGTCACACTGATGATGACTCAACAACAAATTGTATGAGGAATACCATTCAATTACCATCAGAATGTGTAGATTCCAGTGGGGATTAAATAATATTGTGCGATGATGATGATCATGACATCAGTTGAACAACCAACAACCAAACTGTTGGCTTTTGTGGGGGCCCCAACAAATTAAGCACTTAAGCCATGAAATTGGTAGTCACTAAAATGCTTGGTTTATTAAACTATGTACATATCCTTTTCAACATGTGGGTGGGTGACCCCAAGCACAATGCCATCTTCCACGATTCATCATCTTTTATATGTCAATTGATGCCGCTGTAATGGCTACACTAGAAGTATTGTAAGGAAGGCTTCTACAGGCCCGGTGGTATAGAAGAAAGGCAAAAATCCCCCCAGGGGTTTTGGAATGAAACAAGCAACACAGGGTTAAAACTGCATAAACTCATGAGTTTATTATTCTGTTTGCTTGTGGCATAATGTTTCACTAAAGCAGCAGATAAGTAGATAAGGAATACATTTTTCTTTAAGACAAAACCATATAACCTCTCAATTAACAATATTACAGGTCTTTTGCCATAAACCAAAGATGCTTCCTTTTGGGCTGGCTTTTACATACTTTTGCTGCAAACATCCCTCAAGCAATAGTTGAGCAACAGCTCTCAATAGCTCTTTGTGGTGAGATCCTTCATTTTCCGAACTAGCAGTCACACAGCACAACACGGATAGCAACTATTCACTAGACTCTAGCCATCCATTTGTGGCTCCTCCACTTTTCACCAAGAATCTTCTGAAGCCTTCATTCTAGTACATTCTGGCACCAAAATGCCCTATTTTGGGGGGCTTTTTGTAACTCATTGCAAAGTATAACTGTTTTCTACACCTTATATGTGCAGTTTGGAGCTCTAGTGAGCAGCCTGGGGCTGTAATTTGCAGTTTCTCCATCTCAAAATGACTGACGTACTTGCAATGAACCTCCCAGAAGCCCTGTGGGAGATGTAGTTATCTGAATGAATGCATGCAGTAATATACCTTTGATTTGCAGGGTATTACACCGTTGTCCGTAATTGAGGTCTTGTGTCCACTCTCGTTTTAATGAAGGATTTTGTAACCATGCCATCATTGCATTTGCTTTCTTAAATTCAATTAAAAAAATAACCGTGGTTAATTTCATTGTATTGCCAATCATAATAAAGTGATTTTTGGGTAACTTTGTGGGCCGATTTTGATTGTGACATCGGTTTGACTAGATTGACTATCGTTTTTGAGAAAATTGGCATCGCATTGAAAAACACTTAAAAAAAATACCAAAAATGTAATGGTCAGGCAAAACCAACTTACAAATTGCATTGAAATTGTCTCAAATCATACGAAAGTATAAACATTAATTACATAATCTCTTTTTATTTGGTATGTATAGAAAGCTGATTCGATAATTACAATTAATGCATAGTAAAACGCTGTTTGTATGATTTTTGTTTTTATGTTGGTTATCACCAGGACAATCAAATTGGAGGTTCCTTTAATAGTCTGCCATTGTGTCTATGATTGTGCCATCTGCCTTGATATGTTTCCTGAGAGTTTCCTCCATCACTATTACTATTATATCTTGTAAAATATATAAAAATATAATAAAAAATAAATAAAACAAAGGATGCACAGCGCTGTAGCTGGCTCACTTGATGAGCAACAACAAACACCAACACAATGTTCAAAACGCATTCATTTATTAACAAATCTCAAAATTAAAATTAGTAATACGATGAATTGAAGACATCAAATAGCAATGTTAAAACTATCAATCACTCCATAAAACATCAGATATGTAGGAAAAGATGGATATGAATATCCTATGGGTACCTAAAAGTCACAAATGCAAAAAAGCCTTTGGTTAGATCAAATGTCCAATATCAATGTGTGAATATCACTAGTCCCAACTGTTCAGAGTTGGCAGCAATGCACATAAGAAACCTCAGCTGCTTTTTGAATTGAGATATCAGAAATCCATGATGGTATGCGTCCACCAGTACCAGCTTATTAAGGACTTTTACATAGATCCATCACACAATGAATTGCTCAGATGTAAAATTGTAGTGGTGTTATAGTGCTCACCTGCACAAAAAGATTAAGCTGTCCCAGCAGAGAGCTGATCCACTCGCATCCACAGCAAGGCCAAAACTCTGCTGTATCTGGCAGCCATGCAGACAATTTGTAGACAAAAGTAGTAATAGAACTGGTGAGCTATGATCGACACTGCCCTAAATGATAATACCTGTCCCAGCAAAGATCTGATCCAACCGTGACTATGGCAAAGCAGAAACTCTGCTGTAACTGGCAGCATGTAGAGGAATGAAGCTGATGACAGTGTGGAACTGGCGAGATAGAAATCACTGCAGTGAACAGTAATACTCCGAGTGAATAGAGAATAACCCTTGAGGTCAAAAGATACAAATGCAATTGGAGGACCCACTGATGCACTTGATATTATCAATCTTAAGAGAGTGAAAAGATTCCTAAAAAATAATCTGCCATAAATTTCTGACGCGTTTCTTCACCACAAAGATGATTTCTTCAGAGGGGACAGATAAGTACACTTCCAGCAAGTAGTAATGCTGATCACTGCCAGAAAACTTTATAAGTGCATTCATTAATTGAAACATAAATCAGCATCATTGTGAGTTATACATACTTACCTGTGTGAGAAGACCAGCTATTTTCCAATCTGAACTGTTTTGTTTACCTATTTCTTACACTTCACTAATATAACATATATGTACTATTTATACATTCCATATTTCTATATATATTCAATATTGATATACATTACATCACGGTGGCTCAGTGGTTAGCACTTCTGCCTTACAGCACTGGGGTCATGAGTTCAACTCCCAACCATGGCCTTATCTGTGTGGAGTTTGTATGTTCTCCCTGTGTTTGCGTGGGTTTCCTCCGGGTGCTCCGGTTTCCTCCCACACTCCAAAAACATACTGGTAGGTTAATTGGCTGCTATCAAAAATTGACCCTAGTGTCTGAGTGTGTCTATATTAGGGAATTTAGACTGTAAGCTCCAATGGGGCAGGGACTGATGTGAATGGGTTCTCTGTACAGCGCTGCGGAATTAGTGGCGCTATATAAATAAATGATGATGATGATGATGATATTTATATACTGGCAAATATATAAGTGACAAATGCCCTTTGATTCACAAAATGTAATTGATGTAGACATCTTTGGTGAGGATGATGTTGAGCGTGATTATAACATTGTCATTTGTCACCATTGATGAACATGACCACTGTTATCCAAAGCTGTGTCTAGTTTTGTGAACCAGTGCAAAATTAGATTTTTATTTCCATAGCAAGATTGAAATTATATAAATGTTTTTTTGCACCAGCTCAGACTTGGCAGAGACTGAGGGGTATATTTACTAAACTGCGGGTTTGAAAAAGTGGAGATGTTGCCTATAGCAACCAATCAGATTCTAGCTTTTATTTATTTATTGCATTCTACAAAATGACAGCTAGAATCTGATTGGTTGCTATAGGCAACATCTCCACTTTTTTCAAACCTGCCGTTTAGTAAATCTAGCCCTGAGTCTTATTTCATATGTTTATAGGACTCATTTGCACTCAGCAGAGATACTTCTGTCTGTGCCATGTATTTGTGCCACTGCTCTGTCACTAATTTTAGCCAGCCAGATTGCTGCCAACTTTGGTCAAAATTGGTGAAAATTTTGACAGTTTTGAATGGATCATTAGAAAATAGACTGGAAATGTTAATGCTATAAATAGTAATATAGGAGCAGATACTGCTCAAAATCACATCAATTTAGTTATTTTTTACAATGTGTAATCAAATCCAGATCCAAAACCAAAACCCCTTTCAAGATTTTGGGGTAAAACCTGTAACAAAACCAAAACACGAAGATGTTTAAGAACCAAAACCAAAACATGCGGGTCAGCGCGCATCTCTAATTTATGTACATTTACACTTCACCACCACTAGTGGCCACTCCACTGAAACTGTGATTAAATCCTTGAGTATTCAGGGGACCTGTGGATGCCATAGCCAGAGCGTAGAGGTGGGCAACAGCAAGTGAAGTATTATGCAACTGGATAACGCAAATAAGTGTCCACACAACACAACACAGGTACCAGAGGGGTTTCACATAAGTATGAAATATGTTACTTGTTCTTCTTTGTATACACCTATTTTTTTTTGGGGGGGGGGGAATAAGTATAATAACAGTATTGATCTAAATGCTGTGTGGATGGTGGCTGGTCCTGGCTGTGGATTGAAACATGGAATAATATATTGATTATTTTTTGCTGCTTTTAAAATATGTTTACAGTATGCAATTAAAACATGTCCTATACCTGACATATTCAAATACTTACATGTATCTGCCATTGATTTTAAAACATGTATTATGCTTTTGTATAGTTAAACATCACAAATCATTATATACATACTTTTTTATACTCACTAGACTAATGCTAGGGAAAAAGGCCTGTCCATGTCCTGGGTGGTAATCCCTTCTATTATCTCCCGTGAGAGCACTTGTTTGAGTTTCTCTTCATAGCTTGTGAATTCTGTGACTTGTGGGGCCTACCAGCTGTGCCTAATACTGCTGCCCTTTCTTTTGCCATTTTTTCTTACACCTTCCTTTTTATATCAGAAAATCAATTGCAGGAGTTGTCTACTGACCTATAACATTAACAGCTGGACCCACCCCTGCCCACAGCTGGAGTTTTCGGGATATTGGGGTCTTTGCAGCTTGGCTGTTCAAAATGCTTTCATAACATGGTATTATATTGGAGATCAGACCATAATTCTCCTCATGGTTATTATTAGATGGCAATATGAAATGTCTTCCACATCGTTATTTACCAATACATTTTCGATGGGCAGCTGAGCGATGTTCAACTCCCCGGCGACACTGGCTGGCTGGTCTTACCACTTACCATGTGGGAGCCTATACACATATGTGACACCGCTTGCTGGTACACATATGCATAGTGGAACTTCAAGCCAGAATTTGGGCTTCCTAGATTCTATGAAGGTATGGCTACATTCCTTGGAGTGTTTGTAGTAGTGGAGCTATGGGGTTATGTACAGTTGCATGTGAGTTTCAGAGGGAGTGTAAGCATATCAACAAATGCTCAATTCAGCCATTGGGCTCCAGCCACATCATTTAAACATGCATCCGTCCAGCATGTGCAGCATGGTGGCCTAGTGGTTAGCACTTCTGCCTCACAGCACTGGGGTCATGAGTTCAATTCCCGACCATGGCCTTATCTGTGTGGAGTTTGTATGTTCTCCCCGTGTTTGTGTGGGTTTCCTCCCACACTCCAAAAACATACTAGTAGGTTAATTGGCTGCTAACAAATTGACCCTAGTCTGTGTGTGTGTTAAGGAATTTAGACTGTAAGCCCCAATGGGGCAGGGACTGATGTGAGTGAGTTCTCCGTACAGCGCTGCGGAATTAGTGGCGCTATATAAATAAATGGTGATGATGATGAGCTAAGAAATATACAGGTATTATTCAGGTCTAATAATAAGGCGGTAGTGGAGGCTTTGATCAGTACTGCAGCTCTAGTGCACCGGTGCCAGAAAATAAGGCACCAATCGGGGACCATGAAGGACCATTAAGGAAATAGCATCGACCAGATTTAACTTTACAAAATTCCGCAGGCTAACTCCAGAAGCAGAAACACAGATGCCTTGCTCTCCTCTTGAAGCTATCAACCTCAATAGTGTGGTATTGAATCAGAGCCACTTCTTTTATAAAAATTGAAACTGACTGTTGCAGACTCTAGGTCACATGGGTGAAATACCATTTGGTGAAGGAGTTATGGTTCTGTGAATGCCTCCAGTTGGCGGTCAATACATGAATTATTTTTAAAAGTGAGAGCTAAAGTGGTAATATAAAACCACCAAAGATGGTGTTTGGAGTATTTCAGGTTCAGGTGGTCGTTAAGGGTCTACAAGACTTATTTAGGCCTTGGTTAGCAGGCACTCAATTGTGCAAGAGATAATTTTAAAAATAAAGAGCCAGTAAAGACAAAGCCTTACTACATGATATCAACTGAAAATATGCTGAGCACTAGATTAAAAAGCAAAAAGGTGCAACAAAGCATAATGCGCATTCTTTGGGAACAAAAGTGGCAATTGCACCACCTTGGCTGGACGTGGTTATATAAAATGAAGTATGGAATTGAAGTCAGACATATATTAATTACACATGACAAAATTACATGTTATACTGTTTAATTTTACAGATCACGGCCCAATTAAAGTGCGGCTATTTGGGGACTCATACATACACTGCACAAGAAAAAGGATGTTGTTTCCGTTGATACAGAACTTAGGAACTGATGCTGAAAAATTATGCTGTATTGGTTTGGACAGAGGGGCATGCGATGTTCCCAGTGATCTCAGAAGTGGTAAGGATTTATAGGAAGGCATAATGTTTGGATGTGATAATTTTACATGCCTTCAAGTCTTAAGGCACTTAATAGGAGCCTCAGAAAGGTAAATCAAAATGTGTTTGATTACATTAGAAAGATGCAAGTGCAAGCTATGCGGCAGTATGGGGTGCATTTATCAGATATTGGTCATGTTCTTTAATATACATATACAGAAAGCAGTAGGGATTATGATTATGATTCGGAGCAGTGGTCAAAATTGACTTATTGCTTGTTACTGGAAAAGGCAGGACTGTATGGGTATTTTTGGGGGAAAATACAGAAACCGTCTGGACAGCGGTCTTGAAGCATTCCCTTGCCACGGTATGGGTTATTACACCTCTTTTTCTTATGTGTCACCAGGACAAAGGATAAGGTGTCCAAGTGGGGAGGGCCATTGTCATTTGATTAGCAGACACTGGGTTTAAGCCATGACCACTTTGGTGATACTTGGTTGCCTGGTGTTGTTTCAATTATTATGGATGTCATTATGGTGTGAAGGGACAGAGGGTCAGAGAGCTTCCATGTTTAAGGTCAGGTACTAGTTTCAATCTATTGCACAGAGTCTCACTATGTATAGTGTAATATTTCATGCATTGAGCATATTTATTCTACACAACTGAAATGTAGAGTTTTCTCTAGAAATTGCTTATCTGGATGTCAATCGCCCTATTGGTGAATCCTTCAAGTCCTTAGGTAGAGTCTTACTCACCAGATAGTTCCAACACAAAAAGAGATGGTTTCTATTAAATTAAGTTTTAAACTTTTGCATTGGTAAAACCCCAGGTCACTGGGTACAGTGATTACATTTCTGTCATTGTATCTATGTGTAAAGACTAAGGTTTAGATTTCCTAAACCTTCTAAATAGGAAAAGTGGAGGTATTGTCCTCTAGAATATCCCTTAGATTGTACGCTCCTCTGAGCAGGGCCATCTCTCCTCCTGTTTCCACCACTTCTAACTCTGCTCTCCAGCTACTTAGCCCTCCTCTTCGAGGGTCCTCCACCCCACGTCCACTCTCGCTCCCTCCTCCCCCCTGGGGGTCTCCCTGTCTTCCGCGCCCTCCTTCTTGGGCCCCGTCGTTTGCGGATCCTCCCTCCCCCTTCCCCGCCCTCTCTAGCTGTGCATTGAGCTTACTGAGTTGCTGTGTTTACTGTACTGTGCTGTCTCCCATTGTATTGTAATTTTGTTTGTCTCTGTACGGCGCTGCGGATGCCTTGTGGCGCCTTATAAATAAATATTAATAATAATAATAATAGAATGTACTAGATAAATAATAGCTAGAATCTGTTTGGTTTCTATGGACAATGCCTCCACTTTTCCTTTTTTAGAAGGTTTAGGATATCTACCCCTAAGAGTTAATGAGAAGAGTCAGTGGACAATGCATTTGGAAGTTAATAACTCAGGGCTGTAGTATTTATGTACTAGTATTTAGTATTTATGCATTTTAGGAACTCAGTCACATGAGTTGTGGTTGTGGAAAGAAATATGATTATCCTTGCACAATCTCTGGTCCCTGAAGAGACGCTGACACATCAAGTGAGACAGTTCTGGCTAATATTGCATGTCTGCTATCTAATATATATATACAACAGAGTGCATGTATGGGTATCTGAACATGTTTAACGAACTTCTGGAATACCAAGGAAGCTGACATTTGATACATAGGTAGCTTTTAGGTCACAACTGACGGGAAGAATCTGAAACACCTTGATTTGACGCTAGTCTTGAGTCTGAGTTGATTGTTTACTTGTAAGAAAACATGGGAATCCTAACATTGAGTGCTACAATGTAGTCAAGTTGAGATGTAACAGCTGACTGTCACTCAGTTTTGATAGAACAGTCTCTGCTTGACAAGGAACAGTCCTTATCAGCTGAGCTGTATATTATACACATACATACATTCTTTATTGCTGTGATTGTGTCTCTTGATATGACCACTAACAGGCTAAGGCCTAGTTTCCCAAACTGTGCGCCGCGGCTCCCAGGGGTGCCGTGGACAGGAAGAGAAAAACACAAAACAAACTAAAAAAAAAAAACTTACCAATCCGGCAGCGCCCGGGACCCAGCATCTTCCTTCATCCTCCACTCTCATAGTGGGGTCAACCAGGGATTGAGTAAATCGGTTGGTTTACCCATCCCCAGCCCTGCAGCTGCATCACTACATAAATTGTGGTGTGATTAATTTAAAGGATCAACTTTATAAGAGCTAATTGAGCCAACAAATAAAATTAATATTGGGATTCTGCCTGTCACACTATAATCCATTCCTGGCTGTCCTGTTTTGAGCCCAGCTTCCTGAGTCAGTGACCAGCCAGCTACTAGGCAGTATTGATCCACACTAGGTGGTCAGTGTGATAAGAACGAGATACCAGGCACTGTTAATAATTTGCCTGGGGAGAATGGTGGTGTCATTTCCTCTTATATCCATAAGTGTTTCCATGTGGCACTACTGTGTATTAGTTTATAAATGATGCTTAATTCCTTACGTATTAAACAAAGTAGCTATAAGCACACTGGGGACTTTGCTTCACCAAGAACTTTTATGGAGCTTCATTCCCTCCAAGTTTGGCAGTTACCCACTGCTGCTACTTTAGTCTATGGGCTTTCGTGGTTGGTCACTACAAACTGGAAGTACCAGTTGGCTTGGAGCTCGACACTTAACGTTTAACTTTGGAATGAGGTCACCACCCACTCCTACCTTCCACAACAAATAAAAAAAAAGATTGAATTATGTTTAATTAAAATTATTTGAAAGCTTTCTTTATGTGGTTTTACTCACTTGATATTTGGGGCAGTGGTCTTAGGGATCCCTGTCTGGTATACTGGAACAAATGAGATGGCAAAGTTTGCCAATCAAGGGGTCCCGATTTGTTAATTACCCTGGCCACTATAGAGCGATTTTGCACAAGATATGCCATGCAAACAACCCTATACATTTGTGACCTCCCCACTTTTTGTACTGCTGAAGACAGTATTGAAATGTGTAGGCACAGTATGGAATATTGATTGGTCTGGATGTGTTACTGTTGGTGGGGAGCAACCTAATGCTAAATTGCGATTTATATGGTCTTCATCCTGTAAGTGCATATACACTTGTTCTCTAATAAACAAAAAACGCTTGCCGGTTTCTCTAGTTTTGTGTAGTGCTCTCGTACACTGATATTTTCTGAGATCCACTTGTATAACAGCAGGTGGAGGCTTTTGAAAGCAGAACAAATGTGCAACTGACACTACCTGGAAATAGGAGAACTTTACCTTGGATCCATTTAATTAGTGCTGACCTGATTGTACAGGTCACAAGAGGTGGAAAACAGGTATAAAAGAAGAGGTGCGTGAGATGTCATTGACATAATTTTAGCCATTTATGAGGATAAAATGTGCAGTATTTGAGAAGAATAACTGAAATGGTGCAAAATTAAAGGGGTAGAATTTAGATCCAACGTTTCAATTACGTCATATAATTTTTCTCAGGATTTGGCAAATAAACCACCTAGTGAGGTGCAGAATCTCCCCAAAATGCCTGCCAACTCTCTGACATCAACCACACACCAGACGTTACGCACATAACTAACTTCGATGTGGTGATGACTGGTGGGGAAAAAAGCAAGACGAGAAAAGCCATGTACAACAAGATTTCTAAACATCGAGCTAACAAAGTGCCCTTTTTTTAAAAAAAAAAAAAAACACAAATACAAAAAACTAAGGGATATAGAACTCAGTGTAACAGAAGTAGACAGTGATAGTAAAGTGCTGACATTAAGGTCCAAAGGGAAAACAAATTCACATGACATGAAACATACAGGGAGTGACCAACTAAATATAGCATTGTAAGCCTGTGTGCAAAAAACTATAAGTAAACAATAAAGACATGCAAAAGAAATCACAACACAGGGGAGATGTCCTCCATGATAGAGAATGCAATGTTAGGTATCCCTAAACCCTAAAAGGTAGGGAAGGCCATTTTCAGAGGAAACATGAACCAAAGAATTGGATATAGAAACAAGATGAATTACAAAAGACTCAAAAAAAGGAATTTCAAAATTATTTTTCAAATAAATATTTTAAACATACTTGCTAACTTTTTCTTATTCCCCTCAGGTGACAAGGGCGCAAAGGGGCATGGTGTACCTCACCCCCTGCTGTGCAAAGCCACAGCTCGCAGTGTTGCGCAGAAAGGGGTAGGTCTAGTATTACTCAAATTGTGTCATTAAGCCCCGCCTCTGCCCAGGATCATGATCTTCTGGGATTCCAGGAATACTCCGCCAAAATTTGAGAGCCTCCCAGATATTCCTGGAGAGTGGGCAAATATGATTTTAAACACAGGAGGGAACCATATGAATATCCAAGAAGATGATGACAAATCTTGTTATGAGCAAGCGCTACAATGAGGACCCCTACAACTCAGCATCCACAAAATATGGTTCAAAGATAGATTCTCATTCAGTCTGTAGGGACTACAGTATTTGTTTTTTTAAGAGGACATTATTGCATTGACAGAAATGTGCTTTCCCATTTAACATGTGCCTGGAAGGTGCATAAACCATCCATTGGAAATATAGATCAATGCCTGGTTTCAAAGGCCCCTGAGGATATATAATAATCTAGACTTTTTGCAGGGCTAAAAAATGCTGAGCGACCCTTGCTAAATAAAAAATATTTTTTTTCCATGTGCGCGCCTAACTACATGCATTCATGCTTCTCACTATGTTCAGCAGAGAACACCCAATCCACAAAGCTCCTCACACCATTTTGCACCCACGCAGATTTTTCCCTATGTGTGTTGCATAAAACGAGACATTTACACAAAAAATGCGCAAATGACATTCGCACTGTGTGGCTGTACATCTGCACACCCTTAAATAGTAGTATACAGGATCACAGTTTACTATAAGTATATAATATTGGTTAATATGCAGGCTATAGGATAACATATCAATATAGAGTATATACTCTTGTACTGTGTAAGTAGGTAAATTTTGAGGTGAAACCTTGCTGCTCCAAGGCACAAAACCACTTTTGCACCTGCCATGCGTCTCCTTTGGTGTAACTGTGAGTAGACGTCTCCCGAAAAAGACAACAGGCCTGCACCATGAAGTGCTATTCTTGGACCACCTGGGCGCAGCGGTGCACAACATATCCAAGTCTCAACTGGATCCATACATGCTCTTCTGAGAGCAGAGTAGGGGCTTGGGACGGTGGAGAAACATTAATAAGCTCTCCTCTAAACTTTGCTATGGGGCCTGGCAATGCCATGTTCTGCCCATGCATAGAGCAGCATATACAAAGGAAAAATGGATATCAGCCAGTACACAAGCAGATGTAGATAATATTATTCAGTATACGTATGGATCTCTGTGCAGTATACAGGAATTAATATATTTATATCAGCATATACATATAGAATCTCAGTGAAATATATAGGAAGCTGTATATAAGCCAGTAGCTAGGATCTCAGTGCATTATATAATATCAGTGAGTGTATTGGATCTCAGTGCAGAATATAGGGAGCAGTATATAATATCAGTCAGTATAAAGGATCTTAGTGCAATATATAACATTAGTCAGTATTTGGGATCTTAGTGGACTATATAGGGGCAGTAACTAAAATCACTTAATATATGAGATTTATATAATTTCAGTCACTATATAGGATCTCAGTTCAGCATACATGGAGCTGTGTTTATATACCATATCTAGTATCACAGTGTGGTATACAAGCAGCTGTATATAATATCAGTGAGCATTTAGGATATATGTGCAGTATATAATATCAATCAGTATTTATTATAATCCTTTATTTCTAAAGTGCCAATATATTATATAGCACTGTACATTGAGGGCATTATACAATTAAATAACATACATTGAAATGAAACAAGTGAAGGTGTGGAGCAATTGGTACATAAGGTAGTGGAATAAGAATTGTAGCTGCTGGTGGGGAAAATGTATGTGGTGACTGTAAGGCAAAAGCATCATCAGTCGCCAATTTTAAAACAGCCACTGGCTTGTGTGTGCAGCTACTGGTAGTGTAATACAGTTGGAATGAGAAGAGTCAGTGAAAGGTGGAGACATGAAAGTTGAACCAGTTATTGTAGAAACCTTAAGAGAGACAGCTGCTGACAACCATGGCTGTGCTTCACCATTTATAGTCACTGAACCACCTTCCTCTTCTGGTTCTGGAGAAGGCTTATACTTTCCTGTTGAATGAGTACTGTTGTAGTTATCTGCCAGCTTGGAGTATTTGTGTGCCGGTACTTTTCTTTGGCATAATGCTCATTTTTGGACACAGAGCCAGGACATTTGCTTCCCAAATTTGTAGAAGTTGTGGCAGCAGCTGCTATAACAAAGAGACCTTACAGATCACCAAAGGACAAACAAAGATGGCAACAGCAATGATAGTTTAACTCTCTGGGTCCAGCAGCTGAACCAAGATGGTATTCAGTAGATCTTCTGAACAACCTTGTCCTTGGTGTGTTGACACTTCTCAGCACTACCATGTAATTTCCTACTGGCTTCACAATTTTGTAATGATTATATTAGACGGAAGAAGATAATGTCGAAGATAGGGCACAGAGCAGATCAGTGCTGCCATATCTTCTTTACTTTAAAATTGTATTTGCTAAAATCACAAATGAAGGAAATTAAAAGAATGTATCTAAAATACTTTCTATAACCTATGACAACATTTAACGGACAATAAACCTTGATATTTTCGATATAATTTAAAAAGGAAAAAGAAAGAGGGGAGATGTTTTATATCGTCAAAATATATCACATTTTTTTTACTTTTTATTTTGAAATGACAAATTCTACAAACAGAATAAATAAGCAAAACAAGATGTTCAACAATAATACAATGATAAAGTGACAAAAGCAAAAGAACAACATTGTCAATCTGTCATTTTAACAATTTTTAAACTGAAATTGAAAGGGAGAGTGAGGAAAAAGGAGAGGAAAGGGGGAGGGTGAAAGGATAGACCACCAATCTATGAGTAAATAAAAAAGCAATTAATACATGATACCCACTAGGTGATTATAGTAGGGACAGACTAAGTTATTTATTGCTATGCTAAAGGTCAATCTAGAACATGCTCTTCAGCAATTATGGAGTGATGGGAGCGGGAGAGGCAAATGTGAACCAAATGCTCCCAAATGTGGTCAAAGGTATCTGCTTTTAACCTTTGGCTGAAGGTTGATTATTTTTGGCATAGAGGCGTAAGTTGTAGTGGAGGACGGCATGGGTCTTTCCAGAATTTAGCTATAGAAGATTTGGCTGCATTTAAAATATGATTTACAAGTTTACTGGACTGTGTTCAAGTCAAAATTTAATATCCAATATCTGTTCAAGCATTGTATGAATTTCCTTTCAGAAAATGAAGATCTTGGGACAATGCCAACAGGTGTGGATGAAGTCTACTCTATGCCCACAACTCCACCAGCATAAGGGGGAAGTAACTGGGAATACCTTATGCCACCTCGTAGGTATATGGTATCATCTTACATATATTTTGCATGAATATTCATATGTAGAATGGAGATGGAAGCCATGTCCTTGATTCTAGTACACATGTCTATTGGAGGGCCTAGGTCCCTTTCCCATTCAAGTTCACGTTTCAACAAAGGTTTTATAGTATCAGACCGGAGTAAAGGATAAAGGATAGAGATCATACTCTTTAGCTCGAATGAAGTAAGATTCCTGAACAGTTGCAATATGAATAAGGACTATAAGTAAGAGCAGATTTGTGCATATTAGAAAATTTTGGATCATGTTACACCAAAGTTTTCCTAGAGGAAGTCCCAGGATCTCCAACTCATTACATTGACAAAGTCGTAAATCAGCTTAGGTCCACCGTTACTTCTTCTCCAGGAATGACTACTTAAAGGATTGGAGCCTGGTGGAAAATCAGGAATAGCCCAGACTGAGGTTATTGGGGAAGGTGTTGTAGTTATCTTAAATTTCTTAAGGGTCTTTAACCAGATAGCTCTAGAAAAGTTAATAATAGGATCTCCAAGATAAATAACTGACCTAGTGAGTTTAACATTTAGTCTAAAAAAGTTACTTCAGTATTGGAGGTCTCATTCTGCAGCCATCTGGATAAGGATGGGGGAGAGAACCTAGCTACTATTTGATATAGGTGGGTAGCGTAAAAATACTTAGATATAGCTGAAAGTCTCCAACTACCGTTACTAATCTTGTGGAATTTTGATCTAACAATGGAATCATACCCTCAAATAAACATATTCATATCTTCAAGTGGGGAAACTACTGGAAGGTATTTTAAGGAACAGTATTCAGTATTACTTGGTACGCAATAAAATCATTAGTGGGAATCAACATGGATTTGTGAGGGATAGGTCATGTCAAACCAATCTAATTAGTTTCTACGAGGAAGTTAGTGGGAACTTAGACCAGGGCAGTACAGTAGATGTGGTCTACTTAGATTTTGCAAAGGCCTTTGATACAGTGCCACACAAAAGGTTGATTTACAAAATAAGGGAACTGGGTCTAGGAATCAAAATTTGTACTTGGATCGAAAACTGGTTAGAGAATAGGCAACAGAGAGTTGTGATAAATGGAACATTTTCTAATTGGTCAAAAGTCTTAAGTGGAGTACCTCAAGGTTCCGTGCTGGGACCACTCCTTTTTAATATATTTATTAATGACCTTGGTGATGGTTTAGAGTAAAGTTTCTATTTTTGCAGATGACACTAAACTCTGTAAGGTAATAAAATCAGAGCAAGATGTAGCTTCTCAACAGAGGGACTTAAAAAAACTGGAGGATTGGGCGGCCAAATGGAATATGAGGTTTAACACAGATAAATGTAAAGTTATGCATTCAGGGATCAAAAACAAGAACGCAATCTATAAATTAAATGGAATTAATTTAGGAGAATCTATAATGGAAAAGGATTTGGGAGTGCTCGTAGACAGTAGACTTAGCAATAGTGCTCAATGTCAAGCAGCAGCTGCAAGGGCAAACAAAGTATTGGCATGCATAAAAAGGGGCATAGATGCAAGGGAAGACAGTGTAATTTTGCCACTGTATAAATCGTTGGTAAGACCTCATCTTGAATATGCAGTACAGTTCTGGGCACCACTCTATAAAAAAGATAATTTGGAACTAGAAAGGGTTCAGAGAAGGGCGACAAAATTGATAAAGGGTATGGAGTCATTAAGTTATGAGGAAAGGTTAGCCAGTTTAGGCATGTTTACTTTAGAAAAGAGGCGTCTAAGGAGAGATATGATTACTATGTACAAATACATTAGGGGTCAATACAGAGAGCTTTCATGGGAACTTTTTACCCCAAGGACCATACACAGGACACGTGGTCATCCCCTAAGGTTAGAGGAGAGGAAATTTCACAACCAGCAAAGGAAGGGGTTCTTTACAGTAAGGGCAGTTAAGATATGGAATTCATTGCAAGGGAAGGTTGTGATGGCAGATTCAATAGATATGTTTAAGAAAGGGTTAGACAAATTTTTAGCGGAAAGGTGTATCCAGGGATACGACCGTTAATTTAAAATAAAGGATAGTAGTGGATATAGGGTAAAAATTGGATTGCAATATTGAGTCTGGGGGGATTTTCAAAATTGAAACAGATTGGCGGTTGCTTACTCTGGATTAATTTCAAATATAAGTGCAGGATCGCAGGAGATCCAAAATAGGTTGAACTTGATGGACTGGTGTCTTTTTTCAACCTCATCAACTATGTTACTAGTATAATTACTTATAGTAGGATTATTCCATAAAAGGGATAGACCACTTAAAATTTCTATAAGATTAAAGACCAATTACACCTGATCCCAAATTTTACAAGAATCAACTAAAGTTTGAAACAAAATCAATGTTTTAATTACGGTAATTAAACCAAAACATTTTCTTCAATGGAAATTCACTAGCTACTCAAGATACCAAAGAACACTACATGTTTTTCGGACATATAATGTAATTCTAGCATTTGTTTCAGTCTTGTTGCTCTAAAATAATGAAATAAATTAGGAACCCCCGAATCCTCTATGTTCTCTTGAGCATAGCATTACCTCCTTTGCAATTTGTGAAGATTTATTATTCCAATAGGTCTTATTATGTCTATCTCTAAGGACTTCAGATTTTTAATTGATAGAAATGGGTAACACAGCAAAATGATATGATAGTTTATGGAGCAATGTAATTTTGATAGAATAGATATGATGTAACCATAAGATTTTATATTAGATCTACATTGAAAAGAATTCCTTCAAATGAGAGTATAACGCTGGGTAATTTTTCAGATATAGAGATTTTAAATCACCTGAAATATTTATTCCAAAATGTTTACTAAACTTTAACTGCCAAGAAAAGTTAAATTGATTCTTAATTACATATTGGACATGAATCCTGTAAAGTATATGACATTTTTCTGTCCTTATTTTCCTTTATTCAAAGCCTAACCTACTTAGTCTCCTGTCACCCAGTTGGGATATCTTGCGATATCACAGAACGATAAACACTGTGAGGGGTCTGGTTTTATATTATTGATGGATATAGATATAAGCATAAAAAGAGAAATCAAGAAGTTTTAGCACTTACGACCCATGATTTAAATTGGTATTTGGCATTATCATCTGCAGCTAAGAACAGCTAATACAAGCTCTTTATACAGAACAGGTAGTGCACAATAACTTAGAAACAATCATAAGATAAATTTAGTCTCCCACTCTCTGGGTTTAACATACGGTCCTGTGAGTCACACCAAGCTAATACTGACAATTAAACACCTATTTGCGGTTTTATGTAGATATGACATTCAGGGCCGTCCTAGGCTATTTCAGCTGTAGCCCTTCCCCTCTTCCCCCAATATAGGCGTTTAGGGCTACTTTTGAATATGAATATTCAGGAGTATTCTCCAGCATTCACATTTAGACAGATGTGCAATCTCTCTTACCAGTTCTTGTTCTTCTCTGTTGCTTGTTCTTGCAGCTTTGTTGTCTTCTAGCTGGATTCTGGAAATTTGAGGTCCTATTTTGAAAACATGCAGCAATTGTATTATAATGCAAAATGTTAACAAAACCTGAATGATTAGGCCCTTTAGTCCGAACACAACAGTCCATTATGGCCAGATAAAACTGCCCCATAGCACAGGCATACGTAGGCAATAAAATATATGAAAAATGTTTTCAAAGAGCTATAAAAAAAAAAAAAAATACAAACCTTTACCAGCCCCAACTGACTATTATTCAGTATTCTAGTCACCCTAGAGACCACAGAGATCATCCTCATAATCGTTGCACAATACAAAGATCATGCCCCTCCAAAGCTACTCTATTTTTTAAATGCCCCACTCAGCAATTTCTTTTAGCTACATCACCTGCCCCCTCACCTTCCCACTCCAGCCACCTCACTTTACCCCTCCAGCCACCTCACTTTACCCCTCCAGCCTCCTCGCCTGCCCCCTCCAGCCACCTCATTTACTGCCCCCCCCCCCCCCATCCGAGACATTAGAACGGACTTACCTGCTGTGGAGTCCTCTCTTCAGCGCTGTGTATAACAGGCAGTCTGGCAGAGATCGCTGCTAGCTGCCTGTCAGTGCGGCCTAGGCTCTTCTTACTCTGGTCACGTGAGATGTGGAAGTCCTTTAGACCAGAGGCGGTCCCAATGGCTCCGGCCCTAGTTACAATTAAAAAAATACATAATCGGCAAAGGTGCGCTCCCCCAGGCTCCAGCACCCCTGGCTGCAGCCTGGTCAGCCTATTGGCTGATCAGGCTCTGATAACATTTGTGAATAATGTTGAAGACCTTCCTAATTTTGTGCTAAGAATATTGATTCTTAACAAAACTACTTGGTCTTCATGCAATCAATTTGTTAAAATTTAATTTAACCTAAAAGCAAATATCTTGGATATAATTGTTAGGTCTATATGTAGGATAATAATAGGACAGTAGTTTTCATGGGATGTACTAAAAGGAATGACAACTCCAGTCTGTTAAAAGTAATGCATATTGACTATAATGAAAGCAAATTGAACATTTATATTTTATAAAATCTTACGCTTCTGAATTATATCTTTTACACACTTCTTGCTAAGATATTTGGTCATGTTTTGCATGTGGACTGACATGGAATGGCGGCCAATTACTATGGAATGACAGCTGTTTTATATGTCATGTCATTGGAAAAATGCAAAAAAAAAACTGCTATTCTGTCATGGAAAACACCCTTATTTTTCCCAGATCCCTTAATCCCACATGCTAAATCCTTTGCTCTCCCACACCTGTACACCACTACATAAGTGTCATAATGTGGAATGACGGATGATTACTATGGAATGAAAGCTCTTTTCTATGTCATGTCAATGCAGAAATATCCGTAAAAATAAGCATTTCTCATAAAACACCTCTATTTCTCCCAGATTCCCTAATCCCACACACTAAATCCTTTCATATGCGCACCCACACACCTATACCCACTACGCAAGTGTCATAATGTGGAATGAGGGATGATTATTAATTATTCACACATTCATATACTGACTCCCTCACACACACATTCATATATTGACCCCTCACACACACACTGCATTCATATACTGGCCCCCTATCACACACATTCACTTATATACTGACCCATCACACACTCACATCCTGGCCCCCTATCACACACATTTATATACTGATCCCTCAAACACACATTACATTCATAAACTGACCTCTCACACTCACATACATTCACATACTGGCCCCCTATCACACACATTCATATACTGATCCCTCACACACACACTACATTTATATACTGAGCCCTCACAGTCACATACATTCATATACTGGCCCCCTATCACACTCACATACATTCATATACTGGCCCCCTATCATACTCACACTTTAGCACACTGACGCACACTATAATAATGTACTACTACAACTCCCTTCCCCCCGGACTCACCTGGTTCCATCGGCGCACGCTGTGCAGTTCTTCACCTCTTCGCACATGGGACGGCACCTATCACGTCCCATGTGACACTATTAGAGGACAGATAGAGGAAGGGAGGGAGATTCGCGCCGCAGCCAATCGGAGAAGTTGGCTGGTCCCCGGGGAGGGGCCAGCCACTACATACAGAACTCAGGGACCAGCCCAAAATAATCTTTTTTGGCCCATCCCGGGAGGCATGTGCCACCCTGCCCAGCCTGCCCCTGATCACAAAGCCATTTACCAGGGTCCAATGTCTGCAGAATCTCCTGGTTCATGGCGCTCAGTAGCTCTCTTTCACACACTAGTACTTCCATATTCAAAGGAGATGTGTAACTTGCATCACTTTTCACTGTGACTGTCTGTATTTGTATTGAATGTTTTGGTGCATTAATGTATTCCTCCTACAGATCTAAGGCTGTATTATCAGTTACTATTGGTGGGCTCATCTCTGCATATTCAAGCAGATGGCTGCCACTTTCTAATCAGGAGCGCAGAATTGTAGCTGGTGCAAATTTGCAATCAATATCATCAATTCTTGACCTTTTTCTCCCAGATTGTTGTCTTTTCCCACAGCTCCTCTTTACACCTACTATTTTATTTATTTTCACAGTAATAAAATGATACAGGTATCAGCCAATAGATAACCAGTCATGTAGAGCATTATGCATAGATACATCAGAGTCATGAAAAGTCTGTAATAAAAATACATTTCTTGGGTCTGACATTCAGTGGTATTATATTACACTTGGGTAAGGGGTCTTATCTAAACTAAGCACTTTATGAGTTAATCCTGTTCATGAAAACATGGCTTGTACAGTTAATATCTGTTGGTTACCATTGATATAATTTGCAATCATACCAGAAAAAAGTGCCCTTATGTTGCACTTGAGATCATATAAACTTAAACGAGCAATTGAGAAACTACAAGTCCTAATATGTTCTGCCTCCTGATGTGGAACTACAAGTCCAAGCATGTGGGCAGGGCATGACTGGACTTATCCTAAAGTTTAGGATTAACTTTAAAAATGTACATATAACTTGCCATTATGTTAATATATCAAATTTAAAGTGTGAGAGACCTATGACTCTGATATACCCTTGCATAAAACCTGAAAAAAAAGTTTCTTTACAACAAAAACAAAACAAAAAACAAAACAAACTAGCATTTGATCATGGTCAGAAGATCATCTTCACACAAACTGATAAGCATAAGATTCTGGGGCCACTAAATTACTTTGTATCAATTTGCTGTGCTGAGAGTTTACCTCTAAACTTTCAGTTTACTCTACAGAAGAATTTAGTGTATATCTGCATACTCACTCAGTGTAAGGCAAGGTACATACTGGAGGTTTTTCAGCCGATTATCAGGTCAATCTGACAAACCTGACAAACGACAGCTCGGCACATAACGCGTTAGTTTGTATACTTACACAATGAACGACAGTTCCAAACTGCCGATTGTCATTTCACTTTGTTGGTCATCCCGTTCAATAATCTCGTTCCAATTACCTTCCGATCATGTAGTGTGCATGCACTCACGATCACGATCTTCATACAGTTTACAGAGCTGTGCTCTTTTCAGCCAATGCCGGAAGTGAAGATGTTCCAGTGAATAAATGTAGACAGTGCTGTAGCTGTAATTAATTTGTTCATTCGTTCTGAGACTGAATATTTTGTTCCAGGGTCACAGAAGCTAACGAAATTCATTATGACATTTGGATAGCTATAACGAGGCAGTTTTATTGTTTTAATCAGTGTAACACGAATGCATGAGTAAATGAATGCTGCTGTCATTCTGTAAAAAACTAGAGGAGCAGATGAAGAGCACAGAGCTGAAGGTAAATCTGTCTAGTGAGTACGCATGAATCGTCCAATCGAACCTTCAGTCGCAGGTACACTCGTTGTAGATAACAAGTCGTTTGAAAAATTCTTCAGTGTGTACCTAGCCTAGCTGAAGAGAGACATAAACTCTGGAAAAGATAGATAACTGTTATAATTCAGTTCACAGCATTGGAGGAAAAATAGAGCTTAAATAGCTTATTTCAATTGTTTTTTTGTGCAAAAAAAAAAAAGATAATCTATTTTAACTGAAGACAATATACTGTATACCATATCTTCTTCTGAAAATCCTTATTTGTGTGGCCAACATACAGACTTATCTGTCACAGTAGCATGCAAATTCTTTGTAAACCAGACTTGAATGAAAAACAAATTATTTCTCCACCACCTATACAACCATAGGGAGAAGTGTTTCTATACTTGCCCTCTTCTTCTGACCATGATCAGAAACTTCACTTTCCTTTTTATCAGTATAGCTGGATATCTAAAGGTTCAATTTTCATGCTAATCGCTCAAATCTTCCAGTTGCACTGAAGGAATACTACTATTTAAAGCATCCAAAAGGGAAAAAGAAAGACTCCCTTCATGACTTTCGTAAACATGTATATTGTTTAAGGGAATGAAGAAAATCAAAAAGCTTTTCATTTTACATTATTTGGGAGATAAAACAATGTAACATCCTTCTTGCATTGAAAATAGCAAAATTACAGGTACTAAGAAGCCGTTTACTGCCACAATGAAAAGTGCTATCAGGGAAGTAAGAGAGTCTGCTGAACTAAAGAAAGGACCAATGAAAACCTACAAATGTCTGCAAAGTGTACACTCACTTATTGGCACTGACAAACACATGGCTGTTGATTGTCCAAGGAACCTAAAAAAGGTAGAAAATATTTATTATCAAGAGCGTAAGAAAAAATGCATCAGCAACAATGAATTTTTTTGTCTAGTTGAACTATCAGCCCACCTTAAACGCTACATAACACATGTTGTACTTATGCCAGATCTAGGGGTAAATGTATCAAGCTGCGATTTTGCAACTCCAGCGATTTTCTCGGGAGAGTTGAAACTCGCCGATGTATGAAGCTGAGTTTTCATACAAAATCGCCAGAGTTCTGCTTCTGTCAAAATCGCTACTTGCAAAATCGCCAGAGATCAAACTCACCACTGTTTGCCACTGCAGCTATACAAGTCTCCAATGTATGAAGCTGCGAGTTAGCAAACTCAGGAGAGTTTGCTTCTAAACACGCCAGATACAACACGCTGCTTGATAGCAGCGTGTTGTAGAAACACATCACTGTTACACTGCCCTGGCAGTGTTAAAAAGTGAAAGAACAGATAAAAGTAAAAAAAAAAAAAAGCATGAGGTCCCCCCACTATTTATGCTTAACCCTAGTGCTGCCTGACTAGTGCTGGTCCCGTGAAAATCGGGGAAAAATTTTGCGTGGGGTCCCCCCGATTTTCACTTTACCAGCACTAGGCAAACCAGCCAGGGTTGGCGGCACTATAGCAGGGGGACGCGCGGCAGGGGTCCCCCTGCCATAATGACTAACCAACCCTAGACTGTTCAGCGCTGGGCTGGATTCCCTAGGGAGTGTGGTCCGCTGAAAAAAACGAGCGGGCCCCCCCCTAGAAAGAACCAGCCCAGTGCTGATAGCACTAGGGCTCTTCCTACTACCCCTGGGCTGTGGGTAGTAGGGTAATACGGCAGTAAATAGTAGAAAAAAATAAACTGACACCAATTTTGTTTGTGGAACTACAAGTCCCAGCCAGCCAGCCCTAAAAACTGTGGGCATGCTGCTGCTTGTATAACTACAAGCACCAGCATACCCACGGCAGCAAGGGCATGTTGGCACTTGGAGAACCACAAGTGCCAACATGCCCTGACATTCCTGGCTTGCTGGGCCCTGTAGTTCCACAAAGAAAAAAGTTAACAAAACAACAACACCCTCATACAAACCACACATATTTATTAAAAATAAAAACCCCACAATAAAGACACTAACCACCCTCTTTTTAACCACAACTATTTAATAAAAATAAAAAAAAACAAATACTTACCAATGATATCTTCTTTCTTGATCCAATGTTCCTGGCTTGCCCCAGTCCCTTATTATTTGTACATCCATCTGTAAATACAGTAAATTTACAGATGGAATACAGCTTACGCAAGTAGCGTAGCGCATGCGCAATGCGCTACGTTAATTGCGTAAGCGCTAAATACAGTAATATGTGATTTCCCCACTAGCGTGGGAAAATGCCATAATACAGTACTTAGCTCTTACGCAAACAGCGTAAGAGCATTGCGGAACGGACCTCCTACTAGGTAGGAGGTGTTTGCGGCGGCTCCTGTTTTGTTTTTTTTTGAGCTTCAATCAAGACTAAAGATTCGGGATATTACAAATATGTGCCCCTTCTGGGCGAAGTGTTCCAGTTGGCAAAGAATCGATTTTGGAGGTACAAATGGCTGGGACTGGGGCAAGCCCTCAAGATGGATGTACAAATAATAAGGGACTGGGGCAAGCGATTTGCCGTGATTTAAACACGCTGGCAAACTCGCACTTTGATACATTTACCCCCTAGTAGTTTCCTTTGGGCATCCAGATATCAGAACTTATCTGTATATCAAATCAAGATATAACATTACCGCTGCTACTATCCTATGATACTACTTTCAATATTTATCTACATTACTGATGAGAAATATTACATTATGTAATAATCCAGTATTCCCAGTAGCTTTTCTTCTCGATGAAAAGAAATTCAAATCTTACCATCAAGACTCTTTATTTAAAGTTCTTAAGCATTTGGATGGGCATAAGATCACACGAGTTCCCATTGTCACAGACAGGGAGTAGGGTAATGTGAAGCCTCTGCAGACTTACTTTCCTAAAATACCACATATCTTCATGCACTAACCTTTTTTTTGTCAGATGTTGGCATCTGGATAAGCAAGCATGGGGGAAAAGAAGATGACTTAAAAGTGTTAAAGAATCACGTTGCTCAATTGCTAATACAGACAGTCCTGAATTATTTAACAGGAAATATAAACATTTCAACATGCAATGGAGTGAAACTTTCAAAAGCTAATTTGATACACAATTAAAGGGCTGCATTGTAAAAAATGCAGCAAAGTCCAATACTTGCTAATATACTGTGTTTCAAAATGACACAAAGGCAACAAATGACATCAGTGGAAGACCCAACAAACTCATAAAATATGAGTTTGCATGAAAAGAAGTCCCTATTGATGCTGTTATCCTTGCCATGTTCTACATGCTGTGCTATTATCTGTATGAATTTAAAAAGGCTTACTGTGGAAATTACAAGCTTAAAGATCAGTGTCCACCTCTTCAGTTACTGAATTACATTTCCAGAGTTTTTCCCACTTGAATCAATCATCGATAAGAGCAAGGCTACCAGTCGCTTTCCATTGAAAACAATGGAAATAAGAAAACATTGCAGAATGAGCCAAATGTCTTTGGCAAGATATTGTACAGAAACTGGTGGGGTTTCCCTTTATCCCCAATCATCAACGTTTGTGGTAAGAGACATTCAAGGACCACAATTTCAGGCTGTAAAACTGACAAAACCCTGTCATATTATAGTGGTACAATTGTCAATTGGATACAAAGAGTCTGTGGATAAACAAACATACTCATTGTCAAGACTCTGGAAGGGGAGGTGTGGGAAAAGACAAACATCGTGAGAAAAAGGAAAAGAATTGATGATATTGATTACAAATTTACACCGGCACCAGACAATTCTGCGCT
Organism: Mixophyes fleayi; assembly: GCF_038048845.1. Lineage (NCBI taxonomy): Eukaryota > Metazoa > Chordata > Amphibia > Anura > Limnodynastidae > Mixophyes > Mixophyes fleayi. The sequence continues at coordinate 128,069,320 of NC_134407.1, read as the reverse complement.
CCTTTCCCTAGAAAGTGGCAGCCATCTGCTTGAATATACAGAGATGAGCCCACCAGTAGATAAAGATAAAACAGCCTTAGATCTGGAGGAGGAATACATTAATACAACAAAACATTGAACACCAATACAGAAAGTCACAGTGAAAAGTAATGCAAGTTACACATCTTCTTGGAATATGGAAGTAATAGTGTGTGAAAGGGAGCTACTGAGCGCCATGGACCAGGAGATTGTGAAGATGTTGGACATTGGTAAATGGCTCTGTGATGAAGTTATTAAAGAAGCTATTTTGAACTTCATATGCCAGATTTTTTTTTTTATATATATACACTGATCTTTTCTGTGGACTACTAGAACAAAACAGTGCTTTAAACATGGACTTTCTCCTAGTTCCTTTCAACACTGATGCCGGGGCATATGGCCAGCATTGGTGTCTTAGTGTCATTATTTTTACAACCAGGGAAGTCATCATAGTAGATTCCAAAAAGCATAAAACCAGAGCCAAGGAACATGGGGATATTGTTTTGTCCATTGCAGCAGCCTGTCATCAGTTGGCACATGTACTGTTAATCCAAGAAAAATGTAAGGTGTATTTATGTGAAAATGCTGTTCAGGAAAATAACTCCTATGACTGTGGTGTGTACGCAGTGTTAAATGCTTATTATCACTCGTTAACAAGGATAGCAGTCAGTGGTCCACATGTGCAGAAAGTGCATGCCCAGGAAATTACTCCACAGACAACTGCATGATTCTCTGTTGTCACTGCTGAAATTGGTATTATGCAGTCTGGCTTTCTATAATCAGAAATAAGCTCCCAAACTACTTCAATTGTCAAAAGTGCTCTGCTACAACTTAATGAAAACTCACAAGGAATAGTATATATCTATACATCACTATGTAGCACTGGACACTTTAGTATGATGTTGTTACCTCTGTGATATGTAGACTCAACATGTGAACAATGTAGAAACACCTCTAAAAGTAAACTATAACAAAGCATTACAGAATTTATTTATTTATGTATTTTTATTTAAACATAAAAAAAATAATCTTGTCAGTAACAGTGGTCTCCGACACACACTGGTGAAAACATTTGTTCCTGCTGCGGGGCAAATTATTATTGGTTTTATATCATACTTGCCAACTTTGAAGATAACCCCTCCGGGAGATCTCCAAAGTTGGCCGTGTATTAGGGGTGTGGCCACACTAATCACATCATCACATCATTAGGCCCAGCCCCCTGCTGTTCAATACCTATTTTGGCCAGGATGATGCGATTAGCCCTGCCTCCACCCACTTCACCAATGAAGCTGGCAGGATTCGGGGGTTTGCCCTGCTCTCCCGGGAGAGCTCTCAGAAATTCTGGAATCTCCCGCACATTCTGGGAGAGTAGGCAACTATGTTTTATATGCTATCAGTTCTGACCTTTGCCTGACTCTGACTATTCTATGGATTGTTGCCTGTCTTAACCTTTTCATTTGGATCTAACGATAGTTTTTGCATATACAAAGATTTAGTGTGCGGGATTAAAGGATCTGGGAGAAATATTAGTGTTTTAATGAGAGGAATGCATTCTGGCATTTCTGCATTGACATGGCTTATAAACCACAAGTAAAACTTGACCGAGTATCTTAGCAATAAGTGTGCAGAAGATATAATTCAGATTATAGTTTTTTTTTAAATATACAAAAAATTTCAATTTGCTATCATACTGGAACGTTCCGTTTTAACAAACCTCCAGCTCATTATCTATCTCTAGCTACTGTCAGCATGCCATGTCCCAAATGCACTGCCATTACACCATGTGAAAACATAGGGAATAGAAAATACAATTCCTGAATATTCCTGGGGCAGCAAGGTGGCTAAGTGGTTAGCACTTCTGCCTCACAGCGCTGGGGTCATGAGTTCAATTCCCGACTATGGCCTTCTCTGTGTGGAGTTTGTATGTTCTCCCAGTGTTTGCGTGGGTTTCCTCCGGGTGCTCCGGTTTCCTCCCACACTCCGAAAACATACTAGTAAGTTAGTTGGCTGCTATCCAATTTGACCCTAGTCTCTCTGTCTGTCTTTCTGTCTGTGTGTGTGTATAGGTTAGGGGATTTGGACTGTAAGCTCCAATGGGGCAGGGACTGATGTGAATGAGTTCTCTGTATAGCGCTGCAGAATCATTGACGCTATATAAATAAATGGTGATGATGATGATAGATAGAAAGATAGATAGCAACCAAAGAAAACCTAGCAATTAGGATTTCAGTGTGATATATAGGGAGCTATATATAATAACAGTATATAGATCTCAGTACAGTATACAGGAATTTGTATACAATATATATATATAATAACTGTATGTGGGATCTCAGTACAGTATATAAGGCGCTGTATATAAAATCAATTAATATATAAGTAATATATAGCTCTCATCTCACATTCCACAGGATACTTCGAAGCTGGTCATGTGAACCTAATAGTCCTTCCCTCTGATGTCATTACTGCTAGCAGTCTCACACGACTGGAAGGTAGGCGTTATGATCAATTTGTTTGCTGGCAAGAGACAAAGCGACAGCGACTTTTTGGATATGATACACAGGGCCCCTCACTAGAACTGAGTGTAGTAGTTTCTGCTTCTGTCCCCTTTAGTGTAGTACTGTGTTAGGTCGAGGGTGTATTGAAGCAGATAGCCCTGTACACATTGTACACTTGTCCTTGATGTAATGATATGTTCCCCTTTGCTATAAGGACCTTTGGCCCCCTAGTGACCAGGTCCTCGATATAAAATAGGAACTAACCAGCTAAGTCTTTCGGAGAAGAGGAACGGGACTAATTGTATTGAGCTGGCTAGTTCGCCTTGAGGACCTTTTTGCCCCCCTAATGCTCAGGTCCTGCATATGAAGGGGAATGATGATCTTGGTGACATCCAGTAAGAGGAAGGGGCGACTCTTTACAAAGTTGCAACGGTAGAGGTGTCATGTGAATTGAGTAAGGGAATGGATGTAGAGAGATATGTTGAGCCTGAGGTAGGTCTCAGCCATCCAAGTGGAGATGGCAGAGATGCAGTTGGACGCGGGAGAGAAGAAAAGTAAAGAGAGGAAAGATACATTAGAGTGTCATCGGCATAGAGGTGATATTGGAGGACGAAAAAGTGGGTGAATCGACCAAGAGAGGAGGTGTGAAGGGAGGGAGAGGAGGGGAGCCAGAGGTAAAGACAACAAAGAGCAATCATGGAGGTATACCAGGAAAGGAAGATGCTGCAGAGGCCAATGGAGTGAATAACATCAAGGAGGAGAGTTGTCAACTGTGTCAAAAACGGCAGAAATATCAAGGAGCAAGAGCAGGTAGAAGTGTCCCTTTGACTTAGCCAAGAGTAGTCACCTCGGTAAAGGCAGTTTCAGTGGAGTGGAGAGGAAAGAAGATTGATCGTAAGGCGCCAAGGAAAGAGTGAATGGTGAGAGTGTGTTTAACAGTTGTAGACTAGCCGATTAAGTAGCTTGAAAAGGAATAGAAGTAGGAGGAACGGTTTCTTGGCAATAGGAGTGATGAGTGTGTTTGAAGGCGCAAAGGAGGGTGCTTGCACATGAAGAGATCCTGCAATGGATTTGGGAAAATCCGTTTGTGTTTCAAACAAGCCTCCAATCAAGGGATGGTTCTAGATATTTTTTGGGGTGAGGGGTAATTAGTCCCCACCCCCTTTAATACTTTGTTCAGTATGGGCTGTCTCCGGCTACACACTATGTGCAGGTCTGTGTTGGCAGTGACAGGCAGGTAAAGTATGCTGTCTAGCCGCTCTGATTGTGTTTTAAATACAATCAAAGTGGCCAGGCAGAATTCTCTATCTGCCTGTCTCTGCAGACACGGACCTGCACATACTGTGCGGCCGCAGACAGCATTCCCCTGCTATGGGTGGGGAGGGATGGGGGAATGAATGCCCTGAACCCCCGCCCCCCCTTTCCCCCTAGGGTCCAGAACTACTCCCATAACTCTATTATGTGGTACGAGGCTACTCACTGTCGGTATATTATCACGGTGTAATATTTTGTGGTACTTCAACATGAGGCACTCCTTATTTTTGTGTAACAAAAGGAGGCATTTAGCTGGCAATATGCAGAGAAAGCAGGGAAGTAGAGTAAAACATTGGCACAGTTATGTACCTAGGTGGAGATTAAACCAGGTAAAAACATATGTGTAGTTTAAAATTGGTTTACTTACATGATTTAAAAGCTGCTTCCTCTCAGCAAACAGACAGGGTGGGTCTGATAGTCTAAACAGAGCCAGGGATGGGCGTTTCCTTTTAAAGAGAAGGTGGGTGTGACACCTGTCCATCAAGCTAGGCCTGTGGGAGGAGTGTCAGGTATAAAACCCTGCTTGTTTCATTGTTCAGGGAGATCAACACTGGGCTAGCTGGCTGATCTGGACAGAGAGCTGGACTATGTATAGTAAGCGTTGAGGGTCTCCATAATTGCTGTGCAAGTATACGGTGTCAAAACATTATTACCATTCTGACAATAAAGAACCATAAAAAGGAAGAAGTTGTACGCGTGTGCTTCACCAGTAGCGGGCTCTTGCCACATTTGTTAATAATATATTTGTTATTTACTTAAAGTTACTTTCTGCTAGCCAGCTGTTTGCTGAGATCTACAAACTGCAAGGACAACTTCGAATGATGTAAAAGGCCTGTTTCTTTTTTTTTTGTTAGCTGGTTCAATAGCCACAATCTTTTTTTATTTTGTCAGTTTAAGTGAAAGAAAACAATAATAATTTTTGCATCTGGGTACACCGTTGTTGAGATTTTTACCATACTCTTCACATTTCATATATTAATCATATATCATTCAGTGTAAATCTTCCATATGTAAAGCATGAAAATAAGAGAGTGCAAAGTAAAACCATTCCAAACTCTTTTTTAAAATAATAAAAAGAAATATACTGGAATGGGAGGACATTATTACCTGCTGTATCCTGTGACCAACAGATAAGAGCTTACACTCTAATCCAATCCCCGGCTGTTCTGTGTTGTACCTAGCATATCTGTGCCAACGCCCACTACCTAGCAGACCTGAACCATAGTAAGCAGTCAGGAGGTACCAGCCAGCCCACCGCAAAGAGGCGCTGCAGCACTATCCTCCTACAACTATTGTGGGGTTGGCATTCGCAGTCGTCGAGTGTCTGGTGGCAGGTGACACCAGTAGGAGTAGTCTGTAAAAGTTAGTTACTGACGGTGAGAATGGAAGAAAGGAACCATAAGCTGTGTAAGGTCTCTCCCAAGAACCATACCCAAAGACCGGATGGCAATGTAACCCACAGTAATATTTAACTGAATTGCAGATTTAACCATATTTAAGAATCAAATAATGTTATAGGTACCATATATTTTGTATCCCATATTATCATGTAAGATAACACAGATGATAAATTACATCTGTTGCCATGCAATAAATGCATTTTAGCTTAATGTCTGTACATCAAAGTACAATTTTTTATTAATTTTAACACATTTATCATCTTTTTTTAAACCAAGTGAAATGATGACACTTTCTACAGAGATTACACTCTACCATTACTTATTTAGGCATGTGGATCTTGAAGATGCAATTAGTTATGAGTTAATTTTATGTTTTGCAAATTTTTTGTGTTTATGCTTAATTTATAATGAGCAAACATAGAAATGTGATCCTCATGAATGCATATGAATAAATGGTTTCTCCTCTCAGTTTGTTCAAAATGTTTACTATTAAAATGGAAACCATTTGCCAGTGAGTTTTCATTGGATAAGGCAAATGCCCCACAATCAATTACATCATCCTGTTTATGGCTACACATAGTTAATCTCAAGAACAGAGTATTCACCACTACAGCATATACATACAAGATCTGTTTGTTTATTTCACCGATTTCTGAGACCTGCGTCACACTACCCAGTGTGCACCCAATTGGTGATATTTTTGTAAAATTAATACAGACAAAAACAAACAAACAAACCGTAGTTAAAAACACAAAGCTAAATATCTAATAATTACGCAAATTAAAAACTTGATCCTTCTCCCCCCCCAAAAATATGAGAAAGTTGCTTTAAGCACAGCATATATTGTTTACATCAGTGGTTCCCAAAATGTGTGCCGCGACGATCTCACAAGGGTACCACGGCCAGGGCCGGTGGTAAGGTGGGGGACTCTTTGGTAATTATTTTCGCTTAGGGGTGCCTTGAAAAAATTATGGAGATCCTAAGGGTGCCTCGAAAACAGTTTGGTATCCACTGGTTTACATCACATATTCGTGTGTACTATTCAAATATTAGATATTACATACCAGCAGTCTGTAGAATGAAACAGCGCACAGAAGTCTCTTGTATGTCCATTTATAGTGGCAGTAAAATTATTCCACTTGCTGGTCCTTGGTATAACCAGCGACAACATAGCAATCCGTCTTAGCGTTCAATTAATCAGAGTTATTTCTGCAACTGGTTCCGGCGTTATCAAACTTTCATAATATCACTTGATGAATTGATACCTTAAAGGAGCAAAACCACATTAGACAACTCCAGAACATATCCTTTCACCATATGGAGCGCTGCTGTGGGAGAAATCAACTCACAGAGATATGTCCATCCAGAAGTCACAAGCACTATATGAACGCTTCCTTAACCAGGCAAGCTTTCACCGGAGTCTTGCAGTTAGAGAGAGAATACTTGGTAGACATTCAGGTGAATAGTTCCAGGAGTAGTGTGCAGCTTACGAGAAGGGTTGTATTTCTGAGAGCTGTGAAAACCTCGGAAGAGAAGGAAGATTGCCATGAGCAGAGTTGGGATGTAGTAAGATTGTAAGCTTAGATCTAACAAGTGGAATAGGATTGGAGAGCACTAAATACTTTTGTAGTAAATGTATAACATAATAGGAAGACAATGGGATTTCAGTAAGAGAAAGGCAGATAGCGATCAAGAGGAGAGGTTATTCTTGTAGCAGCAATTTCGAAAAAATGGTATGGGACATTTTCATTGCAGCAAGATGAACGTTGCAGCAGCTTTCCTGGGCAGTGCTAATGGTATAAGGCATCAATATAAAGTGACAAATGGAATTGAAAACAGGGACTTTTGGTTAAGCTGGTGAGCATTGAGCTAGATCAGGTGGATGCTGGTGAATAAGTTGCAGCTGCAGGGGTGCAGGAGGTGGTTCATCAAATCTGGTGGGCGGTGGGGACACGCGCGCAACAGAGACAGTGGTCAAACATATGCCCCTCTGCCCACCAGCTTTAACCTCACTTTTCTACATTATCAGACAGCTTTTCCCTCACATATCCCCCCTGCACACAAGCTTTTCCCTCAGATGCCCCCAAATCAACAGATCATTCTCCACATGCCTCTTTTTCACCAGTGTGCACCACATTACCACATCTTCTTACCTGATTCTCCATTACTTTCAGTAGCTACACAAGAACAAGTACATTTGCAGTAGCCCGCTTCCACCTGTGTACCATGTGACTACAGCAGTCAGTCTGCCCAAGGTCACTTTCAGCCTGTATATTTATAAGATGGGGATTATATATGTGGTATGTTCTTATTTCCCTATTGTTATCCTGAACCTCTATAGGGGTTACCATAATGCTTGGTTCTTCATATCCTTCATGTGATAACTTACTGCTCTTTCAGCGTAGGGCCTCCTGCAACTGGGTAAGCCAAACATTACACAGATCATAGGTCATCCCTGTGAAAAACAGAAATACAGTTTTATGTATACGTCAGGGTCAGCAATTCATAGTCTTACCCTGTACATTATCAGTCCAAGCAGTTCATCAGCAAGTGCTGGGTGCCAACAACTTAACTATCACTGTAACTGAGAGCTGGAAGCAGCTGAATGGCTGTTTCAGTTGCTGTTGTCTCTAAAATCACAGCTTTGTAAAAGCTGACATGGATTTACATTCCTTTTGCTCTCATTTGTGACACTGTTAGTCAGAATCAGTAAGACAAAAAATACAAAAGTAATGATATTTAAACCCAAAAATATATGACCAGGCTGTTTCTCTGTTGGAGGGCTAAAGTTATTTCACTTCCTGATAAAAGTTATTTCACTTCCTGAATTGTGTATTCCTTCATGGTCTCCTAAGTTAATGATGCTGGATGTAATGGTGCTGTAAACTAGAGTACACCCACCCTCCCTCAAGCACCACCATTAGATCATATTTTGAGCACTCTCTCTTTTCTTTTTATGCAAACATGAACTAATGCATTTCATTGAACCAGTAATTATCCCACATGTTCCTAAGCTGTAATGACCTTGGCACATGGGTGTTACAAATGTAAAAAGCACTTCAACAATTATCTTTATTTGTATGGTGCCACAAAGGGTCAGCAGCGCAGTACAGAGAGCATAGGACGAAACAGAACATGGCATACAGGTCAATACAAAAACAAAATGCGGTTAAATTATCAACCCAGCTGCGAGCAGTTACATCGGGCATAGAGGTATAGGTGAATTGCAGAACACTTAGAAACTAGAAAGGGGAAGGAGGAGAGGTGGAGAGTGAACTAAAGCAAGCTAAGCCTGTGGGAGTAACTAACAGGATCAGAGCCTGTGAAATGCGAAGGCAAGGGAGAAGATGAGACCGAGGGAAGGGGCCTAGTGTTGATGTGTAAAAATGAGGTTGGGGTGCTGAAGGCAAAGGTAGCATAAGGAGGTAGACACAAGCATAACAGGGATCTGCTCACGGGAGCTTGCAATCTAGAGGAGAGTGGCACACTAACAAGAAACACAAAGTGGGGAGTCCAGGTGTAGGGACTAAAAATTTGAAGGGAGATGAAAAAAAACGTGTAGTATGAGGAGCTGAGGAAGAATAAGGGGGAGGTTTACTATGATAAGTGAAGAAGGATCATGAACAGTTGGGTGATGTAGGGCAGGGTGTGCTGATTTAAATCAACTTGATTTTAATCACGACTGAAATCATGATTTAAAAATAAATAAATAAATCATTGATTTAAATCACCATTAAAAAAATACAGGGTTTTAACAGGCCTTTAATGGTAATTGGCATACTGGCAATATAGATCATAGTTCTTTGACCAGCTAGCTACTCTACTAATAAATGGCTATTGCTTGCTGACCTAATCTAATTATGACTCATGTGATACAAAGAGGCACAGGCAACAGACAAGTCCAGACAAGAAACAAATCATTCCAGAATCCAGAGAGAATGACCAACACCACACCACACCACACCAGTGTTTCAAGTACAGAAAGAAAGGACAGTTGAAAGAAGTAACTTATCACTGTAAAAGCAACCCTGCTTAATGACCTCTTGTTTGACCACGATGTTGTGTCAGCAGTGGTGGAAAATGCACATTGGTTCAGAAACTGCAGCTGGTAATGAAAATATCATGGTAGCAGTAGAGCAATTGCTAACAGCTGCAGCATCATCAGCTTCAGTAGAAACAATATTTTCCACATTTGTGTTGGTGCAGTCAAAACTGAGAAACCGCTTGGGTACTAACAAAGCTGCCAAACTTGTGTTTCTTTTTAAGGCGTTCAGTAAACTTAATGTGTAGGTTCATTCACATTTACAAATCATGCAAGGCAATTGCCAACTTTTGCAACTTTTAACATCATTGCTATTTCTTCCCTTTTGCAGTTTGTGCTGTGATCTGTGCCATGACATGATTGGTGACACTGTTAAGTCATTTCAATTGAATATAATAAATATACAGTATTTTAAAATAACTTTGTATTATTGTTTTTACTTGGTTTATTTGTTTACTTGATCATTTAAAAAAAAAAAACAAATTTTTTTTGTTTTTCAAAAAAATCATGATTTTTTTTCACACTCTGGTGTAGGGCTGGGGATAGGTTAGACAGAGGAAGGGTAGGATTTCCTGAACGGGTGGGTTTTAAGGGAACATTTGAAGTTTAGGAGATAGCCTGATAGAATGAGGGAGATCGTTCCAGAGAAGGGATTTAGCGCATGAGAAATCTTAAATGCAAGAGTGAGACGTGGTAACCAGATGGGAGGTGGTCAAATCCTGCTTGTGTCCTAGCCAAGAATTCTCAAAATAAAGCCTTATTGATGTAAACAACTTTTCTGCAGTGGCTGCAGAATACGCAGAAGCACACGTCCATGTTTTACTAAGATATGTTACTGATCCCACTAACCATTCTTTATCCCCCACCCCTCAGTTATTATTCTATCTTCAAGAAAAAAAGTTGGCATCTCTAGCCCTCGCTGTAGTTTTTAGTCTCTATTTTATCTTAGTTATTTTTACTTATGTTGTTCTCATAACCTTAAGCATTGCTGTTAACTTTTCCTGTCCATAGTGGCTACATGTTTCTAATTTGTTTTGCTCTCAATAGACAGATTATATATATATATATATATATATGTATGTGTGTGTCTATTACCGAACCTAATGAAAGACTAAATTGTTTTGCTAATTTTATTTTTTCACTCACAGTTAGATGTGCTAAATACACTCTCTAACAAAGTGTCTTTTCTCTCCTGCCATTTTCAGATGTAGTAAGTTTGTCTATGATGGTCTCTCTCCCCCTTTCCACTAACTTCATGTCATCAGGTTTGAACTGAGTGGCACATTACTTTCTAAACTGTATTATGTCAACAAGATGATGTAATGGAGGAACCAGCCATACAAGGACTCATGACGGCTGCCCACTTAAAGATGGCAAGAGTTGCAGGGACATTAGTGCTATGCATACAATACTAGAGCGTTTATATAGCAAATGCTTACAGAAAGCGGTAACATTTGCAAAATAAATCATAGGGTCTATCCCCAAACTCTAAGAAAGTAGTATTTTCCTTTTAATTAATAAAAGGAGCCCCAATATTTTGACCAGGATGGTCAAAAGTTTTCATGGAAAGGTCACATCTGTGTTTGCAGGCTCTTAAACATGTCACTGCAAAAAGCTCATTATGGCTGTGGATGGCAAACCTTTGTCATGCAATGTCAGTCTGCATCCCCTTGAATGGAATGAAGTGCAATGGAGGATAGATTTATCCATCAAGTGCTAACAGTACAAGATTTTCTTACTTCTTTTCTCTAATAAGTTTTCCTGTTACAAACCACCATGGCTATTGCCAAAAGTACTTTACATTTCTCCAAAGCATGGGAGGCAATCTTTCTGTGGATATCTAATGTTACCCATCATTAACTGCAACGAATGTATTGACTTTAACACCCTTTACATTTGAACCTCCATTCATACATTTTTAGAGGGAGATTCAATTAAAAAAAAAATCAGCGCAATGTTTCTCTGGAACGGCTGTGAGACACCAAGCACAGATTTATTTATTTTTTATACTTTATTACCGTTATAGCGGTAATAAAGCACGGCCACAATATTCTCAGGAACATTGCAGCCAATTGAATCTCCCCTTTAAAATGGGAATTTACACCATAGCAGTTATTTTTCAACAACACATATTTTTCTGCTTTTGGTCTTTACTTGTCATGTTACCTAAAATATAAATGTTAAGCTACCATAAAGAAACATATAAGAGCCTATGTATACTATTTGGTCAGCATAAAAAATAAGCATCTCTCACATACGTATGAACGTTTTGTAAAAACTCCTCAAAGCTCTCAGCAAGCACTTGTTAATTTAGCCACATTTCTCCACACTCCCCCTCCCTAGCCTTTATTGTATTGCTTTTAAAGAACTGCAATCTGAAACCTTTAAGTAAATTTTCCACCCTCCATTGTTGGGACAGGACCCACTCTGGAATTCACTATGGGAGTCATAAAATGACTACAGCAAGCCAAAGCACAATTAGCAGCGAATCTCATTTAGTGTTAGCACTAAAAAACATAGGTAATGCAACTTTGGGAATACTCATTCACAGTGTTGGAATATTCAAATTGCTGACATGTAAACTAGCTAATACACTTCAATGTGTCCTGTTTTTAAGACACTTTTCTGGGATTAATTAATTAACGCCTGAAAAGCACCTCACACGTGAATTAGCCTGACAGGGAAAACATTTTTCCCATCTGAATTCAGTAGACATATTGCAATTTACCTGATTCTCCATTACTTACAGTAGCTACACAGGAACATTAGCAGCAACAGCAGCCTCCTCCCCTGTGTATCATGTGACTACAGCAGTCACATGACCTGTGATGTCAGAAGGTCCTTTCGAGGAAGGGGATCTAGCTATTTCCGTGATGGTTTGGGAGTGCAGCTCTATGCTGGCCGTGTCTGTGTATATACTGTACACATCGGTATGTAGTGCTGTCTGACAGTTTCTGTGCTGTGTGGTTATATATAGTTTATAAAGCGCTGTCTGGGCGTCTCTGTGATAATTTTGTGTATATATAGGTGTAAAGTGCTGTGTGTATATATATATACATATATATATATATAATGCACTGTGTGTATAAGTGTAGGTGTTAAAATTTCTCTGTCTATATATACTGTGTGTGTGTGTGTGTGTGTGTGTGTATATAAGTGTAAAGTGCTGTTATGTCCGTAGTATCATATAAAATAAAGATTCTCCAATGCTATCACTGTGGTTCCAAAGCACATAGGTTGTATTTTCAAAGTATTCCAAGACAAACTTTGTCATGCTTGCGCTGTTATCACTAACAAGCTTCTATCTGAGCACTTTGGTTTCCAAAGCCAGAGGTGAACAATTTATACATTACACAGTTGTAAAAAGCAGTGTCCTTGCAAAGATACCCAGTTACAGTATTAAGGTCCACATTCATACATCAATGGGTCATGACCTCCCAAGAGCTTGACGTTTAATTGGTTGATGCCTCTAGTCGTTGTTTCTTGATTGCCAAGTGTCCTTCCTCAAGCTCCCGCCTCTAGACCTATCTAAACTGGTTTCTTTGTGACCTCTCTGGACTTGCTATTTGGTGTATGAAAAGTGATCTTATTTATAACTAATGTTCGCAATGTTCAAATGCTTTGTTTTATAAAAATTATAGAAAATACACTAAACTTATGTAAATGTTGCGATAATTACATTGTGCATTAATCGCTTAGCAACTGATTGTAGTGTACAGAAATTATTTATTACTACCATTGTCCAATTATTTAACTTCAACAGTGCTCTGTGTGTATATACTGTGTGTGCCTGTTTATATGGACGTTGTGTGCGCACGTGTATATGGGCGTAAAGTGTGCTTTGTGCGAATATACACCGATCAACCATAACATTAAAACCACTGACAGGTGAAGAGAATAACATTGATTATCTTGTTTCAATAGCACTTGTCAAGGGTTGGGATATATTGGGCAGCAAGTGAACAGTTAGTTCTTGATGTTGATGTATTGGAAGCAGGAAAAATTGTCAAGAGTAAGGATCTGAGCGACTTTGATAAGGGCCAAATTGTGATGGCTAGACGACTGGGTCAGAGCATCTCTAAAATTGCAAGTCTTGTGGGGTGTTCCCGATATGCAGTGGTTAGTACCTACCAAAATTGGTCCAACGAAGGACAAACGATGATCGAGCCACAGGGTCATGGGTGCCCAAGGCTCATTGATGTGTGTGGGGAGTGAAGACTACTCCATCTGGTCCACTCCCACAGAAGAGCTCCTGCAGCACAAACTACTGAAAAAGTTAATGCTGGCTATGATAGAAATGTGGCGGAACACATAGTGCATTACGGTTTGCTGCGTAGCCACAGACCGGTCAGAGTGCCCATTTTAACCCCTGTCTTACAATGGGTTCGTGAGTGCATCATGTGGACGGCCAGGTGTGTGTGTGATATGTTTACCTGGGAAAGATATTGGCACCAGGATGCACTATGGGATGAAGGCAAGTCGGCAGAGGCAGTAAGATGCTGTAGTCAATGTTCTGCAGGGAAACCTTGGATCCTGGCATTCATGTGGATGTTACTTTGACATGTACCACCTACCTACTAGTACACCCCTTCATGTCAACGTTATTGCCTGATGTCAGTGGCCTCATTCAGCAGGATAATTCACCCTGCCACACTACAAACATTATTCAGAAATGGTTTGAGGGACATGACAATGGGTTCAAGGTGTTGACTTGGCCTCCAAATTCCCCCGATCTCAATCCGATCGAGTATCTGTGGGATATGCTGGAAAAACAAGTACAAGCCATGGAGACCCCACCTCGGAACTTAGAGGTCTTAAAGGACCTGCTGCTAATGTCTTGGTGCTGGATACCACTGGACACCTTAAGAGGTTTTGTGGAGTACATGCCTCAACGGGTCTGAGCTGTTTTGGTGGCACCAGGGGGACCTGCACAATATTAGGCGGATGGTTTTAATGTTGTGGGTGATTGGTGTATAGTATGTAAAGTGCTCTGTGTACACATACTGTGTTTATATAGATGTATGGTGTTCTTTGTGTTTATAAAGTGCTCTTTGTGTGTACCATGAATAGCAGCGCTGAACGTATTAAACATAAGATAAGCCACACAATAGAAAAACCATATCCTTGCTCGGAATGTCGGAAATGTTTTACTGGTTCAGCAAGTCGTCAGATAGTACAGGAATGAATAAGCTACATTCTTGCAAAAAATGTTGGACATGGTTTAGTACTAAATTAGATCCTTTTTTAAACAAATGAGAAAAATTATATTTTAGCTCTGAATGTAGGAAATGTTTTATATGTAAGATAAGTCTTGTTGTACATCAGAATATTCATACTAGAGAGAAACGATATTCTTCTGAATGTGAGAAATGTTTGGTTAATAAGCCAGAGTTGTTAGACATCAGAACAAGAAAAGTTTCTCTATATAGAGAAAAAAATTTCAAATGCAAAAAATGTTTTGTTAGACATCAGAAAATTCACACTAGAGAGAGCATTTTCTTCCAAATGCCAGTAATGTTTGGTGATCAATAAGTAATATCGGATAACTTATGCAGGAAAGAAACTATATTCTTGCACATAAAGTGGGAAAAATATTTTACCAGAAACCAGTATTGCGTCTGAAAAAAAATGGACCTGTATGTGTGATTTAGGAGCTTTAGAATGTAAGCTCCTGTGGGGCAAGGCTGATGTAAATGACAAATTTTCTGTTAAATGTTATGTAACATGATACAATATTAGTGCGCTGTATGTGCAGTGCAATCTGTGTGTGTGTGTATATAACATTTTAAGAAGTATTGCATTATATCATATGTAATATACACCCACCATATACAATTTTTCTGCAGTAGTATACTTACATGCATGAGGTATCCAAACCTGAACACACACAAAAAAATTAAATGAACTCTCCACACAGATGAACAAAGTCCATTATTATTTATTTTATCAGTACATACATTACATTAAACTGATTATTTTGGAAGCTCCCTATCAGCAAAGGTTACAATTACAAAACTGATGTAAGTCTGTCTATAGAACACCCATTTTACACCTATTAACAGCTACTTCATAATATTATTATTTATTTAAGTTCCACTTTGAGAGTGCTATTTATATGGGCAGATGGCTACACTTTCTGCACATTTATTTATTTTAAACAAAACATTCTGGGCCTGATTCATTAAGGATCTTAAATTAAGAAGTTTGTTATTTAAGTCTCCTGGACAAAACCATGTTACAATGCAAGGGTGCAAATTAGTTTTTTTGTTTTGCACATAAGTTAAATACTGACTGTTTTTTTTCATGTAGCACACAAATACTTGATAGCTTATTTGCACACTGAAATTTAAAGTTGATATTTGTGTGGTACATGAAAAAACAGGCAGTATTTAACTTATGTGCAAAACAGAAAACTCATTTTTGCCCCTTGCATTGTAACATGGTTTTGTCCAGGAGACTTAAATAAGAAACTTCTTAATTTAAGATTCTTAATGAATCAGGCCCTCTATGTGTAACATACCACATGCTTGTTGGTGCTATTTTTTTTGTACTGTGTAGTAGATGACCCTGTCTCTTCCACTTTCTGACTGTGAAACATCAGGACATCTGGTTGTTTACTTAGTGCAGGCTGTAGTGTGAATTCATCAAAAAGCTATCGCTTCAACAGAAGAGTAGCTGGTGTCTGCTGTGGTAAGGCGCTCTGGAGCTTTGACCCACCCCCAACTTAGGAGCTTTGCTATTGATTTTCTTTTCTTGTGATGAACAGTCTCATGTGTAAAAATATGCACGATACTGATTATGAAGAGTACCCTGGCTCTCACCTTTTGTAGTAGGAGAGTACTGTGTTTACAGTATGGTCTGTGACCTCCTGTCTATGTCTGTATGAGTATATATTGTGGTTTGGGATCTCTGAGCTGTTTATGTATATAGTATGTGTGTATTCTATATTGCTGTCATACAATCATTACTATAGTTTATTAATAAGGCAGTACAATGTGGGTAGAACAGTAGTTTGCGATTACAGTACTCTTTGCTATACACAACGTTCTCTGCAGAGACAGCGCACAGACTGATCTCTTGTGTGCTCCATCCTGGTGACCAAACCTGTTGTGATATAAATGTGCCCATATTGTGTCCACTCTCTGTCCCATTAAACATGATCTCCCTCAGTGCTCAAACCTTCAGACCTCCTTCATACTCTTTGTATTTACACAGGATTGGGCGACTTCATATTGAGCAGAAGAATACGGCCATCTGGCATTTCCTAGTTGCCATGTGAGTGGTTCGAATCAAGGCCATTGAAATGTACTCGTCCCACACCTCTGCCATTGTCCCTGATGTCAGTGAGATCAAGCAGGTAAGGCAGGTTTTCTATATGCAAATTGTCCACAGATAATTTCTTTGTCATACTTATAAGATGTGTGTTTTCTTGCCTGCACATTCCAGACTTATAATTGATGGTAATTGATACCTTGAAATCTCCACTGCTCCGAGATGTATGAAAACCTTGAGAATGGAAAACTTTTTATGTATGATAATTATAGTAACATTTGTTGGACTCTTAATTCAGTTAATGTCCCATCTGCACTTATAAATAGTATTAATCCAAATGACATCCCATATGCCCAGATAACTAATAATGACCTAGATGGCGAACAGTGTGCACAATTAGCTTTAATTCAGATGGCAAACTATCTGCATACCTCATTAGTTTTTTTCCTGATTGTGATATCTATCAGTGATGCGGGATTACATTGGTTAATACAAAAAAAGCTAATAGATGGCATCTTTCTCTGGAGATCAGTGTTTTAATTCCCACACAATAGAAATGTCCAAACACTCGGCTGATGTATAAACTATCAGCTATTATTTTGAGTCCAGTAGAACAGTGTGTCATGAGGGTGTTTAACCCTCTCTGACCTCACATGAGTCTTCCACAATGGAGCTTCGTGTTAAGTCATCTGAAATACGCAGACATGTTAGTACTTTGTTTTGTAATGACATTGGTTCCAGTGATTCCTAAGATAAAGAAAGGGGTATAGTAATATGTTGGGGGAAATTCATGTGATATCAGCTTGGCTTTCTAAAAATTATTTATCTACCTGATTTTTTTTTTTTTTTTTTTATTGACAGAAAATAACGAAAAAGTTGGCGTCTTCACTCCGTGCTCTTCAGGTCCGGTATGTAACCACTGATGATGTCATCACCAGCGATGACAACGATGCAAATGGTCTGTGCATTGCACTCGAGGCCATCTTTGTACATGGATTAAAGGCAAAGTTCATTAAAACGCAGACAGAAAAAAGAAATAAGGGGCGTCATGTCTCATTGCCCCAGCCAGCCTACTGGGCTCTGCTGAAAGCCATCACTCACAGGTCAGTCTATGGAGGAAATGATATATGCTTGTGGATCCAGTAACCAGAGATTCTCATTTCTCATGCTAAGAAATTAGGGAATTGGTAATCTTCCAACTATAGTAGTGGGAGGTAATGGTTATCGTCCGCAAATAGAAGGGAACTAAAAATGGCAGCAATTAAATAAATTATGCTCAGAAATAACAATGTGTGAGTTTTTAACACATTTAAAGTAAACCCTGTTTAATTGGATATTACCCTTTCAGTGTAACACTATTAGGTATTCTCTTTTATGTACTGTGCTACTAGAATTGATTGTTACACTGAGCAAACAATATAGTGCCCAAATTATCCTGAACATCAAAACAATACATTTAGGTTGGATTCCTCTGGTTATTTGGGCTTAAAAATGCTATATCCGTTATTGCTGGTTCCCTGAGAGTGTCCTTTTTTTTTTTTTTCCCTTTCAAATAATCTGTCAGCCTTACACAATGGGTTAATCCTTTCTAGCTTTGGGTAAAAACAGGAAAAAGAAACTCCCCCAGGTAGTATATAGTGCAGCTCCTCCTGGTGTTTTTCCTGTCACTAGCTGAGGTATAGAATAGGACAGGTAGTGTTTTCTTATTTGTTTCTGTAATGTATCAGGATTAACTGGTTCCTGGAAGTCCCTGCAATGCAGCACTGGTGCTGTAAGCCAAGAAGGGTGGTTGCTGCCTCTGATAGCAAATATGGGTTTATTTTGAATTTCAGTCGAAGAGAGTGCTCACAAATGCACTCTGTGCATGTGCCCCTCCAGGTCAAAGGGTTACAAGATGTGGAGGTCAAGAGCGATACAGTAGGCATAACCGGGGCATCGGAATCACAGTCACTGCTGAATTTTCCCTGGTTGAACACCAGGGATATATTTACTATGCAGCTGTTCCGTAGAACCCTTTGGGCTAGATTTACTAAGCTGCGGGTTTGAAAAAGTGGGGATGTTGCCTATAGCAACCAATCAGATTCTAGCTTTCATTTATTTAGTGCTCTCTACAAAATGACAACTAGAATCTGATTGGTTGCTATAGGCAACATCCCCACTTTTTCAAACCCGCAGCTTAGTAAATCTAGCCCTTTGTCTTTAATAAAAGTGCCGGTAAATATACCACCAGGAGTGGGAATATTAAACTCTGCAAAGCTTATCTGGCAGACATAAGACACAGCACACAGCAGAATGGCTGGATACCTGTGGGACAGAAACACCATTGGATGCCAGCATCATAGAGCCTGAGCCTACCCTCCAAAAAGCCAAAAATCACCCATCCTAGGTAAGCACCTAGTTAGAGGTGTTTTTATTTTACTCGGTTATGATTATTGTCAGAAAATGGTACAAGATAGAATTTTCATCATGTCCCCAGGGGAAATTTCTTTGTCAAATTGCGAACTCGATCCTCTCCAGCACTACACCAGTCTGGAAATGCTCAGGTGATCTCCTTTGTTCCCCCGGGCCCAGGTGGGTGTGCACACTTTTATTCCACTTCCTGGTAAGAAAATCCTCTGGAGGTTTTCAAACCATCCTGGATTTAAGATGGCTCAATCAGTTTGTGTTTGCAAGGCATTTCTGTATGGAGTCCATATATTGTATTCTCACAGCTATTGACAAAAGGGATTTTCTCATAGCCATAGATCTTCGGGATCGTCATTAATTTGTCAACACTTCATTTCCAGTTCACTTGTCTTCCTTTATTGTTATCTATATCCCCAAGGACCTTCACCAAGGTGTTCGTTATCTTTGTGGTAGAGTTAAGAGAGAACTCATTCTCTGGTCTTATTTGAACAACCTCCTAGTGACAGGGAGGTTGGAGCTCATTATTCGACTGCACTAACTGGGCTGGATCGTAAGCATGGCAGAGAGTCAACATTTCCCATCTCTGCAAATAAAATTCCAGGGTTTTCAGTTTGAGACTTCATAGGACCGGATGTCTCTACCAGAAGAAAGATTTCTCAAAATCCAGGGTCTAGTATGTCGGCTACAGTCTCAACAACAGATTGCAATACGGACTGGCCTCTGTCCTCTGGTGATTTTCTCCTCTACTGTAGGTATTCTCTCTTTTGGTGAAGTGACACATGCAAAGCCTTTAGTTAGCTTTAATCACTCAGAGGGATTGCAAGCAAACCTCTCTGGATCAAGTAATTTGGATCACAAGAACTAATGGTGGGAATTCTACAAAAACCTTGTCCACTAGTGCTTCGGCCAGATCTCCTACGCCAAGGCCCAATTCTTCATCCAGATCTGTAAGTGCTATTTTTGATGGCATAGAGATTGAGCAGCTGCTGTTAAGATGTAAGGGAGTTTCCTATAATCCTGTTGACATGATTCTAGTTTTCATTTATTTAGTGCTCTCTACAAAATGACAGCTAGAATCTGATTGGTTCCTATAGTTAACATCCCCACTTTTTCAAACCCGCAGCTTAGTAAATCTAGCCCTTAGTGTCTTTTTGGACACCAGAATAGCATCTGGGGAGCATATTTGTTTTTTTACAAGCAGTGAAGACAATTCTCCCCAGTATATAATTTTTTGTGCCACCCAGATCCTTTTGAACCATTGCAAAAGGTTTCCCTTAGCTGTCTCACACTTAAGGTAGTGATTCTTGTGGAAATTACTTTTGCTGGTTGAATCTGCAAATACTTTGCCCTGTGGTGCAGTGAGATCTTTTTAAATGTCTAAGCAAAAAGGCGTGATTAGTCCACATCACTATCTGTATAAAGTAGTGCCCACTTCCATAGTAATCAGGAGATTTTTCTTTTGTTTTTCTGTCCACAACCAGCTGATGACAGATAAAGAAAGTTACACATGTTGGACTTGGAGCAATCTATGTCTATCTATGTAGGACAGATGAATTTAGGAACACAGAACAACTCTTTTTGTTATTCTCACAGGTCTTTGGAAAGGTTATGGCTCCATCCATAAGGTGTCAAAATTTCTGAGTCATTCAACATCAGAAGTAGCAACTTCTTGGGCATGTAAGCCTCAGGCCTCTACAGACAATCTCTGCAATGGAGTGGGGTATTTGTCTATTGATACCTCACCTGACATTACCTACTGGACATAATATCTGCTACTGATGTTTAGTTTGGGAGACAAAATCTTCAAACATTCATGTAATACATTTTTCAATTTTGCTTTGTAAGTGGCTGATCTGTTCCTTTTTGGAACCCTCCTAGTTAACATTTTGCTTGGGTACATACCATTGTGTAAAGTTGCCATGGAGTATTGAAGGGGAAAGAAGTGAATTATATGGATTGATAATTCCTTTTCTTCTTAATACACCATGGCTTCATAATATTCTCAGTTGTGTTTCTTATATGTTTCAGAGGCAGCTTTGGAAGTTTCTTAAAGACACCAGGGAAGAGGAGGTGTTGCACTATATACTACCTGGGAGGGAGGGGGGGGGGGGGGAGGGAGGATTTTTCTAATCTAGATCTAATCCTAGAAGGATTAGCCCATTGTGTAAGCATGTCCTGATGGAGTGTTTTGAAGAAATAGGAAGTAACAGTAAATATAATTTGCTGCTTTCTCCATATTGACTGATGTAACATAGATATGTGGATTATTCATTAATCTGGCACTTTGGAATCGGGGAAAAAGTGTTAGATACTTTTATTGGTTGCAGTCCAGATGGGTTAAACTGATGGAATTATAGGAGTAGAACATTCACAGATGTTTAATTATTCAGCTATTTTGTTTTTCCTTCTTGTTTTGGTTTTTTGTTTTTGTTTTGTTATTTCTTATTTATGGCCCCCACTTACAACAATATTTTTTCTTCTTAATGTACCAGAAAGGTTATTGACAATACATCTCCTCTGTCAGTGCGTTAGTCTCTTTACTGGCCTGATCGCCATTTCCTCTATGTTCACTTCACTAGTCTTTGTACTGGTCTGATCACTGTATCTCCTTTTTGGCAGCTCATAATTTCTATACTGCTCTGATTGCTATATCAGCTCAATAATCTTTATACTGGTTTGTTTCTATCTGTCTTGCAGGAACGTGATCAAACAGCTGGAAAGTGAAAGTTACATTAACACAGATGTGGGCCGTTGCCGTTCCTGGTTACGACTAGCTCTTAACGAGTGCCTGATGGAATGCTATTTCATCACGCTACAGAGAGAGAAGTCTCGGCTTTTGGAATATTACCAGCCATTTGCTTTGATGCTGGATGCAGAGGATTGTGATGTTGTGCTCAGTTATTTGCAGGGTCTGTCATCTTTGACTTTCTCTCTGTCCTATAAGTCTTCCATTCTAAATGAATGGACAGCCTCCCCGCTGTCATTATCAGGGCTGTGGCTGGACGATTCTGAACGTGATATACAGTATGAGCCTAGCAGAAGGAAGTCTCTGGATTCCGTGTCTCAGTCATCTGGCTCAGACGACACTAACAACTCCAACTTTAGCGACGCCAAAAGGAAGCTTGAGTCATCTTCCCTTAGCCTGGACACCAGTAGCTCATCTTCACAGCTCTCCTCAAGCCTTGGCTCTGATGAACAGACCCAGACTAGAGGATCCGTGATCCCCATCTTATCCGAGAGTTCCAAGTTCTCACAGGTTACAGACACAGCCAACACTGTGGAGTTCACTAAATCTCATGCTGGGTAAGTGTATTCACATCTGTACTTATGGAGGTGTATTTTCTTTGTCTTCTAACCCCTGCGGGTGTTCTTTAGTAACATTGTTCACTGCGTATCGAATTTACTGAAGCACAGTGGCCAGCTTGTATTACAGGAGACAATTGCTTGCTGCTCACTTGTCAACAAGAGATCAGGCAATGTCAAATATTTTTGGTGATCCCTAAGCCTTGATCCTGATGACTTTGAATGGCATATGCTTGTGCTATAATTATTTACACCCATGATTGCAGAGTTACCCATGCTCAGTCTGGCTTCACTTTTGTATTATTTTATGTAGGATTGTTTAGTGATTTGGTTGTTATAATTCTGCCCCCAATGGAGAGGTGGAAAGATTGTTTCCCAACTTTTGGACCTGGCTGTGTCCTGGCGTGATGGTAAACAAATGTTTGCAGGGTGTATTGGCACATGATACATTCAAGCTAAGGAAGATTTTGGTTTATTGTCTTTTACGTTATGTATCTAGTATCTGAATGGTATCAGATACTTCATACTTGACAAGTCAGAGTTTAGTGAACATTTGTGAATGGACCTCTTCACACCCCCTAGTCTCCTCACTCTGTTGATTTGATACTACAAGTGGTACCTTTTCATGGCAGTAGGTTTAGCCCCCTGTTTTCAAGAGCTGGGGCTGGGGGCTCTGTGGTCACGTTTATAGTCAGACACACAATACTACAGTAGGTATACTGTACATTACTCATGTAACTCTCTCCCTCTCTTCTCCAGGGACATGGATGTTGAGATTTCTCCTTCATCTGACATGACATCTACCAGTTCATTTGCCCACACACCCATCTTGGAGGCCCTGAAACCGAACATACTGGGTGTTGAATTAGCAGAGGCCCCTCCAACAGATGTTTTAAGCCGAGCACCTGGAGAAAGTGTTTCAGCTCCTAGTGAATCGCTCTCTAATCTGAACTGTGTCCGCGACACACTGGCCATACAGACACATACAGTGAACAGCACTTCCCACAGTGAAACTGCACTCACCCCAGAAGTCTGTCACACTGACGATCTTCCAGTGAGTATCTGGTGTAATGGAAGTCTATAGAATGTAAATATGAAGAGACAAATCTCATTCCATAGGGCACACTTCCATATCTGATTGTGACAATGCTCCACTTCTTCTATGCCACCCTAAGTGTTTGTGTATAGATGGGATTTCCTGCTCTCTATTGTTGAGTGGCTGGGAGAATATTTCCAGGGGATGTTGCTATTGTTACTGGTGCTAAATACCTTTTACCTTGAAACCAGTCTGTTGTATGATGATCAGTATGTGGGTATAATATACAGTGCCACCCCAAGTGAAGGCTGTGAATGGTACTGCAGTAACCCACATATAGGAGCATTCAGTGATTATAATGAGGGGGGTGAGTCTTCCATAAAGTTTACATTTCCAAGATATTTTATAGATATTGATTCTATGGCTAAGCTCCCACTGGAATATACACTGTGACAAGTTCGATATGGATCAGCCAGCCATATTTTTCTAGTGGGTTTCTGTGTGTATCATTGGTTGTAACAGGAATTAACGATGCAGCACCTTTCCGAGCATGTTTACATGAACTTTCAGTATAAATAAGGTATCTATTCTCTTCAATATTCTGCAGAAAAGCAAAAGTTGGATCTCCGAGGAAGATTTCCATAGAGTGGATCCCGTCATCTTTGTAGATGAGGCCCAACAAGAACACTTTGTGCCCTCTCTGTCCTCTGACTCGGCCACTGTCCACTCCCAGGCAATGAAGCAGCCTACCCATGCCTTTAATGTTGTCCATCGGCGGCAAATAGGTATTTTAATTCTGTTCACATACCTTGCCTTGTTGCTTTGTATAAAGTGCTTTCTGCTGATCATTCTATTTTTCCTAGGGCTGTCCAACCCTTTCCGTGGCCTCCTGATGCTGGGATCTCTGGAGCGTAAGCAGACTCTAGGACTTTACAAGCAATACTACTGTGAGCTGACGCCTTGTGAGTTCCGCCTACAGGTGGAAGGGGATGAGCAGAACTGTGCGGAGAGTTGCTCTTTGCTGCGCTGTGAGTCCGTGGGACCTGCTCACAGTGATGGGCGCTTTGAACTTCATTTTCCTGGTAAAAGGTTGTATTTGAGGGCACCGTCTGGAGATGAAGCTCAGGATTGGGTGGACAGAATACAGGAAGCTGTTCAGAAATTTCGACAGCAGAATGATGACCCTTGGGAAATTTTACACTATCCAGATTCCCCGCAAGGTCACGTGGAAAAGAATGTCTCGTCTACATGTAAGGAACCCACCAGCCCCAATGGTAGTACGTCCTTGTCTCAGGCCTTTGATTGGGTTTTTCATTTGGAAGTGGAGCCAGACTCTTTGAAAGAGTCAATTCTGTACATGAAGATTAACAAAAAGTGGACCAGATTCATCTTTTCCTTATCGGAACGAGCCTTGAAATGTTTTCTGCCCAAAGACTCTGGGAAAGCTCTCTACGACACTTACAATGCTGAATTGGTGAAAGACATACTGCCCGATTCCAGCCTTGGCAGTTCATCATGCTTTCGTCTGGTAACCACCAAAAGCTCTTTACAGTTGCAAGCAGAGAACACGGTTGAAGCAAAAGCTTGGAGAGAGCTTGTTCGTGCCGCATACTTAGACTCCGAAGATTCTGCAGTATTCCCGACAGTTGGAAACTTCCAGATAAAATTGCATGTCAAGGAACATCAGCTCTTCCAATACCTTCTGTATATTCCAACAGAGCACGGGTTGGACACGCAGAACGTTAAGTGTGCAGGTCAGAGGTAGCTGAGGGAGCTGTGTGTGCTGTAGATACGATTGCTCTGTACCTGTATGTGTTATATGCATCCTTTTCATTTCAGGTTGCCACAAACAGATTGGATTCCAGTTTTGGAAAGCAAAGGTCTGTGCATTTTCTGGGCTGTATTATTGTGATCTTTGTCACCAGGATGAAATCTCCATCATTCCCTCAAGAATAGTGCATAACTGGGATCTGACGGAACGAGCTGTGAGTACACAATGGTTCTTGGAGCTCTGTTATTAGAAACTTCTACAGCTTAGCGTTTATCCTACCATGGCGGATATTCCTTGTAGGTTTTAAAGGTGTAAATGGACCCTAAGTCTCTAATATGCGTACCTGTAGCTATGCCTGGCCCACAGCCGTGTTAGCTGGCTGTCATTATGTCATCAGCTGGTTTCAGCAGAGTAGAGTGATTGTGTTTTGAGTTTGATTTGCACATTTTGACCCCTTTAAAAAAATCCAGATTGTTGAACTTATCCGTTTTTAATATATAAATTTATATGATAAAAATGTGTTTTCGGTTTTCTTTATAAGCTGTATGAAATGTCAATGACTGATTACCCTACTGTAACACCATTGCATGTATAAACTAAATGGGAAATGCAGAATGATGACAGTAAAAAAGTGAATGGTCATTCTTGTGTGCACTTTCCAGTGTCTACATTTTTTTCTCATATACACACTTCTGTTTATGTGGTGGGGCAATTGATAGTTTTCAGTTGAATTCCCAGACAACTGCTATATTAACCACTGTTAACAAGTCCATCTTAGTCCATGACCTGCAGCTGTGAGTGAATTGATACAGATGTTCAGAATGTAACTTCGGACAACAACCTCCTTCCATAGTAAATATATTACATATTTGGTGTTAGGACACTGGAAAGTAAGTGCAGCTTAAGGATGACAAATGTACCTTATAATGGCTTATTGTTCTGTTCTGCCTGCAGGTGTCAAGACAAGCTTTAAACTTCCTGAAAATGGTGCGAAACGAACCAATATTTAATGTGAAGTATTTGAATGAGCGCCTCTATCAGCACGCACTGAGCATGTATGAGTTAAGCCATAAACGGGAAAAGCTGCGGTTGCTGGGCGAATATCTGATGACATGTCGCAGCAAAGCTCTTCATGAGATGAGTACAATGTGAGTTTTTTACGCACACTAGTAGAGTCTCAAGAAATATCTCATGACCTGTCCCAAAGGGAGCACTGCAAGTGATTGTGTGAAACACTGTTATTATTATTGTTGATTTGTAAGGCGCTACAATGCTAGACTGTGAAAAATAGCATACATAAAGCAGGGACATACCAAGTATACAAAATAAATGCATATGGGAAAAAAGGTAGGGAGAGGTCTGCTCATGAGAACATTTCTATGTGAAGAAAGAGAATTTTTTGAATCTGGTCCTTTATAGGAAAGTGAAATATTACAGAAGCTTAGGATTTCAGACATAAGACTGCTTTATGTTTTAATAACCATTTTTCTAGTTTATGACTTCATCGTGTATCACCTCCTGACCACTGTATATACAATATTACATTTAAAGTCGGGGAACCAAATGGAGAGCAGTGTACTGTACACTAAAATCATGTTCTAATTTAAGAGCTTTTATTTTATAAACCAGCATTTGCTTGTTAGTGATGCATGGCAGTCTGTGAATAGTGACTGCATATATCCTTATGTTTCCTGGTATGGGTACATTATTCCTTATACAGTGCCATGCAGACCTAACATTACTTGCCTGTCTAGCATATCAATATTGACAGCTTCTCCTCTTTATGCATACCCCTTCTCACAATACACCCAGCATCACCTCTGTACATGGCCCAACCATAGCCCCTTTGCTGTGCAGCAACCTGTCGAGAGAATCCTCTACTGACAATTCAATAGAGTAATTAAAAGCATACAAATGTTTTAGTCATAAATCTGCTACCCGGTTATGCGACCTTTATAAAAGCATAGTTCGATTCTCCTCTGACTTTTCATATAATTACATGTTAAACAGAGGTTGCATTGACTCACTTAACACACAAACCTTATGGTGTTGTACAAGCTGGATCCTGTGTATATATGCAAAGTTTACTAAAGTACTAATTAGATGTGTTTAAAATAAACAGGAAATATGCTTTTGTTGTATATTATTTGTACATGAATTTTATAATGTGATCCCTATATAAATGCATGTACTGGAAACATGAGGAAGGGTAATTCATTGCTCGGAAAGCTTTACAGTATTAATGACAGGCTAAAATATGTATACTATTCTTCTTTTCCTATTTGCTGTAAATCCACAAATTGCTATTAATCAGTGCAGACTTGAGACACTCCCACAAAATATATTATAGAGAAGTGTGAGGCCAAACTGCAGTAATCTCAATATTTATAGTTTTATGTTTTCTTTTATAGCCTGGATCAGCGAAATTACCTGCTGGACTGCGCTCACACGTACAGCGTGAGGGACCTGAAACAGGTACAGTGTTTCCTGTGTGACATTTCTGTGTAATTCAGTGCTTTAGTTAGGAATATATGATGACCTATAAAGCCAACTAACATGACAAAATCATAGGACGACTCTTCATCAACTGCTGTATTATGGGAATGAAAGAGGATTCTGGGAAATGGTGCACAACCTCTAGAGATGAGCATTGCTCTTCCCAGGGTGTTGTGGTCATTGTATTACATATACAGAAACCTTTTTATGCTTTTAATCTCAGTGTTTTGGTGTGTCTCGTTTCTTACAGATCGCTGATGGAGTGTTTGAATCTCTCCTGAAATCTGCACTGGATTTTGCCAGCAACCATGTATTCCAGTGTGATCTATGCAGCCAGAAAGGCTTTATCTGCCTCATCTGTAAACGTGATGAGATTATTTACCCCTTTCAGTTTGACACCACTACCAGGTGAGACATGGAACTACATAATATATCTGTATCCGTCATATTTTGTATATCCTGTGGCTTAATGCAATCTCCCTAGTAATTTAAAATAGATCAGCTTGCCCTTTGAAAAATCTGTCCCTAAGTCTAGACAGGTTTCCACTATAACAGGAAGCCAACAGCGTGGTGTCCCCCTGACACAGTAGAAACCAGCTCTATGCTGTCCAACACAGGCCTGTTGCCTCAATGGGAATGTGGGTTGGGAAATATGCCTCCCTTGCCAGAGGATACTAGCTCTGTGCTGAAAGTGCTGGGGTTCTTCCTGACCCCCTTGTGCTGTGGGGGCTGATGTAACAAAAATGAAGATTGTGCCCTCTGGATTGTCAACTTTGCCACCTCACTGGCCCAGTATAATGGATAAGTGTCCCTAAGACCTTGACCCATTATAACAAAAGTGTATAAATAAGTTAATAAAACACACAGGCACATTTTTTATAATGTTCATTTGAATAAAACACCAAACCCTCATTCGCCACTTTATGTATCTCTAATCTTTAGGTGTAAACAAAATAATTCAAGTCAGGCCCCGTTGTAGTTCTTTTAGGTTCCTCCGGATTTATCAAGCATAGATACAGTCAAGTCCTTAAATATTGGGACATCGACACAATTCTCATATTTTGGGCTCTATACACCACCACAATGGATTTCAAATGAAACTAACAAGATGTGCTTTAACTGCAGACTTTCAGCTTTAATTTGAGGGAATTTACATCCAAATCAGGTGAACGGTGTATGAAGTACAATGGTTTCTATATGCGCCTCCCACTTTTTAAGGGACCAAAAGTAATGGGATAAACTAAACAAGCCTACATCAAACTTTTCACTTTTTATTCTTTGTTGCAAATCCTTTGCAGTCAATTACAGCCTGAAGTCTGGAAGGCATAGACATTACCAGACGCTGGGTTTCATCCCTGGTGATGCTCTGCCAGGCCTCTACTGCAAATGTCTTCAGTTCTTGCTTGTTCTTGGGGTATTTTCCCTTCAGTTTTGTCTTCATTAAGTGAAATGCATGCTCAAACGGATTCAGGTCAGGTGATTGACTTGGCCATTGCATAACATTCCATTTGTTAGCCTTAAAAAAACTCTTTGGTTGCCTTTGCAGTATGCTTCGGGTCATTGTCCATCCGCACTGTGAAGTGCCATCCAATGAGTTCTGAATCATTTGACTGAATATGAGCAGATAATATTGCCCAAAACGCTTCAGAATTCATCCTGCTGTTTTTGTCAGCAGTCACATCTTCAATAAATACAAGGGAACCA
This sequence comes from Mixophyes fleayi, assembly GCF_038048845.1. NCBI lineage: Eukaryota > Metazoa > Chordata > Amphibia > Anura > Limnodynastidae > Mixophyes > Mixophyes fleayi. The sequence goes on along the minus strand of NC_134407.1, from coordinate 128,040,060 downwards.
GTTCAATTGGCAGCCATACATGCCCACGCCATGACACTACCACCACCATGCTTCACTGATGAGGTGGTATGTTTTGGATCATGAGCACTTCCTTTCCTTCTCCATACTCTTCTCTTCCCATCACTCTGGTACAAGTTGATTTTTGTCTCATCTGTCCATAGGATGTTGTTCCAGAACTGTAATGGCTTTTTTAGATGTTGTTTGGCAAACTCTAATCTGGTCTTCCTTTTTTTGTGGCTCACAAATGGTTTACATCTTGTGGTGAATCCTCTATATTCACTCTTGTGAAGTCTTCTCTTGATTGTTGACTTTGACTCATATACACCTACCTCCTGGAGAGTGTTCTTGATTTGGCCAACTTCCGGGTCTTTTGGTGTTTCTGAGGTCTCTGGTGCATTCTTTCTTTTTAAAAATGTTCCAAACAGTTGATTTGGCCACACCTAATGGTTTTTGCTATTTCTCTGATGGGTTTGTTTTGAATTTTCAGCCTAATGATGGCTTGCTTCACTGATAGTGACAGCTCTTTGGGTCTCATATTGAGCCGACAGCAACAGATTCCAAATGCAAATGTCACACCTAGAATAAACTCCAGACCTTTTACCTGCTTAATTGATGATGAAATAATGAGGGAATAGCCCACACATGTTAATGAAATGGGTTTTGAGTCGATTGTCCCATTACTTTTGGTCCCTTAAAAAGTGGGAGGCACATATAGAAACCGTTGTAATTCCTACACCGTTCACCTGATTTGGATGTAAATACCCTCAAATTAAAGCTGCAGTTAAAGCACATCTTGTTTGTTTCCTTTCAAATCCATTGTGGTGGTGTATAGAGCCCAAAATATGAGAATTGTGTCGATGTCCCAATATTTATGGACATGACTGTGTGAGTATTATATCATGAAAAATCGAATTTATTTTATTTTCTGATTCAGAGTATCGCAGAGCGTAAAATGCAAATAAATGTGATATCTGTTAACTGCGGAGACCTGTCCAATAATATTTTCTAAGTCATCCTTTGGGGGACACCGGGACATTGGGGTACAGAGTAGGGGCGAACTGGCACTTTAAACTTCTGTTTAACTAAGCCCTAGCACCTCTCCCTCTATACCTCACTCCCTGTCTCAGCCTCCGTTTAGTTTAAGCGCCCGGCTGTGTCTGGGCTGCTTAGCAGCCGAATTCTGTGTTTTGTTTTTTGTTTTTTTTTTTACTTTTTTTGTTTTACTTTTTAGTAATCTGAGACTTTTGTCTCCTGTTCCTGACAGCCGACGGCTCACTGAGCCGCATAGGCAGCTGTCACTCAACACGGGTAGCACTGCTGGCTGCTGTGTTGGAGGCTCCGGGGTAAAGTAGCCTAGGCTTCCCCTTCCTCCCTGTCTGCCACTTGTTTAATCGCTCTCCCAAGCCTGCAGTTACAAGCGAGAGTGAAGGAATAGTGCAGCATGGCAACTTGAAGTGCACAGCGTGGACGGCTGTGCGCTGTCTGGAGGGGAGGATCGAAGGTGCCATGGAGATGCCTCCTTTGCCAGCCCCTCTCTCCCAACGTTTTCATGCCCTCCTAGGAGCCGAGCACAGTCGCCGCAGGCTGTGTCCGTCCTCCTGTTCTGCCAGACTGCAGACACTGCATAAGGAGGGGTGGCAGCAGGTAAGTGAAACCCTCTCCCAGCACAGTGGTGGTAGAGGGGGGTCGGTAGAAAATCGCAGTTTGTCCCCTGAGTCAGGCTGCTTCTTACTAGGAGCAGTTATTTAAAAAAAAGAAAAAGAAATTCTATTTTTTGCTCAGGGAACTGGGTCAGGGTAGGGTCACTAAGATAGTGAGCCCTGCTAGGCACTGGATTGGTTGAGGGGGTTGTCCTGTTGGACGCTTGCCAATTCAGTGCTGGGCCCTGGGGGAGTGGTGTTTTCCTCTTTTGCACTTCCTCCGTGGTGGTCTCTCACTCCTTTGTGTGCAGACACCAGAATAGACAGCCATTTTATAGCCCCAGCTTCTCTCCTTTTTTGTCCTGAGTCCTGTAAGGTAAAGGGATGGGGGTTATTATTTTTAAAAGTTTGTCTTTTAATCTGTGGGGTTTATTGGCTGTCTTGCAGGCCCACTTTCTGTTCAGTTTTGTGTGCTGCTTGTTATTTATATTGTGTTTTGTTACACTATTTATTACACTGTGTTGTCTGCTTTGTCACATCTGTTAACATGTCAGATAGGGGAAAATCCATGCGTGGTAGGACTGGTGTTAGTTCTATGTTGAGTTTCACCTGTGCTGTCTGACACGTTAAGTTACCATCTGGTTATTAAGGTACGCAGCCTGCCGGCCCTTAGAGAGCATACCATGTGATACAGCAGAACCTGCCTGGGCTCTGTCTCTCTCCAATATGATGGCTGAACTTGCTCAATTGGTGCGGTCACAGGCTGTGGCCGCACCATCTTCTGATTCCGCTTCTGTAGCGAATGACATGGGTTCTAGTTCGCCAAGTCAGGATTTGACTGTTTCTACCCCGGCAGAGTCTGTAGAACCAGCTTGGGTACAGGGACTTGCATCCTCTGTACAGGGGTTGGTTTCGGTTTCTTCCTCTTTAGAAAGGATATTGCATTTTGCCGCACCGTCTTCCTCACGTAAGTGTAAGAGGGTGTCGGCACCCCTTCAGGGAAATGAGTCAGATTCTGACTGTGGTTCCCAGGAGGAGGGTGAATTAGGTGTGGATTCTGATATGGAGGCACCTTCGGTGGTGGAGGAGTTTCATTCTGATTGTCAGATTGTGGAACAATTAGTTCACGCTCTGCGTCAGGTACTTGATTTTCCTGAGGAAGAGGTTCCTGACCCCGCAGAGGCTTATTTTTTGTACGCTTGAAAAAGAACTTTCTCTTTCATCCAGTCTGGGGGACACTGCTTACCATGGGTTGTGGAGGGGAGCTTGGAAAGTTGGCACCTAACTAGTTAACTTTAGGACTGCGGACAGACCCCTCCCCTCTACAATCCCCCTGCCCCCTCTTGTTCAGTTTTTTTTTAGGTGCCCGTGAGTTGGGCTGTGTTTTATTGTACTGTTGGTAATATTCTTTTATTTCATTTATTTTCTTTTAAAAAAACTTTTTTTTTTTTTTAGGTGGCAGCACTGGTGTGTGTTCTGCTATAGAGAACACACACAGCAGAACAGCGGCAGGCACTTCCCTGATCAGATGAGAGCCAGCGGCTCTCACTGACAGGGATAGATAGAACGAGTGCCTGAATTAGGAGTGACAAGCGGTCTCACCGGACCGCTGTCACTCCTGAAGTCTCCCCGATAACCGGCGCTGCCACTGCAGGCATAGAGCGCCGGTTATCGGATATCTATTACAGCTGTGGCCATCTTGGATCCGGATCACGGTGTTATTAAGGAGAAGAGGAAGGGGGCTTTACTAGGATCCCCCCTCATACATAGGAGAGGGCATCTGGTATCTTCCGCTGCGGAGACCTCCCCTGGAGTTCTCCATTACTCTGCCACATTAACCCCGTTTTTTTTTTCCCGGATTTGGAGCTGCAGGGACAGTATTACTGAAGAGGGGGGAGCTAAGACATAGAGCTCACCCCCCTCCTTCCCGAGAGAGATGGTCTGTCCCAGTCTTCTGGCGCCAAGGAGAAGCCCGGGAAGAGAGAGATCAGAGCTGAGGGAGCAGACACCAGGATACTAGTGCTGGACTTCTCCCCTATTTGGCATTTGGGCTAAGTATTGATTTATTTAAACACATATTCTGTTCTGCTGTGTACAAGTTTGCTAGTAGGGGTTATTTTATAGTTCTCCTACTTGATTATGTATTTTATTGTGTTTAAAATTTTTACAAGTACAACTTTTATATCTAGATAAGTTGATTACTTGTAGTTTACTTCTCTCTCTCTCTACTCAGCTAAATTTTACATTTTTAGTCTGTGTGTTTGGTGTGCCTTCCTTTATTAAGAAATGTCAGATAAGGGAAAGGGCCCTATTGCTAAATATTTTACATGTTCTAAATGTCATGTTAAATTACCTAATGGCCAGAAGGACCCGTTGGCGCTATGCTCTGCCTGCGAAGCAGAGGTCACATCTGCGCAAACCCAGCAAACGTCAGCCCCACCAACTGAGGAACCGGCCTGGGTGGCCTCCCTATCGCAGTCAGTTTCTTCTTTAGCTCAGATGGTTTGCCAATCCAATCAGTTGTGGTCTAGTGTTGTAACCTCGGTGGCTAATAATCCTAGTACACAGCTGGGCCTCCCTACTGCCACAGGTTCTATTGGAGCCTCTATGCCAGGGCCTTCCTCCTTACAGACGGACCAGGCCTCTGTTCCCACAGAACCGCCATGGTCCACAGCATTTAAAAGGGGTTTGGATAAGCTGGACCAGTTACTTGAATCCCCTAACATCCCGCCTTCTAAAAGAAAGCGTCCTAGGTCTGATAATCCCCTTATGGTCCTTTCAGACTCTGAGGAGGTTTCAGAGGAAGAAGGGGAAATTAATTCTGATCCTGACCAGGTTCAACCTTTGAGTCAGGAAGAAAGTTCTAAAAGCCAATTTATTAATGATTTGGTTTTAGCAGTAAGACAAGCTTTGGACCTCCCAGAACCGGAGGATCCTATTCCTAGAGACAGAAGTCTCTTTAAGAAGGCCAAAAGAAAGGCTAGCCGTTTTCCACCTTCTGTAGAGCTTAAGGATATTGCTGAAGGAGCCTGGAAACAGCCTGATAAAAGGTTCTCTGTACCTTAAAAATTCTCCTTCCTGTATCCGTTACAGGAGGAAGATGTGGCCCGCTGGGAGACTATTCCAAAGGTCGATATCCCTATTGCCCGATTGGCCAAACACACCTTGCTCCCAACCCCGGGTTCAGCATCTCTGCAGGATGTCAATGACCGTAGGGTAGAGTCTCAGCTGAAATCTATATTTGCAGCTGCGGGTTCTTCCTTTAGACCCACTTTTGCTTCAGCTTGGGTGGCTAGAGCCATGGAAACATGGGCAGACCAGTTAGCAGAGGCCTTACAGGACTCTGACTTACTTCCCCTGGCTTTGCATTTAAAGGAGGCATCGGGGTACCTTTATGAGGCGGCCCAGAACACTGCAGCTATTTCATCTTCTATTCAGGCTGCATCTATTTCTGCAAGAAGGACGTTATGGCTGAAATCCTGGGAAGGAGATGCGGAATCAAAAAAGTCAGTGGAAACCATTCCTTTTTCTGTAGCAGGTTTGTTCAGCCCGGAATTGGATACCCTGATCTCTCCGGCAACGGGGGGCAAAAGCACTTCCTTGCCGGTATTCCATAGTAGGAGCCGTAACCCTCGGGTCAGCTCCTTTCGCCAGCCCTTTCGGGGGACTTCCTTACCGAGGAGTCAGTCCTTTCGAGGCAGGCATCCCAATTCTCGAGGCTCCTCTGCCAGGGGGAGATCCTCGTTTGCAGGTAGGCGTGATACCTCCAAGACCCAGGAGAAGCCTGCATCCTGACGACCACCCTGTTCCTTTGAAGGGGGTGCCAGTGGGGGGACGTCTGTCTTTGTTTCAAGAACAATGGACAGCGTCCTCTCAAGATCCTTGGATTCTCGGGGCATTATATCAGAGGGGTACAGAATAGACCTACTGGGCACGGCTCCACATCGTTTCTTCTTAACTCTGTTACCCCGAGATCCATCAAGACGCCAGGCAATACAGGATTGTGTTGCCTCTCTTCTTTCTCAAAAAGTTATCAGCAAGGTCCCAAACTACCAGAAAGGAAAGGGCTTCTATTCAAACCTGTTTCTGGTCAAGAAGCCGGACGGCTCCTTTCGGCCCATCTTAAACTTAAAGGGCCTCAATGTGCACTTAAGGGTGGACAAGTTTCGGATGGAATCCCTGAGGTCAGTGATAAACGGCCTAGAAAAGAATCAGTTTTTGGCGTCCATAGATATAAAGGACGCTTACCTCCACGTTCCCATTTGGATCCACCACCAATCTCTCCTGAGATTCACAGTGGGATCCTCCCACTATCCGTTCCGGGCCCTCCCATTCGGCCTCTCCACAGCGCCGAGAGTTTTTACGAAGATCATGTCAGTTATGGCAGCATGTCTTCACCTACAGGGAGTTCAGGTAGTTCCTTATTTGGACGACCTGCTCATCAAATCTTCCTCTGAGATTGGCTTAAGGCATCACTTAATAAACCTAAGGAAATCTCGGATGATCCCGTGTCATCGCATGGTTTTCCTAGGGCTCATTATGGACACCAGTCAGCAAAGGGTATTCCTGCCCGTCGAGAAGATCAGTTCTATTCAGAGTGTAACAACTCAGGTCTTGACTTCTCCCAGCCCCTCAATGTACTTGTGCATGCGGCTGCTGGGAAAGATGGTGGCCTCCTTCGAGACCCTTCCATTCGGGCGAGCTCATTCCCGATGTTTTCAGTGGGATCTGCTAAAAAAAATGGTCGGGTTCCCACCTACGCTTGGATATCCAGAAAATATCTCTATCCCCAAGGACGATAGAATCACTCCAGTGGTGGCTAGTCCTTGATCACTTGAGGGTGGGCAGGTCCTTCGCTCCATGCTCATGGATCATAGCCACGACGGACGCCAGCCTAAAAGGTTGGGGGGGGCGGTAATCCTGCACCTCCGACTCCAGGGACTTTGGTCGGTTCAGGAAGCAGCCCTACCTATCAATGTGCTGGAATTGAAGGCTATTTTTTTAACCCTCCGGGGGGCCCAGTCCCTCCTCCAGAACCAACCGGTCAGAGTCCAGTCCGACAATGCTACAGCCGTGGCATATATCAACAGACAGGGAGGAACCAAGAGTGTAGCTGCAATGAAGATTGCAGCTCAAATTTTGGTTTGGGCAGAACAATATGTCTCTGCAATCTCCGCAGTTTTCATTCCAGGAATAAGAAATTGGGATGCCGACTACTTAAGTCGAAACCAGATGATGCCGGGATAGTGGTCACTCCATCCGGAAGTTTTTCAGTCTCTGGTTCAGAGGTGGGGTCTTCCGGACATAGATCTCATGGCCTCCAGACACAACAGAAAGTTTCACAGGTTCTGCGCAAGGGCAAGAGACCCCTTAGCGGTGGCAGTGGACGTCATGACGATGTCATGGGAATTCAGGTTGGGATACCTATTTCCTCCGATTCCCATGCTTCCTCGCGTACTCAGACGAGTAAGACAGGGGGGTCTGCCAGTAATTCTGATAGCTCCCTCATGGCCGCGCCGAGTCTGGTACGCGGAAATAATCTCTATGGCAGAAGGACAGGGAATTCCGTCACCAGAATTTACCTCAGCTCACTTTAACGGCATGGCTGTTTTAGCCAGCCTCTGGAGGGCTAGAGGTTTTTCTCCCAGAGTAGTAGACACTTTAATGCGAGCCAGAAAGCCAGTTTCAGCTCGCATATATCATCGGATTTGGAGAGCTTACATCCGATGGTGCGAAGACAGGACATGTCCCTCGTCTTCCTTTCGTCTCCCTCGCTTGTTGGCTTTCCTTCAGAATGGCCTGGAGGCAGGGCTTCGATTAGGTTCCCTTGAAGTTCAGGTATCGGCTCTTTCAGTGTTTTTTCATCTGAAACTAGCGGATTTACCAGATATGAGGACCTTCCTCCAGGGAGTCCTGCATATTCAACCTCCTTATGTTCCGCCTACAGCACCATGGGATCTTAACCTGGTGCTGGATATGCTTAAAGGACCTCCCTTTGAGCCTTTAATTGGCGCAGATTTGAAGTGGTTGACCTGGAAGGTCCTATTTCTTTTGGCTATTGCATCTGCGCGTAGGGTATCGGAATTAGGAGCACTGTCTTGCCGGGAACCATATTTGGTTTTCCACGACAACAGAGCGGTGTTGAGAACCCTTCCTTCCTTCGTTCCTAAAGTAGTTTCAGCCTTTCACCTGAACCAGGAAATTGTAGTTCCGGTCTTTTCATCTACTTCCCATTCGGATCAGCAATCTATGGAAAAGTTAGAAGTGGTTAGGGCTCTACGCATTTATGTCAAAAGAACTTCTCTGATTAGACGTACCGATTCTCTATTTGTTCTTTATGATGCCAATAAGAGAGGCTGGCCAGCCTCTAAACAGTCCATTGCAAGATGGATTACGGCAACCATTAAACAGGCTTACATAAGGGCTAACCGTCCTGTGCCGGAGAGACTAATCGCCTATTCCACCAGATCGGTAGGGGCGTCGTGGGCAGCAAGAAATGGGGGTCTGCAGGCCAGCTTTGCAGGGCAGCCACCTGGTCTTCTGTCCATACATTTACAAAATTTTACCAGTTTAATGTATTTGCATCCACTGATGCAAATTTCGCTCGTAGTGCTTTACGAGCGGGAGTTTCAGAGTAGTCCCACCCTTAGGGGGCTGCTTTAGAACGTCCCCATGGTAAGCAGTGTCCCCCAGACTGGATGAAAGAGAAAAGAGGATTTATGTACTCACGTTAAATCCGTTTCTCTGATTCCGTCTGGGGGACACTGCGATCCCTCCCTTCTGCTTTTCTTCTGTGTGCTCTTGTTTGACTGGCCTTTACTCCTTGGGCTTTTTAATTAACTGAACAAGAGGGGGCAGGGGGATTGTAGAGGGGAGGGGTCTGTCGGCAGTACTAAAGTTAACTAGTTAGGTGCCAACTCCCCAAGCTCCCCTCAACAACCCATGGTAAGCAGTGTCCCCCAGACGGAATCAGAGAAACGGATTTAACGTGAGTACATAAATCCTCTTTTCTCTTTCCCGGCTTCTTCCCAGTTAGAAGATTTGTTGTCGGAGCTTTGGGTTCCCCAGATAGGAAGTTCCAAGTGTCTCGGCGACTGCAGTTGTGTTATCCCTTTCCTCCTGAAGTTATTGCTAAATGGGAGACGCTTCCACGTGTAGATGCTGCTGTTGCATGGTTAGGAAAGGTAACTACTTTTCCTCTTCCTAACGCAGCCACTCTTAATGATGGTACAGACCGTAAGGTTCAGACCATCCTTAAGCCCATTTTTGTGGCAGCAGGTGCCTCTTTGAGGCCTGCTTTAGCATCCGTGTGAGTTAACAAAGCTGTAGAACGCAGATCAGAACAGCTGTTTGAAGGTTTGTTGGCAGGCAGGCTGTCCTCTGAACTGCCTCCATTAGTGGAGTAAATTCAGAGGGCGACAGATTATTTAGGAGAGACAGCTATGGACGCGGGACTGATAGGGGTACGTATTACTGCCTCACACTCTCTGGCTTAAGTCCTGGGAGGCTGATGTGGAGTCTAAAAAGGCTCTTGAGACCATACCTTTTTCTGGGGGGTGTTTTGTTTGGACCTCAGCTTGACTCCATTATCGGTCTAGCAACAGGAGGAAAGAGCATGTTTCTCCCTGTTAATGCTCCCAAACAAAGAATGACCAGATTCTGGTCCTTTCGGTCCTCGGGAAGGTTTCGGGGTAAATATTCATCAGGCCAATCTTCTTCATCCGTCCCCAGGGGTGGTTTGCAGCGGGGGTGCCAGGTCTGGTCTGCTCAAAGTCCAGCAGCATAATCTGCAAACAAGCAGTCTGTATAACGGGCATTTTGCTCCTCCGCTGTCGCCAGTGGTAGAAGCCCGTCTTCTCTTGTTCAGAGATCGGTGGTTTCCGTCTACCACCGATGTCTGGGCTCGGGGGGTGGTGGACCAGGGATACAAGATCAATTTGCTCGGTCTTCCTACAAGACTGTTTTTTGCCATAGGGCTTCTCTATTGTCCACAGAAACGACTGGCCTTATGGGAAGCAATTCAATCCCTCCTTTCTTCCCTAGTGATTATTCCGGTGCCAGATTCTCAAAAGAGGTTTGGGTTTTTATTCCAAACTTTTTCTCATGGATGCCTATCTGGAAGGTTCATCAATCCCTTTTGCGGTTTGATCAGAGCACTTTCAATTTCAGGCTTTTCCCTTTGGTCTGGCCACAACCCCACGTATCTTCACCAAGATCATGGCGGTCATGGCTGCTTTGCGAAGGTCCAAGGGGATTACAATCATCCCTTACCTGGACGATCTTCTCTTAAGGGCAGACTCTCCAGAGGTGCTTCAGTCGCATATCCAAGTATTAATCTATGGATTCTCAACTTCAACAAGTTCAAGTTGATCCCATCCTAGCGGATGATCCTTTTGGGTCTTTTATTCGACACCCGACAACGACGGGTGTTCTTACCAACCAGGACAAGATTGTAGCCTTGCAGAACATGGTGACATCTCTGTTGGCGGCAAGGCAGCCTTTGGTACATTTCGCCATGAGAGTTTTGGGCAAAATGGTATCGACTTTCCAGCCAGTCCAGTTTGCTCAGTTTCAGGCACAGCAGTTCCAGTTTAAACTTCTGTCGCAATTAAACAAATCCCATCTGAATCTAGCAGGCCAGGTATTCCGCCTGTCTTCGCAAACGAGTCAGTCGCTTCTTTGGTGGTTACACAAACAGAATATCGCATGGGGACACAAATTCTCAATTTAGAATTGAACTTTATCACGAAGGATGCCAGCCTTCAAGGGTGGGGGACCGTCTGTCTACACGCACGGTTTCAGTGTCTTTGTACTCAAAGATAATCCAAGCTTCCAATCAATGTCTTGAACCTGCGAGCAGTGTTTCATGTTCTTATAAGCGCGCAACACTTGCTGCAGGCAAGGCCAGTGAAGATTCAGTCACACAATGCCACGTTGGTGGCATACCTCAATCATCAGTGTGGCTCCAAGAGTCTTTTGGCCATGTGGCAATTGTTCCTCAATCCAGAGGTGTTTCGTCAGTGGGCGGATGTCTAAAGGATGGCATTATGGTTCAACCACAAAGTCCCCCTCTCTTCTGCTCCCGCGCAAGAGATCCCATGGCTGCCCCTTGGTGGTTCCGCTTTCAGGTCCCTTTGTCATTTAAGTTTACAATGTCTGGCTTTAACGGCGTGATTCGGAGAGCTAAGGGGTTTTCCGAACGTGTGGTGCAAATCTTGCTTTGGCCTCGGAAACCAGCTTCTGCAACAGTCTATCATCAAGTTTAAAAAACATATATTGGCTGTTTTGAAAAGGAGTCTATCCTACTTCTTCTTTTCGCTTGGCCAGGTTATTTAGGTTCTTGCAGGACAGGTTGGATGCAGATTTGTGTCTTTCGGTCTTCTTTCAAACAAGACTTGCTGTCATACCTGATGAGCTCACTTTCTTTCAGGACGTACTCCGTGTACATCCTCTATATGTTCCTTCGGTAGCTCCATGGAATTTGGTGTTGAATGCTTTACAGCATCCTCCTTTTGAACCTTTGGATACAGTGGAATTTAAATTTGTAACCTGGAAAACGGTTTTGACCATTTCTACGGCATGCAGAGTTTTCAGAGCTTGTTGCTTTATCTTGCAAGTCTCCTCTTCTTGTTTTGCATAAAAACAGGGCAGTTTTGCGAACCAAGCCCTCTTTTCTTCATAGGGTTGTGTCTAGATTTCATCTAAATCAGGACATTTTCATTCCAGCCCTGATTTTATGTCTTCGGTTAACAATTATTCTATTTGTTATCTCGAATGTTGTCCGAGCCTTGCAAATTTTGGTAAATAAGTCTCAAAAGGTGCGCAAGACTGAGGATATTTTGATTCTCTATCATGCTCACAACAGAGGCTAGCTAGGCTCTAAAGTCACTTTTGATAGGTGGATTACGGCTGTTATCCGTCAAGCTTATAGTAAGGCTGGGGAGCCTATCCTAGATAATCTGAGCGGGCACTCTACAAGGTCTGTAAGTGCTTCCTGGATGGTCCGCCATGGTGCCTCCAGGGAACAGCTGTATAAGAAGGCCACGTGGTCGTCTGTACACACATTAATTCAATTTTACAAGTTTAATGTGTTTGCATCCAAGGATGCAAGTTTTAGAAGAAAGGTGCTTTGTGTCGTTTCTTCTGAGCGTTTCCTCCCGTGAGGCAGCTTTGGGATGTCCCCCAAAGGATGACAGAGAAAATTGGATTTTTATATTTACATAAAATCGGTTTCTCTTAGTCCATTGGGGGACACCGGGGGCCCACCCTTAATGATCTAGTTTCTCCTTCTGTTTGACATGGTGTCTTGTTAAGAGAATGTTGTTGTTTGTTAATTTTATTCTCTTTTCCTGTTTTCTCTCTCTCCCCTTTCTGTGGGCTTGGTTAAACATAAACGGAGGCTGAGACAGGAAGTGGAGTATAGAGGGGGAGGAGCTAGGGCTTGGTTAAACAGAAGTTTAAAGTGCCAGTGCGCCCGCCCTGTCCCTACTCTATAACCCAATGTCCTCAGTGCCCCCCAATGGACTAAGAGAAACAGATTTTACAATAGTATAAAAATCCAATTTTTGTTTTGAAACCTATTATTGCCAATTTAAAGCACACAAAATATAATATATTCAGATGCGCTATCATTCTGTGTAGTGGTAATGAAGGGGTTAAAATCATGATTCAGCTACCCAGAAAACAGTCTTTTTTTCTGGTTCCCAAACACCCATTTCCTGTGCTGAGTAATATCTCATCATTGAGACTGACTAAACAGAATCTGTGACTTAGTATCCTCCTTTACTAGATGTTTGTACTTCTCTGTTTTAGATGTGGTGATTGTAAAGCCGTCTTCCATAGACCATGCAAGATAGCGAGCAGGCCGTGTCCACGATGTCTCCAGAGGAGGAAGTGCCAGGAACAGCGGGTAAAGATGTGACCAAGAAAGACTTTACACGCTGTGTAGTTTCTCCCTGCCATAGTTTGCACAACCTCTTGTTCTGCGATTTGCACACAACCTCCCATAATAGCCATCTGTGACTGAACAATTTCCTGTCACTGAAGAATCACTGGCAATTATCAATTTATTATTGTATGTAGACTTTTATGTATGTATATTTTGTACATACATCCCACTGACTCACAGACATGCTTAAGTGGATATAAAGCATTGTACACTAGGTGTGTATGCTGGAATCACAGGAAGTGTGGTGGCGTTTGCTCCTGGAGCTCACAGGTCACCCAGAAAAGTCTATCAGCACATAGCGCCTTGTTCTGTAAGAGCACAGGAAGCGCTCATTATCAATCTAGCTGTCTGGACGTTTCACCTGTATTTCTAAAATGTTCACGTAAATCTAATCTTCTAGTCTTCCATTAATCAAACCAGTCATTGCCAAGAAATACTCTTCCTCCCAGTCACTATTCAAAGCCATTGGAGTGTCTGTACACAGTTTTGGAAATTGGTTATTTTTGTTGCAAAAAAAAAACATTTTTAAAATCGGGTATTTTTGTACCTAATCTTTCAGAGTGTTTTCTTATTTTTACATAGAGCTGGTAAATGTGATCTTTCACCTGATCTTGTGCCTTCTGTTCACCAACAATGTAATGTTCAGGCGTCCTCCGGGTCTCTCTAAACTACAACTTCATCACCATCGTGCCACAAACAGACATTGGCAATCTGTCTCCACAACAGGAGGCCTAACTCGCTGATGGGCCTGGTGTAAAAAGGAAAGCATTTCTCTAGTGGTCTGTTTACTCTGATGTAACACCAAGAAAGGATAAATTATGTTGTTGCTCCTGATCATTCTGTGTAAACAAACTTGTACATCAAATCAGGAGTATAGATGGAAGGATTATTTTACTACTCTAACCATGGTTGCATTTATATTTAGTTTTACATGAATACCTATAACAGTCTGTACAATAAATCATCCTAAATAAATAGTCTCCTGGCAATGGATGTTCCAGTGAGCAGTGTAGAAATATATGTACTGTGCTCCTTCTCACTAACTCCATGCCACCAATTGTGTTGCAGTGATGCCGGTTTGCAAAGTAGGTGTCATGTGATGGATGGAATACATTGGAATGCACTGTGGCTGCTAGTGATGGTGGTATATAAAGGGAGCACAGTCTTTGTAAAGGGTTACTGTCACTGCTGGCATGATTGTGGCCCTGGGACTATAAAGGTTGTTTTTCTATTAAGTTTTGTCCTGGGTTATACATGTCCTTCTTGCTGCTACATCTTATTTATAGATTATAATTTGTAATGGTTTCTCCTGATTGAGCACCGGTGTAATCTGAGAAATATGTGAATGATGCTGTTCATTCAATAACAATGTAATACAATGTATGTGCCAAATGTTTACTAACGTGTGTTTTCTGTATTCTATTTTTATTATACTGTTAATAATTAGATTTGTTTTAACTCTTGTTCTACTTGTTCCTGCAATAAATGAGATATTACATATTTGGCTGTGGAGAGTGAAGGGTGAGTAGAAGTGTAAAAGAGTGAGATCTATACCCTTTAATTTTATTTCTCCAGAGCAGGGTGTGTGTGGAGGGGGGGGGAGGGGGTTCATGTCGTGTTATTTGTGTAAAGAACAAGGACATACTGCTGTGTATGTGAGTTAAGTGCTGTATAAAATGGTGTTGCTGTATGGAACTGGGGGGTATATGGTGTAAATGTGTGATGTGGGTTTATTGTTGTATGTGGAAGTTTTGTGTAGAAGGGGGCATAGTGAATGTACCTCTGTGGAAGTTCTACTGGAGCAATGGATAGTTGAAAAATCTACAAGGCAATGAGGCGGTTATGTAGAATGAATATCAGTCGGTCGTATCCTCACAAATACATGTAAACCTGAACACCGCATAACTCTCCTTGCGATACTTGTTTAGACTGGATCTATACAGAGCACACCATGACATTGTATAGCATGTGTACAGTGTTATCACATAACTTTTTGTACTGCAATAAACATACACCCTCTTACATTCTATCTTGTCTAGAGACATGTTTCTTAGAAACATAAGTCATGTCACAATTACAGGTACTCACAGCAAGCATGTGAAATAATACACTGGTAATTAATGGCACACATAAAAACATCCATATAAAATACAAACAGAATGGAAATATATATATATATATATATATAATTATACACATTTACATTGCCACGCAGCTGCTACCATTTATAATATGGGATATACCGTGCGCAGGCTTATTTTTTTGCTACAATGGAATGCTGCTGTGGAATTCAGAAATGGAAAAGCCACCCTGACACCCCCCCCCCCCCCGCCCCCCTGCCACACACATGTGTGTGCTGCAACCTTTTTTTTTTTCTCAAATTGCTGGTACAGTGTGCATTATGTATATCTATGCCTTTTGTGTCTTGTGGTAGTTGGATAGTTATAAAAACCTATATTAAGCATATATATTAATTACAAGTTAACCCGTGCATGATACTCATGCATTCTAGTCAAATCAAGCTACTTAAGGTCTTAAAAAGGTTCTTGTCATGCATTTGGGCCTAGCCCAGGCCTCCTCAGGGGAAGAGCGTTACTTCCCGACGCAAGCGCCCTTTTTAATGTGTGTTCATGAGGTAAAATTACCTCATGAAAATGAGTTTGGCCCCTCAACTCGTAAGCTTTGAGGCTTCCATACAACCTTCTAGCAAGCAGTACCTGTGGGGAGATTGCTCCTCTCCCTTGCAAAGTACTGGTTCCCCATTTAGAAGTAGCAGCTCGCTCACCGCTTACCCGACCCCAAGGGGGTACCTGGACTCACAATGACTGACCCGGTCAGTTTGTACTGCAGGTTTAGTACGAAAGAACTAAAAGCCCCCTAAAATAAAAGCACACCGGTAGGTGTCTTATATACTGTTGATGGCTGCACAAGCCCGAATCCATGATCATATCACTAGTTATAGCGGCCAATGAGGAGCTTCCTAATTGCTGCACTCACATTTCTAGAGACTCAAAGTTCCAAAGTTAGGCCTACACAGACTGAGTTTTAACAACTGCAACATAGTGACGTTACCTACAAGAGGGAATAGAAACTTCAGTTAACTACAACCTTTTTAGTTTCTACCAACTGTTACCAGTTGGGTTAGTATAGAGGTACTTTGACTTACCTTATACAGTATGGGCCCAAGAAAAACAGAGGGCCAGCAAGTTGGCCCCACCCATTCTCTAATTTAAATCTCTTCCCATGCCTCTGGAGAACAACCACCCTTCTATTTTGGAATCATTCAGGACACACCAGGAACTCAGTGCTCGCTTCTCTCCCTCAAACATGATCCCATAACAATACATATGAAGCAACAGATGCTCTCTACACTTGTCTATGCAAGTCTTGCTAATGAGATGCAATCATCCCTATGAAAACTAAAAATGTAAATCACTGAGCTAGGGGACCAAAACAACCAAAATAAAATGGAGGAGTTGGTCGTCTTCCACAATGAAAGTGTTTGTGTTGACGTTTCAGCCTTTAAAGATAAGATTCAGACTTAGAGGGCAGGTCTCGCTGCAACTCTGATATGCACAACTATATAATTTCACTCTTCTTTAAACTGAAAATGGCGCAATCGGTTTCTCAATGGTAATATGCAGATAAACATACTGTAAATCTATTGATGTAAGAAAATTTCGTTTTCCCACTGCTTTGAGTTTACAAACTCCGGCCCTGATTCATCAAGGCACATTATCACATATCACTCCAACACAAGTGGCTCGATACTCTCGCTTGTCAAATGAGGGGATCCCCGCCGGCATTGGGCGCCGCGTCTGTCCGATGAGGGCGGCCATCTTGATTCCGGATTGTCAGAACTCTCTGCTCCCATTTGTCCAGCCTGTCATCACCTCACTATTTAAGGCACCCGGGCCAACACCCAGTTGCCTGTTCTTTGTCAACCCTGACTGTGTGAAGACTTGGCTCCCTGGCTCCAGTTTACCTGTTCCTGTATCTCTGCATGACTGACTGACTTAGCCCTGCTCATTCCTGGATATCAACTCGCAGAGTTACCACCATTTCCAGCACCTCAGCTCAGCTACTCATTTCTGGATATCAACTCAGAGTTACCATCCTCTCCAGCGCCTCACCTAAGCTGCACCAGTGTGTCTAATCTACAGTTCTCAGCTCACAGAGCTCTTACCTGTTCCTGTATTTCTTCATGTCTGACTCAACTCTGCTTATTCCTGAATATCAGCTCACAGAACCTACCATCCTTTCCAGCATCTCAGCTCTGCTGTTTAGTGTGACTAATCTACACAATCTCTGCTCACTGAGTAGCAGGAACCATATTCCCTGCTGTGAATCGTGACACACACATTCTTAGTGCAACCTGCGTTCAGTATTATACGCATGCATTTAATTTTGCGCCCCCCAAAATTCAGCAAGGCACTGATCTCATGCTTGTACTTTTGAAATCAGGGGCAGGTCTGCTGTGCTCTACTACACCGAACGCAGCAGGATGCGTCCAATACTTATGTGGATTATAAATTCGCAGTTGAACACACAGAAAAATTAAAAAAAAATTCTTGCATTATTGTTATCTGATAATAATAAAGGCATTCATGTCAAAACAGTATAAAATTGTGTTGTTTTTTTTGTTGTTTTTTCATGAAACATTTATCAGAATGTTCTTAATGTCTACTGAGCATAAATACATTTTTATAGTTCGTCATCATCATTTATTTATATAGCGCTTCTAATTCCGCAGCACTGTACAGAGAACTCACTCACATCAGTCCCTGCTCCAGTTGCTTGTTATAGCATGCATAAGAGAAGATCATTACTACTGATCGGGTCTAAGTCTAGCCCTTTAGCTGGGACAAGAGCTACAGCAGAAAAACAAGTAACTTTCAGACGCTCAGAACTTGATGTGGACGTGGCTGTAGTTAGTGTCTTTTGCGCTAGCAGGCGCACGAAACAGATCTGCATTCATGGATGTTTCTGCTGATTCTGGGCATGCGCAGAGTGATTTTGCGTACGATATACTCACAATCAGTAGATATGTGCCTTGATGAATCGGCCCCTCCATGAGGAAATGTCTTCAATGCAGAAACTGACTTTTCTCAGATTGAGAAATGTTCAAAAACCTCCAGACTGCTTTTCTACCAGAAAAAGTTTGGAATAGTCCATGAATTCGTATAAACACTTTTTCTGGACCCCACTCGAAACTGCATCTTGTTTTCGTTGTTTAAAATATCCTGAACCCAGTGATCTTGCATAGTGAGCGTCTAAGCCTCTACATACCTCTCCATTTTAATTTACATTTCCAATTGGGTTCTAAAGGCTCATTACACACACACAGGAATATGAAATTGCAGCACTTCATAGACTCACAATATCAGACGTGATAATGACAGTTTACACTCGGACGTACAGAATAGGTTGTTTTCCTTCACTAATAGGCACTTTCTCTATAGTCACACCAACACTAGCATAGATGGCTTGTTACAAAATTTTGTACGGAGACCCAACCAGGAGAAAGATAATAGGAAGATTAGTTGGGAGCGTGCTGTATATGAATATTGTTAAGTCCGTATGTATCATTTGCAATATAGATTCTCCGATGCGATTGCTTTAGTTCCAAAGCACATAGGTTTTTTTTTTTTTTTTTTATACAATCTGTTTTTTTTATTGAAGAAAGAATTAAACATCTTTAACAAACATATCTGTTTTGCATTGAACGATGCATTAAAGACATTTATAAATGATGCATATAAAGATACAAATGTGCGAAAAGGATGTGCCAATGCACCGTTATAGAAAACCAAATACCATTTAGCACACCTTAAAACATCATATAGGATGGGGGAAAGTCCAAGGGGGATAAAACAAGGGAGAGGGGGTAGATCAGAGAGGGGAGAGGGAGAGAGGAGGGGGGTTCACTTATTCCATTGAGAGTACAATGATGAATCCTTAAATTCAAGCCACTTGAACCATATATGGTAGTACTCCCTATATTTGTCCCTTGATGAATAGAGTATGTCATCCATCGTTCTATATGTCTCTAAACGTGCAAACCACTCTTTGACGGTGGGTATATTCTGAGTTCTCCAATGTACCGGGATCACGGCCTTTGCCGCATTGCTAAGATTTTTGATTGTAGATTTTTTATATTTAGAGATGGACAATTTATTATGATTCAATAACCAGTATTTGGGGCAGTTAGGTGGATCAAAGCCCATTATTTCCTTAGAAATTGAAAGGACTGCATCCCAGAAAGTTCTGAGAGCTGTGCATTCCCACCATATATGCAACGGGGTACCTGGTGCTGACATACAACGCCAACAAATGTTTGACGCCCCAGGAACCATCTTAGCCAGCAAGTTGGGGCATCTATACCACCTAGACAAAATCTTATATTGTGTCTCCACCACCCGCACACTGACCGAGCTTGATTGGGTACGTAAGAGGATATTTTTCCAATCTTGTTCAGGTATCGAACAGGCCAGCTTCTTCTCCTATTCTCGGATGAAGGTGGGTTGCTTATTATAAGCATGTTCGATGAGGATACTGTAGATGAGAGACAAAGTGTGTCTAGGGTATACTGCAGTCGTACATAAAGATTCAAACTGGGTAAGTGGCCGCCCCACCGACTTCCTAACCTCTGAAGATCCCAGGAAATGGCGGAGCTGTATATATCGCCAAATCTCCGTATTTGGTAGTTCCCATTTGGCTTGGAGAATGGTAAAGGGTAAGACCCCAGACACGTCCACCAGCTGGCTCGCCCTGCGGAGTCCTGCCCCAATCCAACATCTAAATGTCTGTCTTGTAAGTCCTGGGGGAAATTCTGGATTGTTAAATATCAGAGTCAAAGGCGAATGTCGTGATGAAATATGAGGGATCGCCCGTAATTTGGCCCATCTAGTCAGGGTTGGTGAAACGGTCGGGTGAATGATTTTGGGGAATGTATGTAGCCATGTTGAGAACTTAAGTGCCTGGCCTACAACGTAACTCTCTATCCAAACCCACTGCTTGTCTAGTCTCTGCCTTGTCCAGTCCACCACCCTATTTAGTATGGTCGCGTCATAGTATAATGCAAAGTTGGGGAGTTGTAGCCCCCCCGCGTGTTTCCGCATATATAGGATTTCGTGCTTGAAACGTGGCCGTCTCCCATTCCATACAAAATCCCTAACTGCCTTATGAAGCGTCTTAAACCAAGAGGTGGGGAGGTGAATGGGGAGTGTCTGGAGCAAGTAGAGGATCCGTGGTAATACATTCATCTTGACCACGTTGACTCTGCCTATCAAGGAAAAGCCTTTTGGGCACCAGTTTTTCAGGTCCCTACCAATTGTATTAGTGAGGGGAATAAAGTTGTCTTCAAAAATCTTTGTGTTGTCCTTGTTAATAAACACCCCCAGATATTTAAGTCGTGAGGGATGCCATGTGAATGAGAATGCTGGCTTCAGGCCTTCAACTACTGCCCCGGGCGTAGATATGTTGAGTGCTACCGATTTTGAGTAGTTAATTTTAAAGCCAGACAACTCGCCAAATTTCTGGAATTCTGACACTAGATTTGGAATTGAAACTACAGGGTTAGTGAGGATTGCCAGGAGGTCATCCGCGAAAAGTGCCAATTTAAAGCTTTTATCTTCCAACTGTAGACCAGATATATCAGGGTTTGCCCGAATGGATCGAGCCAATGCCTCCATGCATAGGATAAAAATCAACGGAGACAAGGGGCATCCCTGTCTGGTGCCGTTGGATATCACAATGGGTTCTGATAATTCCCCGTTAACCCTGACCCTTGCCGTTGGTTGTGTATATAAGGCCTCAATTCTGGCCATACTCAGAGGGCCTAAACCCAGATGTCTTAGTACTCCCCTCATAAACTCCCAGTCCACTCTATCAAAAGCCTTTTCGGCGTCGGTGGATAGTAAAACCGTGGGGATATTGGCGGTGTGTGCATATTGTACCAAATTGATTATCTTAGTGGTATTGTCCCTCGCCTCCCTCCCCGGAAAAAAACCCCACCTGATCGGAGTGTATAATTTGGGTCAAATATGGTTTTAATCTGTTTGCAATCAGTTTAGCGTACAATTTAATATCCCCATTAAGTAGAGAGATGGGCCTATAACTAGCACATGAGGCTGGATCCTTCCCTTCTTTTGGCAACACAGTAATCTGGGCAGCTAGTGTTTGGGGGGAAAAGTGTTTCTGGGCAGAGACAGAGTTAAAGGCCTGTAGCAAGAGGGGAGCTAACTGTGTTTTGAAGGTTTTGTAGTAAAGCACGGTAAAACCGTCCGGCCCCGGACTTTTCCCTGATGGCGTCGTCTTAATCGCCTCCTCCAATTCCTCAATCGTGAAGGGTTCTTCTAATAGTTGTACAGAGTCCTCATCTAACGTGGGAAAATCTATGCGTTCAAGGTATTCCGCTATGCGGGCCTGTTTGGTCTGGTGGCCAGCTGTGTTAGGTGCGTCAAACAAATTATAAAGCTTGTTATAGTAGTCCCGGAATGCCTCAGCTATATCAGAAGTATGAACTAGTGTGGACCCTGCGTCTGTCTTAATTTGAGGGATATAAAGTTGTGCTCTCTGCTTGCGCAGAGCACGAGCCAGAAGTTTCCCTGGCTTGTCTCCCCACTGATAGAACTGGTTCTGACATCTACGGAGGTCATATTTAATTTTGTCTGACATTAGTTGATTTAAAGCCTTCCTGGTTTCTGTTAATTCTATCATTACAGAGGGATCCAGATCTGATTTATGCCGTGTTTCAAGTGCCTTTATTTTTTCTAAGAGCGAGTCCCTATGGGCTATTTTTTCTCGCTTTCTAACCGCACCCATTTGAATAAGCTTGCCCCGTATAACACATTTATGGGCTTCCCATAGCGATATCTTCGAA
The DNA here is from genome assembly GCF_038048845.1 of Mixophyes fleayi. NCBI lineage: Eukaryota > Metazoa > Chordata > Amphibia > Anura > Limnodynastidae > Mixophyes > Mixophyes fleayi. The sequence continues at coordinate 128,018,588 of NC_134407.1, read as the reverse complement.
ATGTTGGGGGTGTCGTTGATCTGGACATAATCCGTGATGGCTTCTTCTAACACTGTCTTGCTATATGCTTCTTGAATTAGAAGCTCGTTTAGCCTCCACGTGAAAGGTCTAGTAACTGTCTTAGAAATTAAGAGTGTCATGTACACCGGTGCGTGATCTGACCATGTGATCTGTCCTATAGCTACCTTTGAGATCAGGGGCAAATGGTTATGTGTAAGAAAGAAATAGTCCAGTCTCGAATATGTATTGTGTGGGTGTGAGAAAAATGTGTAGTCACGTCCTGTGGGGTGTTTAAGGTGCCACGCGTCAACCAGCTGGTGTTCGTGCATAGTACGTCTCACCCTTCGATATAGCTTACCGGCCAACCTAGCGGATCCCGAAGAAGAGTCCATCGGGGGATGTAGAACCCAGTTGAAATCTCCGCCTATTATGGTGATGCCCTTCTTTATCGTTTCCACCTTGTCCAGAAGCTTTTCTAGAAATACAGGTTGGTTAGAGTTCGGACCATAAATATTAACAAAGGTATACATTTGGGAGGATATCATGCATGTCACCGCCAAACCTCTGCCTTCCTGTAATATATGTGTGTCTATATCCTTAACCGGCAAGCGTTTGGACATAAGGATTGCCACTCCCAAGGACTTATTATCCGTATTATTACTCGTAAAGACATGTGGGAATTGGTGGCTGTTCAGTCTGGGAGCGAAGCCTTGTTTGAAATGAGTTTCCTGTAGTAGGGCTACATCAATTTTCTCAGCCAACAGGTCGCGCAATAGACGGGACTGCTTTTCGGGGACATTTAGACCCTTAACATTAAGGGTAACGCATTTGAGTCTACCCACCCTTACCAAGTAATTCTAGGTATTTACATGTGTGCCGCCACAGGGAGAAAAGGTGTATGAACCCATAAGTGTATTGTAGTTGGGGAGGGTTGAAGAAAGTAGGGATGAAGGGGGGGGAGAGAGGGTTAGGGAGCCATAAATGCTTAAACTGAAATATCTGTGTCAATAACGAACTATGAATCATTGGCAGATTTATAAGACCGTTCCGGAAAACCATATAGGACCGTGGTCCAAACATGGTCCGAAATAAAGCACTCGGTCTTGGGGCCCTGAGGAGGGCAATAAACAGCGACAGTCAAACAAGTATATGTATATGTCCCACACCTCACCTTCCGCAGTGGCCCGGGTATTCTCCGCCCAGGCCCCTATCTTCCAGAGAGGCGTAGGAACTCTGTTACGTATATGTACTAACATATTCAACTTTTGTAAAAAGAACAAACAGCTATGTATTAACGCACGGTTAGTCAAAAATAATTTAACATTATATTATTAGAAAACATTATAAACTGTAACCTTGGAAAGCTTTAGAAAACTTTAGAAAAGTATTGATGGGCTAAACATGTCCATAATGGACACTAGCGTTTGTGGACAGTACACCAGAGATGAAGGAAATGAAGGAAGCAAACGAAGGAAGAAAGGAATACTCTCGCCCAGGGGAAGTTGTTCACAGAAGCAGATCCCTGATTGGGTCTTATAAGAGGTTCTCTTCTAAGGCGTGAATGATCGCACCCAGTTGTGCGCTTTCAAGTGTTCCCTTGTGTCTGCTGGTTCAGTCGCTTTTGGGGTGACCGTTTAGATCTGTTTGGAAAATGGAACCTATCATCGTGTTGAGGCTCCATTACCGGATACAAACGTTGATGTGACTCCTGCCATTCCGCCAGAGTGATTAGAGGAATGTTCAAAGTGGCACAGAAGTCTGGCAAGTCTGGTGGAATCCTGAGAACTGCCGATTTCCCCTCATGTGTAACTTGCAGCTGGAGCGGGAAGCCCCATCTGTACCTAATCGCTTTGTTCCGGAGTTCCTCTGTAAGGGGTTTAAGCAGTCTCCGAAATTGTAAGGTCTGCCAGGATAGGTCTTGGAATATGTGTATTTCCTGACCGTTGAATTCCAATCCTTGGAGACCCCTTATCTTGCGGACGATATCATCTTTCTGTGTGTAATAGTGGAGACGGCATATAACATCTCTAGGTCTTTCCGTTGGAGCCCCCCTAGGGCGTAATGCTCTATGTGCCCTGTCAAATACTATTATATTGTCTGACGGTAACTCTAGGACCTCGTTAAAGATTTTTGTCAAAGCATCAATCAGTCCCTGTGGGGGGATATCTTCCGGCAAGCCCCGTATCCGTAGGTTATTACGGCGACCCCGATTATCTAAATCATCCATCTTTTGCTGGAATCCCTGCAGGGCCTTCGCCTGTTCCGCCACTGTCTTTTCTAGAGCTGTAACACGTTCATCCCCTTTATCTTTGTGTTCCTCCAGGGCTACCAATCGATGTCCGAGGTGTGCGATATCTGCTTGCAGTGTGACCACTTCTTGATGGACAATCTCTTGTAATTTTGCTTCTAGCGCTTCAAAATCTTTTTTTGAAGGCAGCTCTTGCTTAGTTGGGAGAGACTTAAGCATTTGTAGCACTTGTGATAAATCGGTTTGCTCTGTTATCACAGTCCCCTTCTGATGTCGTGTTTCATCCTGGCGTAGGCCTGGTGATGTGGATCCTGAGGCAACGGGGGGGGATGCCATTTTTGGTTCTGTGTCTACAGGGGTTTTTAAGTATGAGCGAAGATCAGAACGCTGAGGGGTCTCTTGGGGTTTTCTTTGATTTTTCTTAGCTGAGTTTTTACGGTCTTTGCCCATCAAGACGATCCCAAGTATGTTTAGCAACCTGTTGTTCAAAATATAATAATCATTGCAGATAGTACATAATGTTGAGATAAGACTGCCGCTATCTATCTCTCCTCATGATTTGTCTAGGCAGCCATCCCGCGGGACGCGGTTCGTGGTCTGTTTTAAGTAATATTACATTGTGTCCAGAACTTCCCTTGAACAACTTATAGAATTTATATCTTTGTGGGCTTTGTAAACTTAGATTGGGTATTGTAGTAACAAGGATCTGCCACCAGATGTCAGTATTGTTAAACTAGGAAGACTCAATCCAGCTCTGTTGCAGACAAAAACTGAAGAGAAATGCCTCCACTGGATAAGGCCTGTTATTTAGCAGGTAATTATTTCTTTCTGTAAGAGTTCTGTATTACAGCCCTGCTAATTGTAGCGAATTAACTTTTCTCAGCCAGGGATCTCAGACAGACATATAATTTATATCTTATTTGGTACCTCACGACGTCAGCGGGACCAGGGTGGGATCAGCAGCGGGTTCTGTATTCTGTTGCAGCGGGTGGTTGAGTGCCTGCATGAAGGAGCTGGTGTAGCTTTTTGGGATCCAGACCATTAACAAACGATGAAGTTCCCGGCGGCGCCGCCTCCCCCACTCACAGCCTCTCCTCTGCACAAGCCTGCACGCAGGATGACAGGCTGTCGCGCCCGCTGATCTATCCCCACGAGGGGGGCACCGCCCGACACCCCGGCAGTTCTGGGCCGTTTGCTGCCAGCCAGACAGGTGAGACCCTGACCGGGATATATGCTAACCGCTGGTGGTGTTGTTCAGTCCTCTAGGAGGACAGTACTACCCGCGGAGACGCCGTTTAGCAGGCAGGGGCCAGGAACACTACAGTGCGGCGGGCGGCTGTGAGAGAGCTCTGGCCGCGAATGATAAGGCCAGCGGTGCCGTCACCGTTGGCAGATCCGCGCTCCAAACGGGTCACCGCTGTCCAGGGGGGTTCTGGAGTCCCCTCTTGCAGGTAAGGTGGTTAGGTGAAGGGGTTGTGTGGTTGATATCCAGTGGGCCAAGACGGAGCTCTTGCCAGGTGCTGCCGTTCACGATGGCTGCCAGGCCACGCCCCCCCAAAGCACATAGGTTTTATTTGCAAAGTATTACAAGACAAAGTTTGACATACATATGCTTGCGCTGTTCGCACTAACACAAGGTTCTTTCAGAACGATCTGGTTTCCAAAGCCAGCGGTGAACAATGTAAATACTGTACATTTGTAAAAAAAAAAAAACAGTGGCATCAGGTCCACATTCATAGGTCGATCGGTCATGGCCTCTCAAGACCTCGATCTGCCATTGGTTGATTCTTCTGGTCATTGTTATTTGAGATAGCCAGGGGTCCTTCCTCAAGCTCCTGTCCCTGTATAAACAAGTTCTCTTATGACATCTCTGGACTTGCTATTTGGTGCATGAAAAGTGATATTATCTAGAACTAGCGTTCGCAATGTGCGAACGCTACATAACTAATACCAAAAACATTCTTATGCAATTGCAAACAGAATGAGACCAATGTAATTAATGTGTTGGAAACATTAATTAGCTTTTTCACCAATAATATCTAACAATTACCACCACAAACAAATTTAGGATATGTATTAAAATATATTGTTTTTTTTCTATTTCCACTGGTACTGTGGTTTCTTACCTTGTTAGAATTTAGTGAAGCAGTATGAGACCATGGTTTGGACTTCGAACTTGAGTCCAGGTTAGATTTTTGACTTGGGTAATGTTAGGTCTAGGGTTAAAGCTTGGGATAAATAGTTCAGTTAGGCTAGGTACACACTGAAGAATTATCCGACTGTCCTTTTATCTTAAATGATTGTACCTACAACTGAAGGTCCGATCAGTCTGGTGATTCATGCATACACACTGACACAATTTACCTTCAGATCTGTGCTCTTCACCTGGTCCTTCATCTGGACCTCTAGTCTTCGGAGAATGACAGCACAATATTCATTCATCCTTGTCACATTGTTACACTGATTAAAACGCCTTGTTATAGCTATCTACATGTCCTAACGAATTTCGTTAGCTTCTGTGACTCTGAAACGATACATTCTGTCTCAGAATGCACAAATTAATTATTCCTTCTACAGCATTCTCTATATTTTTTCACCGGGACATTCATCACTAGCATCGACTGAAATGGTGGCTATGGAGATCGTGAGCATGAGTGCATACACATTACACGATCGGTCGGTGATTGGTCAGAAAATATTAAACAGTTCAACCAACCAAATGAAGCGATGATCGGCACTTTGAGACGACCTTAGATCATCTTGTCACTACACACACTCACACGATCTATGACCAAACAGTCGGATGTTGACTGACTGGAGGTTTTTCGTACAAGCATCAGGCCAGTGTGTACCTAGCATTAGTTGTGCAGGGTGTGCAGTGCATGTGAGCCCATGAGTCGGGGGGCTCTTGACTTTTGAGCCCACCCTGCACCCACAATGCTACAGCCACAATCACCATCTCTACTGGGTCAGGGCAGCCCTCCAGGAATTAAGTATTTCCTGTTACTTTAACTACAGACCTTGCCCCCAGTCCCCGTTACCTAGCAACACAAACTGCAGCTGCCAAGTTCTGCTCCTGCATTGTGATGTCTAAGCTTGTGGCAATTTAGGCCCACTAACCATCAAACGGGACGCACATTACCCTTTATCTCAGTAATAAGATAAAACAATACATTTAATTAAAGAAAGAGACACCTATCTGTAATAACATCAGCAGGCATTTTAAAGAACGTGTTCCAAGCTATAACAAACAAATTTAACAACAATGTAGGAAGGAGCTGGGGCCCGCATTCAGCCCTAGGGGGATGCCTGCTGCCAATTGCTGGTCTGAACAATCTTTCCTATAAGCTACAGTGTTTAAGGCGAGAATTTTGGCAAATTAATTGGATAATGACTGGGGTAAATGTTACATAACATGATTCATTACAAACAAAGGGAGTTTGGAGATGCTAGGATTTTAGGGAATGCAGGGGGGCTCCACAGAGTGTGAATAATCTTACAGGGAGAGAGCCAGGTTCCTGTACAACTGTTGACTCCTCCCAGCTTTGACTTTCATTTTGTTGTGTCACAATCCTATCTCTGCAAACACTCAGATTGATTATTATTATTATTATTATTAATTTTTGCGTTAAGTACAGATCGAAGGGGAGCGAGATGAGAGTGGGGGAGGCCAGTAAGGAGGAGGTTGCAGTAGTCCAAGCGGGAGATGATCAGAGAGTGAATAAGACATTTGGTGGCATCTTGGGAGAGGAAGGGCCGGATGCGAGTGATGTTGCTCAGCTGGAAGCGGCAGGATTTAGCAAGAGAGAGAATGTGGGAGTCAAAGGAGAGAGAGGAGTCGAGGATGACACAGAAGCAGCGAAGTTGGGGAACAGGGGAGATAGAGGTGTTGTCGACAGTGATAGAGAGGTCAGAAGGGGGCGAGGTGTGAGGAGGAGGAAAGACTATTAGTTCAGTTTTGGCGAGGTTAAGTTTGAGGAATCGAGAGAACATCCAAGAGGAGATGGCAGAGAGGCAGGCGGACACCCTAGAGAGGAGAGAGGGAGAGAGATAAGGAGAGGAGAGGTAAAGTTGAGTGTCATCAGCGTAGAGGTGGTAATTGAGGCCGTAGGAGCTGATGAGTTCACCCAGGGAAGAGGTGTATAGAAAGAAGAGTAAGGGTCATAAAACAGAGCCCTGAGGGACCCCGACTGGAAGGGTGGATGGGGGAGAGAGACCCAGAGGTGGTGACGGACAAGGAACGGTCAGAAAGGTAAGAGGTGAACCAGGACAGGACAGGGCCGGAGAGGCCAAAGGACTGGAGGGTGTGAGGAGGAGGGGGTGGTCAACGGTGTCGAAGGTGGCTGAGAGATCAAGGAGGATAAGAAGGGAGAAGTGGCCCCTGGCTTTAGCAGAGAGGAGATCATTGGTGACTTTAGCCAGGGCAGTTTCAGTGGAGTGAAGGGGGCGGAAACCAGACTGGAGAGGATCAAGGAGGGAGTGTTCAGAAAGGTAGGAGGAAGAGACGGCTGCAGACGAGCCTCTCGAGAATTTTGGAGGCAAAGGGGAGAAGAGATATGGGGTGATAGTTAGAGGGAGAAGTGGGGTCAAGATTAGGTTTCTTTAGAATGGGGGATATGAGAGCATGTTTGAAGGAGGAGGGGAAGATGCCGATGGAGAGGGAAAGATTAAAGAGGTGAGCGAGGTGGGAGCAGGTGGTGGGGGAAAGGGAGCGAAGAAGGTGGGAGGGGATGGGATCCAGGGGACAGGTAGAGGGGGGGAGGATGAAATGAGAGAGTGGACTTCCTCGCCTGTGGTGGGGCGGAAAGAGTGGAGGGGAAGCTGGCTAGGGGGGAGGACGGAAAAGTGGGGGGGGGGGTGAGAGAGTGGAGGAGGAGATTTCAAGTCGGAGGGCCTCAATTTTAGAGGAGAAAAAGGAGGCTAAGTCAGAGGCGGTCAGGGAGGAGGGGGTGGGGCCAGGAGAGTGCTGAAGGTGGCGAAGAGACGGCGGGGGTTAGAGTATTGGGAAGAGATGAGGGACTTAAAGAAAGATTGTTTAGCGAGTGAGAGGGCAGTGCTGTAGGATGCAAGGATGAATTTAAAGTGGAGGAAGTCAGCCAGGGTGCGGGATTTTCTCCAGTGGCGTTCAGCGGTACGGGAGAATTTTTGGAGGAAGCGGGTAAATTTGGAGTGCCAGGGTTGGGGTTTGGAGCAGCGAGGGTGGACGGAGTGGGCAGGGGCGACCGCGTCCAGAGCTGAGGTGAGGGTGTGATTGTAGAGGGAGACCGCCTGGTTGGGGCAGGCCAGGGAGGAAAGGGGAGAAAGGAGGGTATCGAGAGAGGAGGACAGAGATGCCGGGTTAAGGGCGTCGAGGTTGCGTCTGGACAGAGTAGGTTTGGGCATGGGGAGGGGAGCAGGAGAGAGAGAAGGAGAGGAGATGGTGAGGAGATGGTGATCGATAGAGGAAAAGGAGAGATGGAGAAGTCGGAGAGACTACATAGGTAGGAGAAGACCAGATCAAGGGAGTGACCAAGGCAGTGGGTAGAGGAGGAGGTCCATTGGGTAAGACCAAGGGAGGAAGAAAGGGTGAGTAATTTGCTGGAAGCAGGGTCGGTGGGATTGTCCATGGGGAAGTTAAAGTCGCCGAGGATGATGGAGGGGAGGTTGGAGGAGAGGTGGTGAGGAAGTCAGGCATCAAAACTGTCAAGGAAGAGAGAGGTGGGGCCAGGGGGGCGGTAGATGACAGTGACACGGAGATGGGTGGGGTAGAAGAGGCGGATGGAGTGGGCTTCAAAGGAGAGGGAGGGTTCAGGGGGAATGACACGAAAAGTACAGGTGGAGGATAGGAGGAAGCCCACTCCCCGCCTGGGCGGGCACCAGGTCTGGCGGAGTGGGTGAAGGAGAGGCCACCATAGGAGAGGGCAGCGGGGAGGTGGTGTCAGAATCGGAGAGCCAGGTTTCAGTAATGGCAAGAAGGTTAAGGGAGTTGGATAAAAAGAGGTCGTGGATAGCAGTCAGTTTGTTACGGACTGATCAAGCATTCCAGAGGGCACATGAGAAAGGGGGAGAGGAGAGGGGGGAGATGGGGATGAGGTTAGCAAGATAGGCAGTGTGCGGGGGAGGGTGGGGAGGAGCGGGAGAGGTAGGGCGGGGGGATAGTATGGGTATGGAATGAGAGCAGGGAGGCATAGTAGGGTGAGAGAAGGGAGGGTGTAAAAGCGGGTGGAAGGAGGAGGAAGGGAGAACGGGCGAAAGGGATGCGGTCGGTTAGAGAGGCCTAGTATGATGTAGCAGAGAAAAGGCAAGGAGGGCTAGGGAGACAAAAACAGAAAATAGGGCAAGGGAGGCAAGGAGTAACAGAACAGTGAGATAAAGAGGACAGAATAACAGGAAGAAAAATAACAGGGAGACAAGAGCAATGTGTAATACAATAGCAATGTGGAAGACAGTAACAAAGTTAGGGCGTGGAAGGTATTGAACAACAGGCCAGAGAGATAATAAGGACAATGAAACAGGTAAGAATAAAACAGGTAAAAATAGTAACAGGTATGTGTAAAATCAGGATTTTGAATTGTTAGAACAAATATCCCCTCACTGTGTTGGGGAGGTGTTATGAAAGGTTACCCTGCATTTAGCTGCTGTGAGTTGCTACTAAGGACAATTTTTAATTCTATAGTGGTGACTGGTTCAGAGGCAGCCTCTAGCTGTCTCAATAATATATGCAAATGCTTTTTTGCACCTTTTTCACTTAAAACACTTCCAGCACAGATTTTATTTATGTATCAGATTTGAAATATCCATCTATGTTATTTTTTAAGCTTTGTTTTCTAATCTTTCCTTTATCCTGAAAGCACCTATTGATGCAATATATAAATAAAATATCGCTTAGCAGCTGAGAAATTACTGGACCGCTGCTGTTTATGCACAGTGAAGTAGAGGAGATAGGCAGGATGCAGATTTATGGGTATACATGTGGCATTTAGTGATAGCTACTCTGTTCTCTACTTCCTACTCAATCATCTTTTCACAAATATAAAACCGATACAAAATTGTGAAGGCAGTGGGAAATGACATGTTAGTGCCTAGGAGTGTCAACACACCAAGGACAGGGTTGTTTAAAGTATCTTCTGAATGCAATCTCAGTTCCGCTGCTGAACTCTAAGTTCAGTCTTCATTACTGCCAGATGTCATTACTACTGCTCTGTTCCTCCTATTGTGATCTCTCCAACCTCTTTCATGGCAGCAGCTGCTGCATAATATGGAGAATAAGTGTCATGGCTCTGTTTTCAGCAGTGAGCATAATACTAATAAAAGAAGGCTACACACAGCCGGCAGATAAACAAACCAGTGTCGGTGCAACATGAAAGCGACTGCCTTTTTCTACAAGTCGAAGAGGACGGAGGTTCAAGTCAGATATATGGTGAAGCAAGGTTACTGTTAGCACATAGTTGCCAACTTATTTGAAGATCCTGGAGGGGAGGGAAGTATGGAGTGGGCAGTCTCATGAATTTCATCATTTAGGCCGTGGCCCGCAATGCAACGTCACAATTGCGTAATTTCTGCAGGGGGTGGGGGGGCAAAATGACGCAATTTGCAATGAATCAATTCACGGCGGTCCCCATCCTACACACTTCACTGGGAGGGGGGCAGGATATGGGAGAATGGCCTGCTCTCCCGGAAGTCCAGGAGAATCCCAAATTCTGGAGAGTGGGTAATATGAGTTGGCAGCGGCTGGCTTCTAAGATTTCTTCAATGACTTGTTCATAGTTTTTTGTTTTTTTTTGTTTGTTTCATATTTCTTTCAGTAAAAAACAACACATGGACACGTATCATACAAAGGCATGAGTAAAGCATATAACAATGGAAATCTATATAGAACTAAGAATGTCATAAGAAAACATTGTAGGTGGCGAATATGGGCTATAATGCCTAGCAAACAGTACATATAAATGCCCTCAAGAAAATACGGAAAAACAAAAAACAGCAGGTGGGGGAGAGAAATGCCAGGGAAACAGGAAGGGAATCTAGGAATAGTATGAGTGGGGGAGCTGGGGGGCAGAGTGGTGGGGAAGGACAGAAGACATAGAGGGTCCAGTCCCAAAATAAATAAAAGCTATAGACGAGTTAAAGAAGAGCCAAGGGAAAGGTTATATCACCACAATGAAGGCCAAAGTAGAGAATTCTTCAGTTGAGGTGGAGAGTTCAAGGATGCATATTTTTTCGAGACCAAGCTTTTAAAGTAGGGGCCCCATAAAATACAGTATACTTCAAATTTATCTGCAGTGGATACAATCAATTTGTCCATTGTCCTATATAATTCTAGTCTCCTGAACCACTCCCAGAGAGTTGGAGGGGAGGGGAAATCTCCAATGAACTGGGATAACTGCTTTAGCTGTTGAGTTAAGATGTTTCAAAAATAATTTTTCGAAAAACCAGAAAAAGGGACATTTGTCTTATTAAGGAGCATTAAGGAAGGGTTATCAGGCACTGCATCTCCTAGGAAGTCTTTAGAGGTGGCTGTGACCTGATTCCAAAAGGAACAGAGTATGGCACAGTGCTACCAAATGTGTAGGGGGCACCTAGTGCAAGGTTACATCACTACCATGAGTCAGGAAAACTGGTAAATTGTGACTAAATGGGCAGGGCATTTATACCATCTGAGAAACTTATACTGTGTCTCTATGATAGTAGCATGAGTCGTCCTGAAAATATTGGACCAGTCGGATTCTCCAACCAGGGCCCATAAGTCCGTTTCTCAATCCTTTGTAAATTTAGGCAAAGAGCTGAACAGATTCTCTATAAGAAACTTGTATATGCTAGATAGTAAATGGGGAGGACAAGTTATTGCTGAACACATCAATTCAAACTCCTCTATCAATGTCCTTGCAAGGAACACCAGAGGTCAGAAAGTGTTTAACCTGGAGAGTTTGGAGCCCGGTAGGCCCCAATTGACTTGGGTTTCACTAAAGGAAGACACCCCAAAGATCCTAATAGTTGGCCTGCATGTGTGACACTCGCCTGAATCCATAATTTAAAACCATTGTCGGGATCCTATAGGGTAGGATGGATTAGCAAACAAAGGGGTCAATGGCAAAATTGGGGAGCAGACATACTTGAGGGTACTGAGCTTAGCCCACCTAGTAATGATAGGACCAATAGTGGGATGTCTAATAGTAGGTAATGCGCAGCCAAGGTAGGAATGCTGCATGAGAGTGAACCAAGTTTTCCAGAGTCGTCACCCATTTGCCTAATTTCGTGTTCAGGATACTGCCCAACATAATGGCATCATAATAAGTTGGATAATGTAGAAACGAGTCCACCCAAATGTCTACATCTGTATAGGACATCATGTTTAAAGCGAGGCCTATTTCCACTCCACCCAAAGTCTGTTAACACATGTTGTAGGTCTAGAAATAACCCATTGGGGATGTGAATTGGTAGGATCTGTAAGAGATATATAATTCTTGGAAGGATGTTCATTTTAAAATTATTTGTCCTTCCTATCCAGGAGAAATTTTTATTCCACCACATTGTCAAGTCATTACGGAGTTTGCTTAGGAGAAGTCTGAAACTAATGTCAAAAATGTGTGATAGATCTTTAGAGATAATTACTCCTAGATATTTAATTTGGGTGGGATGCCATGTAAAGAAAAAAGCATGTTATAGCCCTTCTACCATGGGGAGGGGGTAGGAGATGTTGAGAGCCACAGACTTTGAATAATTTATTTTGAAGATGGAAAGTGAACCAAACCTCTGAAATTACTTGACCAAATTTGGGATGGAGATTACATGGCTGGTGTCACTGCTAGAAGGTCAACTGCAAAAAGCCCAAGTTTGTGGTCCACATCACCTACCCGAACCCTGGATATGTCTGGATTGGCTCTTATAGACCTGGTCAGAGCCTCCATGCAAAGCACAAACATTAGTGGGGAGAGTGGACACCCCTGACTAGAACCATTGCCAATCAACTGCGGCTCTGATAGTGCACCATTAATTTTTATCCAAGGAGTGTTACCATGGTAAAGAAAAAATCTTATAGACCCAATACCAAGAGGCATTGCATAAATGTCCAATCTATTCGATCGAAGAACTTTTCTGTGGACAATAATATCGAAGGAAAAGCTGATGCCCGATGGATCAAGTCGATAACCTTAGTCTCACAGTCTCGGACAATCCCTCTTGACCACACATAAGTTGTAATCTATTAGCGATTAGTTTGATGTACATGTTAAGTAATGATATCTGCCTATAACTGGGACACTGGGATGAGTCCTTTACTTCTTTTAGTATGACTGTGATGTTGGCTTCTAAAGCCTGCATGGAAAAGTGGGTGTCCTTCAACACCACGTTGAAGGCCGGAATCCATCAGGGGTATCAATTTATCCTTGAATGTTTTGTAACATGATATTGAGGAGCTGTCGGGACCTGGGCTTTTCCCTCAGGGGGTAGTAGATTTTATAGCATTTGCTAGTTCTCCAGGCATGAAGGGTTGTTCTAACAAGTCCTTATCTGACCCTGAGAGAGTGGGGAAGTTAATCTCTTCCAAATACGAGGAAATCATTGTCTGGCTATGGGCTGGATTGGTCTGGGGAGCAGTACTACAAAGATTATAGAGGCATGATTCATACAGGTGAGAGACTTCTGCTATATACGTGATAAGCTTACATTCCTTCCCAGTATTGTCTTTGATCACTACGATAAAAGTCTTAGTTCTTTGGGATCGTAACACCCTCTCAAGCATAGTACCAGGCTTTTTCCCCCACTGAAAGAAATTACTGTGGCATTTGTGGAAGTCCAATTTAATTTTGTCATGAGAAGTGTAGTAAGAGCCGCCTTCGTTTCCATTAATATTTCCCTGGAGAGGGAGAATTTATTGCTAATTTCCAGATATTTAATTTTTTTGTAGAAGATGAGTCTTTTGGGCTTCTTTTTGTTTTTTCATAAAAGCTCCTAATTAAATAAGCTTGCCCAGAGAACACATTTATGCGTTTCCCAAATAGCCACTTTAGAGACCTCGGAATTATTGTTAAATTCAATACATTCATGAATAACTGTTTGCAATTGAGTCTTCCAATAATGGTCTTGGAGAAGAAACTCATTGAGTCTCTAGGAGATAGAAATTTGCAAAGTTGATTCTGGCGCTCCTTCAGTACTTCACTATATATCTCCAGGATTGACAATCTAGAGACAAAGTGTGCAAAATCTTCTTGTAGGCTAGCCACCTGTTTTTGGACCATCTACTGCAATTTGACTTCCTAGAGTTCGAAGTCTCGTTTCATGCAGAGTTTCTCTTTCAATGGAAGGGATTTGATAAGTTGTAAGATATATATGTATCTTGGTTACCCTGAGTAGCAGAAGGAAGGGTTGGGGCATCTGCAATGGCAAGAAGGAAAGAATATCTTCACTTACACCAGAGGAAGTGGAGATGTTTAAGAAGTGTCTGCGATCAGGGCATTAGGGAGTGTCGCCCGGTTTCACAGAATCCCTTTTGGAGGAACCCTTCTTGTCTTTGCCCATTTGTATTTAGAGGAATGCTGAGACTAACAGGAATGGAGAATTAGCACCGGAACATAAAGATGTGTTGTAGTAGTTTAGGTCGTCACTGATCATATCCTCACATTTGAAAGTTTAAGCAGCCGTTAAGAACAGACTGAGTTAAGGCCTCACTATCATTGAAGCAAAGTAATGTAAGTAGGTGGCAGACAGAGGCAAGAGTGTCCATTTCATAATAGATTAGGAGTGTGCATGGGGAGAGGGAGGGCTCCGGGAGGTGATGGAAGAAGCCAGGCGAGCAGGTGAAGGGGTACCGCTCAGAATGGTGATGTCGAGAGCAGTCCAGGTCCCAAAATAACACTGCACTCTCAGGGCTGTAGGAAAGGCAGTATGGGGTATTGAATGCAAACAAGCACAGCTAAGGACGCCGTGGAGGCAAGCGAGTGCAGGGCACTCAAGGAGGGTCAGTGGTGGCCCGGTAAGATGGCGTTACTCGAGCCGGTAGTCTGACATGCGGTCTAGACCCCAGCCTGGAGGTCTCACTGTTGAGCTATGAAATGGAAGAGATGTGTCACACCAGGCTGCTGGAGTGCTGCGGAGTCAAAGCTGGATGGAAGGTTCAAGACAGCCAACGGGAGGCCTGATGGTGTGGGATTTTTATTGCCGTTCTAGAGGAGCTGGTATGAAACACAACCGGCCAGAATGGTTGCCAGGCCATGCCACCGACTATTTAAATTTTTATGTCTATATCTCACACTGCCTCTTCTTATTAAAGCCCTCCCATGCCACCAGTACCTGCACAGAAATGTCAGTCAGCAATTGTCGCTTTATAATTGAGTTCTGATAATGTTGCTGCCCTACAGTAGCCACACGCATTTCCTCCTCCAGCGGTTACAATTGTTCCACTACCTTATGTATCAAGTGGTTCCCACACATATCGGATTGTAAAGATATATATATATATATATATATATATATATATATATATATATATATATATCCACAGTGAAGGCAGAAAAGATGTAAATTGATATATAAAATAGTAGACAAGCAGGATTTAGACTGCCATATGCTTATAATAGCTGCATAGCTGTGCTTTGTGGAAATCAGCAAGGTGTATATTGATGCATATATTATAGCTGCTTTGTTGTGCATAGCTTGACACTCCAATGTTAGTTTGGCCTTGTGCTTAAGATCACTGTAGCCCATACTTATCTACTTTTAGGCACTGAAGTCCGGGAGATCCTGGACAGGGGCAGTGGGGCCAAAATGACGCGATTCACTGCAAATCGCATTAACTTGGCCATGTATTTGCCGGATCCGGGAGAATTGCCTGCTCTCCAGGGAGTCTGGGAGACTCTCGAAATCCAGGTCCGTCTCCCGGACTCCCAGGATAGCAGGCATTTCTACCGCATCCGGTAAATACCTGGCTAAAATAATGGAATTCCTGGAGAGTTGGCAAGTATGCTGTAGCTCGACCTTCATTTCTTAGCAAACTGAAACAATTTTACTTGCAGAGTTTCTCTGTATTTTGCAGCATCCACTATTTCTTCTATTTTAACAAGATGCCCAGTTCCTGCTCCAATATTAGATTTGTGCCACATGTATTGCTTTGAACTTTGACCTAAAAGCTCTATCTTTGTGTCATATAATCACAGAACCTTTTCCCACATTGCAACTGGGTCACTCTCATGCTTTTATTCAAACTCCAGACATACTTCTGCATGGTTAATTTTGAGTAATTGCTTTGTTTATGTCATCCTCCCATACAGGCCAGTGATATGCGGAGCTCTAGGTTGATTAGTGCACCTTTACTCCAGTCTCAGCTACTGAACGCTGTAGCTCCGTCAAAGGGCTTGTTGATGTCTCTGTGGCTTCTATCAGACAACATCATCTTGTTTGTGCAGGATGTAGGTTGCTATATATAAAATAGCTATGCACAGTGGAGACTGGACAGGTGTCGATTGTTCTTTATATATGAGGGGTATAGCTGGGCACAGTTGAGATGGGCATGGTGTAGATTGCTATATACTGTATAAATATATATATATATATATATATATATATATACATACACACACACACACACTGTGAAAAGGTGTGGAGCTGGTGACGGGGTCGTCTCATTGAGGTGGTGAGGAGTGAAGGCTTACCCATCTGGTCCAGACCCACAGAGGAGCTACTGGAGCACAAATTGCTGAAAAAGTTAATGCTGGCTATAATAGAAAGGTAAAAAAAGAAAGAAAAGCAGTATTACTTCCAATGAAGGCACACTAAAGACGCAAATATTTAGTCCAATACTGCAAAATTATTCCATATCATTGAGGGGATTGTTGAAGATGGATAATACATAAACATAACTCATAAAACCAAATTTTTTTATTGATATGCATTAAAAATGAATTTAATAATTAAAAAGTGAAATATTAAAATGTTGGAGTCTGGGACAGGTAAATGAGATGGGAGTACACATGAGAGTGTAGTGGTGGTAGAATCACCTATATTTATGTATCTCCCTATCCACGATAATCACAGTGAGAATCCCTAATTAACCATCAAACATGATCAAAAACTGCACAGGTCATCTAAATGAATAAATCTTTATATTGTGTTCATAACACAAATATCTAATGATGTATATAATTAATACAGATGAAGTTCCTGAATGTAAGTTCTGTTTCTATGTCCTTAAATGATGGTAAATATCTGATGTGCTTTGCAATTCAGGTACACTTTGTGGTGGCTCAATTTCAAGAGAAGTCCTCACAAGTTCTCAGGATAGGGATATCACATGTAGTTAGGGTAGCAATATTTAAAAGCTAGAACTGGATTTTAGGACTTAATAAATATTGGTATTTATGCTGCTATATCATTGTATTGTTATTATCATATCTAGCGGTCATGTTATGATGCTGAGTTGAACATACGCTAGTTTGGGTAGCTTAATTTGCACACATTTGCACTGCGCATGCTCACAAAGGGAATGCATGCATATGTGTGAATGCAGAGTTACTCGCATCTGACACTTGTTCCTTCTTATAACTGGAGAGGTGTAACGTGCTGTGCAAACACAGCCAGAGTAAGAGTAAGAACTGGTTCCACGCAAATGTGATTAGATGCAGACTTGCAGGGACTAATTGTATTATGATCATGTCCAGTGGTCAGGACATGTTGGGGGTTTAATGTCCTATGTCTGTATATAGTGTATCATGATCATGTATATTGTTTAGATCATACTGGGGGTTTAGTGTCCTATGTCTGTACAATGCAGTGATGAGCAACAGGAGTCCAAAGGGTGTATGTGGCCTGCAGAGCCATCACCTACGGTTTATAGCAACTGCAGGGCCGGATTAACCCGAGGTCTAACTGGGCTATAGCCCAGGGGCCTCGGGCATCCAGGGGGCCCTTCAAAGTCCTCAGCAGCATTATTGATCGGTCCGGGGGCTGGGGCGCCCCCAGCCCGATCAAGGCTGCTGAGCACTGACACTGTAGTCCTCCGTCCCCGGCGCTCAGTAATCTGCTTACTGAGGGGATCTCGCGAGTGAACTCTCGCGAGATCTCCTCAGTAAGGAGCTTACAGCGCGCCGGGGATGGAGAACTACAGTGACAGGTAAGAGCTTGGGGGTGGGGGGGGGCCTCACGGGGTACGGGGGGGGCGGCGGGTGGTTCACATTGGGGGCCTCACGGGGGAATGGAGGCGCCCTTAGCCCAGGGGCCTCCATTCCCTTAATCCGGCCCTGAGTAACTGTGATTTGAGAGGGCATATGTAGTTCTTTTGGGTGGGTGGGTATTGTGAGATCTTTTAGTGGGGGATATCAGTACATGAGGGCAGGGTTGGTGCAAGACTTCTCTGCGCCCCAGGAAAGCTTCAGTCTACTGCCCCTCTTCCACCCCGATACCCACTTTCCAGCCTCCTCACACACTTGACTTTTGTAAAATAAAAATAACTATTACTGACTTCTGGCTGGCTAGCAAGTCTGCAGTTCAGATACACTGATAGCCAGTTGCACTGATGTCCAATGCAGAAATGCATCCTGGGTCCACTGTTGCCCAGAGGCAAACACAGGATGGGGGTTACACATGTTAGAAATAAAACTTGTCACAATAAGCTGGCAACAGACATTCTATTTACTTAACTTCTAAACACTCATTACTTTACACAGGTCACACTGACACCACACACCTAGTACACACTGATCACTATACAGAAGTCACACAGTTATCACACACAATACAATCTGATCACTGTACATAGGCCATACTGTCATCTATACACAAGTAGCACTTTGCGCAGATATATAATATTTTTCTATAAGTAGCACTAATACCTCACACTTGATACACACCGATCTCTATACACAGGTCCCAACGACATTACATACGTGGTACACACTGATCACTGTACACAGGTCACACTTTTTCCCCACATCTGATACACAATGATCACAATACACAGGTTGTACACTGTTATCACACACCTGATTTACAATGACATGCCCCCTTGCCCACCAGCTTTTCCCTTACATGCCCCCTTGCCCACCAGATTTTCCCTCACATGCCCCCTTGCCCTCCAGCTTTTGCCTCACGTGCCCCCTGCCTGCCAGCTTTTCCCTCTCATGCCCCCTGCCCACCAGCTTTTCCCTCACATGCCCCCCTGCCCACCTGTTTTTCTCACACATTCCCCCTGCCCACCAGCTTTTCTATCACATGCCCCCTGCCCACCAGCTTTTCCCTCACATGCCCCCCTGCCCACCAGCTTTTCCCTCACATGCCCCCCTGCCCACCAGCTTTTCTCTCACATGCCCCCTGCCCACCAGCTTTTCCCTCACATGCCCCCCTGCCCACCAGCTTTTCTTTCACCTGCTCATCAGCTTTTCTCACACATACCCCCTGCCCACCAGCTTTTGTCACATGCCCTCTTGTCTACCAGATCATTTCACACTTGCCACTCTCTGCCCACCAGTTTTTCACTTACATTTTCCCCTGCCAACCAACTTTTGTCACATGTGCCACCCCCTGACCACCAGATTATCCCTTGCATGCCACTCTGCCTATCAGTTATTTTCCAGCATGCCCCTTTTTCACCAGTGTGCCCCTCATTACCCTTTCTTCTTACCTGATTCAATTCAAGTGCTTTCTGCTACACAGAAACATTTGCAGTAGCTAGACTCCACTTTGTAGCAGTTACATGATGCTGAGACTGAGAGAGATAAAGGAGCAGGAATAATCTCCCCTGCCGCTATGTCAGTGTAGCCACTGGGCCTGCAGCATGGTCTTTGTGTTTTGTCACCTTAATGGCAACCACCAAATACCAGCACTCTAGGTGACTGCTTTGCAGGCAGTTAGAGGGAGGATAACCTGATGTTTTTTAGAGCATGCCCTAGAGATTGGTTCTTTGGGTATTTATTTATATTGTGTGTTTTTCCTCATTAATATAATGTTACATAGCTTATTGTCATGCATAACTGTTCTTAAAAGAGTTGCGAATGGCTTTGCTGGTGAACCCTTAAGTTGTTTGTTTAGTTATATGCCCTGGTGTAACAATTATTACCTATGTCCACAATATTGGAGGGAGTAAGAGGTACCCTAATAAGCACTGTCTTGGTGTGAGAGTTGTCACCAGTTTACCCTGGGTATACTCTTGAATGTTCGGTGCGGGCAAATATCTGGTAAGGCCCAAATATCGTGAAAATCATGTACAGTGGTCTGCTCATGTTCGGGGGTTGTAGTATTGTAGAGTACAATAGAATTGTATTATGAACATGTCTGGTGGTCAGGTCATGTTGGGTGTATAGTGTCCTATGTTTTTGTAGAGTGAAAAATAATTACGTTATGATCATGACCAGTGGTCAGGCCACTTGAGTTTGCTGTATCCTATGCAGGGCCGCCGAGAGGGGGCGTGGGGTGCAGGTACTAATTATGACAGGGTGCCAGGGGGCCAAGCCCGGGCCCTTCCTCCCGACATTTTTTTTTTTTTTAAAAACTACTTTTTTCTTTTGTGTTTTTAATTTCTTTTCTTATCCGCACAGGGGGTAGGCGGGGGGGGGGGGGGAAGCAGGGTAGTTAAAAAGAAACAAAACATACTGACGTGATCGCGGCAACGATCACGTTGCCGATCACATCTTGCTGGTTTGAATTTTCTATATGTACCCATTTTTTCCTCCAAATAGGGCCCCCAACATTCCAGAATCCAGACAAGCCGCAACTAAAGAAACCAGCAGCCACAGGTGGTGAATGTGACAAGAACAGGTAGGATAGAGCAGAACAGTCTGTGAAATGTTGTGATTCTAGTGGGACAATCCCAATTTTTGGTGAGTGTTCTTCCCAATTTAAGGGGCATGCCAAGATTGTTAACTCTTTATATACACACTGCATTGTTTATATACTACAGTATGGTGCTAGATGTCCTGAAAGTCAGGAGTGCACAACAATGCAGGGTTTTTTTCTGTAGGAGGGTGGCATACCATTTTTTCACCTGCTAGCAACGCCCCAATGATGCATAGCCACGCCCCCGTGTATGAATACACCCACAGCTACTTTTGCAATTTTTTTTACCATGCTCAACAATGAGGGGGGCCCAATGAATTTGTTGTACCGGGGCCCTGAATTCCCCTTGGCAGCCCTGATCCTATTTCTGTAAAGAGTATAATAACTTATAGAATAATTATGTCCAGTTGTCAGGTCATCTTGGTGTGGCAATGTTCTATATCTGTATACAGTGTAATAGAAATGTACTCTGATCATGTCCAATGGTCAAACTGTGTCCTATATCTGTATAGAGTGTAACAGAATTGTATTATGATCACGGTCAGTAGTCAGGACATGCTGGTGGGCATAGTGTACTATATCTGTATAGAATATAATATAATGGTTTGACGACCATTATGAAAAGGGCATTCTATGATGTGTGTTTATATATAAATATAGATAGATAGATAGATAGATGTATATACATATATAATTATATGTATATATATATATATATATATATATATATATATATATATATATATATATATATAGATGTATGTTTGTAGATATATAATTATATGTATGTATCTATATATATATCTATATATATATATATACATACTCATGAATAGTTGGATGTACGTCTGTTGATTTTGTACAATATGCATTTCTGCTTGGGCAACAAAAACGTCTGCAGGTTTTGTTGCATCTTACATTTACGACTCCTTATGACTGGAAATGTAACGGGTTAGGAGAGGTGCTGGCAAGCATAGGCCGAGTACAGTAAGGGCATGTTCACGTAATTGTGACCCAAGTATATTTGGACACAGACACAGACACCTGTCAGGAGGAATATCTCTTACGGGTACTGGAGGACTGGAGCACCCAGATGCAATGATAATGAAGAAGATCAGCAGCAATAGCCAGCTGCTTCTGACTGGCTGATTGCGGGTTGACCCCTCTAGCAGATAGTACTTAAATCATTTGTGTGGCTGTTATATGATCTGAAGTCGCTGTCATCTATTTGCATTAGTTATATACTTGATATTTCCATTTTGACTGCAGCAGGAAAGAAGATTACCATTTGATTAGTAAAGGGGAAATCAAGAGATCTTAGTATTTAATTTGTATTTATGTTTGTATTTAATTTTAACTTACATGGTAAGTACAAATTTTTAATTTATTAATAACTGTCAAAGCACTATTTTCTCTTGTGTATATAACAGTTTGTTAGGTTATTTCATTGTATACAAATAGGGTAATGCAGCGTTTACATTTACTACTAAAACTGTCAAGCCACATCTCAATACTATCTCCATGCTTTCTCTATGCTATTGTGGGGTGCATACATAAAATTGACGCATATGTTTGTGTTGTGTCGACTGAGCATATGCACGGAAACACACTTTTCATTTGTGCATCTGTTCCTGGTTATGTTCTGTAATAATCTGGTACAGATAATAGTTAGGGCAAGTAGCAAAGTATTCAACATTTCTTTTCTTGATCATTTCTCAATGTTTGTCTGGAAACATTGAGAAGTTAAATTATTAACAGCATTTGTTTGATTTATGTGCAGTTTCTTCTGGATTTACCAAGCTGATACCTTAATCATAGTCTAAATATTAAGTGGTTTAAGAATAATGTAGCCACATTTTTGGACAGAGGCGTGATACTTTTTTTAATTTGTTTAAACCTTTGTCGAAATGCCCTGTAAGGAAGTCTATGAATCTCAGGTCTGAGTGGTTGCTCTAGATATTGTTGAACAGGAAATGTTAGGGAGACAGAAGACAAGCTGAAACACATTCTCTCATCAGATCTGCATTTACGCTGCTTCCAGCTCTGCACTGCCCCAGAGTCTTAATAAGCTGATTCGACACTGACACATTGCACATTGCCTCTGCACTGCGCCCAGCTCTGCACTGTCCCTGGCACTTCGTACTCTGCCTTTACACTGCACCTAGCTCTGCACTCTCCCTGGCACTTTGTGTGCTGCCCTAGACTGCACCCACCTATACACTTTGTCCAACCCTTATGAATTCTTTGTGTCACTTCCCTAATTCATCAGACCTGGCAATTCCCTACCCCATGCCACCCAGAAGCCTCATACACTGTGCTCAAGTCTAATCTGGCTTTACTCTACCTCTCCTACACCTACCACTGGGTCTGCCATTCTACAGCAGTTACCGAATCATCTCTCTAGACTGTGGGATGTTTTTGTTCATGGAATGGAGATGATACAGATACACACTGATACAATGCAGTGAGAATCCACAGGTAAGATAAAGTTTAATGTTTCTATTAAAGTATTGTATATTTTGTATTACTACAATTCTACTAAGAACAAGAAGATTAGTCTTCTCAGTGATTTGTGACTCAGGAATTGATTGAACTCATTTTGGTAGCATAACAGAGCTGAGACACTTCAATGAAGAATTAAGATCCCACTTGTTAAATGACTGAAAGAAATATGTAATTGTGGTAACTTTTACTGAGGACAGTTAGATATAATTAAAGCAATAAAAACTGTATTCAAGTGTTTCAGGTTACAGGAATTAAAATATGCCCTAATGCAGAACCTCCACTTCCCTAAATATATTAATAAATCTAAATTCTTACACAGTTTAATTATCCATGTCCACTGGTACCAATAATGTGACATGGGTAAAATAGGGAAAATACAGTGTAGTAATTGATATTTTTTAGATACTGTGTCATATATTAGATGTGAGTGCTCTGTAGGAAATGGTCACCTGAGTGTGTTATCTTTTCTAGCCAGCTTGTCACTGCATGTAGCTGGACGGCGGGGGGTGCATTACTAATGACACACAGGAACCCCCCACTCTTCCTGTGCTCCACAAACACATGGAAAACAGGAAGGCGCAGAACGGACAGTGCAGCAGGAGAGATGAAATAGGATGGGAAGTGTTTAACCTTATCTCGCAGCAGGTCCTGATATAATTTCACAGAAATTACAAGAACCGCTTTAATTAATGATATCTAGTTATTTTTTCATTGTGCTTCATTTACCAAATGTTACTGTTTATAGAATGTTTCACTAGTATTTCATTTTTAATGTACTCTTGGATTGTCAGCTCTTGTAAGATTAAATATTCTGCTCATTCTTACTTGGTAAGGTACATTCTTGGAAGTTGCTATTGGGTTGCTCTGCATTTGGCATATTCATGTCATTGTGTTGGAAAATACAGCTTCAAACATAAAACATGCCTGAGAGATGTTCCTGAGTTTCCTATGTTTGAGTACAGAGCATGAGGCCTAATGTTGTGTGTATTTCCCAAACTGGGTGTGTGTGTGTATTGTAGTCTTGGTTATTTTCGTCTGTTTTTGTGAGTAGTTGCTAAAATGAATGTAGAATATTCTGTGAGTTCAGTCTTATTCCTGAGTGCTAATCTTCTATATCAGTGATGTTTCTGAGTGTTATTCCTATATATCCCTAATAACGCTGATTAGAAGCTCAGTCTCTCTAGATGTGACATATTTGGATACTGATTATGGCTGTACTTTGGGTGTCTCCTCACTTCACAGTATATGACTCACCTGATTCCAAGTTGTCAGATTGCAAAAGTTTCTTCTCTTTCCTCTACGCCCTGTTCCCCAACCTCCGATTCTGGATAATTGCAGCTTGCTGGAAATATCTCTTTACATAACTTATAACTTTTAATAAATGAAGAGGACTATGCGATTGTCTTTGGAGTGTGTGGTACAATTCATACACCTGTAAGTGATATCACTGTACCGGTGCCTTTTCAAGATTAATCTGAGCCTGATGGTTGCAGAATATCTAGTAATTGGGACGTTCTGGTAAGAATAGAGCATTCAATAACCAGTGTAGGTTAGAACTGTCAGATCATATTACCTGACTCCTTACTGTTCCCCCCCTCCTGAATTTTAACTATGTCAGATATGTACACAGGTCTCTTCTCGTACCGAGCTTGGTAATATTAAAGTGTATAAAGCAGATTGTCTATGGCAGACGCAGGCCCTGTCTCTTCTAATCTTCTCTTTTACTCCTGATGTTCTCAGGAAAGAAATATACTGTCGGGATGGAGACTGCTGCATCTCTGGAGAAGGACTATGTGCTTGTGGAACATGAATTTGAGTACACAACTAAAGATGGGAGAGTTATTTCCATAAAACCCCATGAGAGGTATATTCTACTGAAGAGGACTAATGAGCATTGGTGGCATGTTTGCCATGATAGCAAAACAAAACCTTTTTATATTCCGGCAAAATATGTCAAAGTTCTATCGTCCACTAACCGGAGCTCCAACGGAATCGAGTTTTTTCAGGATTGCTCTGACGATCTGATAGAACATGAACCCAATATTCAGTATAGCTACACGTTTCTACCGGTGGACCCGCAACCCAGTGTAGGTATACCTCCATTGCCTTCCACTGCTCGCAATAATGCCACACTGTCCGGTGTACAGAAGACTGGTTCTGCCAGCATGCAGGTCAATGCTACCAGCAAATGGCTGGCAAGTGATGTGCAGCAGCTAAGTTCGGTACGTTCCGGGGCTTCTCAGTCTCTGTTGGATTTATCAGTGGTAAGTGAGAATGCAGTAACAGAAACAGTGCAGATAATTTCACAGGATAAAACTGGTGGTGGTCGCCCATTGGGACCACTGAGAACATTCCACAATTCCAAGAAAATCTTGGACCCCCAAAAACGCATAAGTTTCATGAGTCCTTTGAACTTGGAGACCTCTATCAGGCCCACACAGTCTCTGAATGATCTACAGTTCATCAAGTCTGAGACACCCACATCCTATATCCAACAGCCAGAGATCACAAACATACCAGAAATCCGATTCCACATGGAGGAGCTGTCCATCCAACAGATCAATACGGATGGGTCGGATGGTGCCACTTCTCTAGAAAAGGTACTTATAAATGAACAATATGGTTGTATAAAGTCCTGTTATTTGTTTGAAAAATGCTGAAATCTGGATAATGTGAACAATATCCAGGACTTCCTAACTAAAGTCAATAAGACAGTGAAAGTCAAAAACTGTACACTTTTACTTTATTAGACTAGTCAAAGTTGTCCAGTGGTAGGATGTTCTACTTCTAAATTCAAGCTGGTGGGTGGGCTAGGGGGTCACATAAGAGCTATTTGTGGCCGCAAGATACAAATGAGCAGACATTGTGGAATGAAATAGCATAGGTAAAATAATTGACTGAAAACTGTACGTAGATTTCCTATAGCTACAACCTAAAATTGCCCATGTAGATATTCACCTACAGCTGTCATATGAAGTGAAGGTTAATGTTGACATTAGCTGGATAATGGACTTCAGCCATAATACACATATTGTTATGATGACACTGCTGCTTTTGCTCTCTAATTTAAATTAATGTTTTACACTACTCTAATTACTTTACTGTCATTATTCTATCATCAGGGTTCACCGTTTTCTGATCTAATATGTAACAATCTATGTGTAGGTTTTATTGTATGTTATCTGTACTGAAAATGTGCACTTTATGGAATGTCAGAACAGAATTGTGTTAGATGTTGTTAAACAAATGCTGTCATATTCAGAGGCGGGCTGGGACGGGGGGCATGGGGGCATCGGACCCCCGGGCCGCTCGGTCTAACCACTGTTAGGGCCGGCCGCCCAGCCCCCCGATGCAATATTTCCGCGTAATAACCGGCGCCCGCATCACATGACATGGGGATGAGCAGGCGGTTATTGTGGATAAGATGACAACATCTGCATACTAACACGCAAAATATTTCATTTTGTAAAATGAGATTATTTACATGAGCTGGTAGGTCAAAAAGGCTCATTTATGGGACGATTCCCTCTTTTTTGAATGCCGCAGGGTATTTTTCTGTCTGCAAAAGTTGAATTCTACAATTCCTCAGATGTAGAGGAAACCAGGCCTCAGAATGACCTCTCATACTCATAATTAATGAAAGACTTGAACGAGGATTATTTTTAAGAAAGAAATGTAAAGAATATGGGTTGTAGATTGTCACTTAAATTTCACCTTTTACATTCCCATCTAGACTTTTTCCCTGACAACCTGGGTAGTGTAAGTGATGAATAGGGGAAATGTTGTCACCAAGACATTCTGACAATGGAGCATCACTACCAAGGATGCAAGGACCCTACAAAGATGAGGGACTACTGCTGGTTCATTTTTAGAGAGACCAATGAGACAATGTACAAACGGAAAGCGTCAGCATCCTATTTCCCTAAAGCAAAGTGACTTTACATTTTATATCTTATTAACAATTATTTTACAGCTAATTTGGATTGTTATGAATTTTTGAAGTTTAGTTTCTGCAGTTTTAAATGTTTCTGCAGTTTTTTTTTTGTATTTTATAAATGAATACAATGAGAATATTTCAATTATATAGACATTAATTAGAATTTCCACTTATCATACTTTTTCAGATATAGCTATTACCGCTTTTGTTATTTGTGTGCATCCAATAAATGTGACATTATAGAGATAATCTGATTTTTCCAATGAATTCAGCATTTCTAATTTAGGGGAAAACACATATTCACGTGCCAGATGCAGATACTATTTTAAAATTTGTTGAGTAGTGTCATCAGCAGGATTCCATACTCTGAATATCTTGGAATGTGTCACATTGTTGCAATTAACTTTTTATACATCATTATGTACTATGATTCAACAATCTACTTCTGCATGAAATCCTGATGGTGACAGCTTAAGTGTATTGTGGAACGTTCTCAGTAATACCAATACTATTTCATCCTTCTGGAATTAATAGGACTCATTAGCACTAATTTACTGGATGTACATACTGTGACCAGTTTTACAGGTTCATGAATGGATCGCATCATGTTAAAACTAGTGGGAAAAATATCTGGGGTGTTTATCGGCACGTGGGACAGGCACATGGATATAATGATTCAGTTTTGTAGATTATATGATAATCTGTGACCTGTACAAACAATGCAAGTATATGCAGGACTGGCAATCTGTCCTAAAAGAACATTTACAGCCTAGTTTTACAGGAAGATGTTTGAGACCTGCTTCCATTTCTGACGTATTATGGTTTTGGTCAGATCGTTGTCAGAGCTCATTGCTGTTTTACAAACAGAAGTGTGGGTTTCCTTCCTCTCAGAGACTATTGTCTTGTTTCTACCAGCTGTCAGCATCAGTCATTTCCCCTTTAAAGAAAAAAAAATATTGAATTTGAAGAGAGTTCCTGCAATTCTTCAGCAAACACAGGATACGGGGAGCAGACTCTTCTCATTGCATGTAGGATTTACCTCTATTTCTACCAAATTCATTGTCACAAACATCAATTGTATTCAAAGGTTGCCAGGTACTGTGGAAGGTGCCACGTAGGTACTGCACCAATTCTAATAAAATGATAGAATGCATCAGTGTTTTACATTGTGTCTCTGTAGCTACTGAACATGTTAACAGGTGTACAACCTTACATATCATCCATGATTTCTAGACAACTACGCCTCTGCAGAACATTACACTATTCTGCTAGCTATATCGCTGACACAGATAACACATATGGATTGTGTATTGTCACTTTCTAAACATCCATACTTGGTTGGCTAAGAAGATTGGATTGTTGTTATTTAAGTGAAGGACAGACCATGATTTGCCAGGATCCAGATATAGATATAAGAAGACTTGTTTCTCTCTAGATACTGCTCAGGTTTTACCATTGAGAGCGAGGACAATATGGTGCAAAGCATAGGAATTATGTACATCTTCTGCCCTCTTACTTTCTTGCTGCTTTCAGTCTGTGATTTAGTGAGGTATGTCACACTTAATGGGTTCTCATTAGTTCTGGGGCTGCATATGGTCCATTTGTATACATACTACATTATTTAAATAATACTCCACAAAGAACATAGTATTATCGTCAGTAATGCTCTGTTCTAAGGGGATTTTTACGAAATGCTAACTAAGTCTGTGTTCTGTTAAGTGACCCAAACACTGTTTCTATATTATTAGATTTTTATTTTATAGGATATACAAATTTATGTAAATTAAGCCTGCACCTCTGTTTATGTACATAGCTCATTCTCTACTACTGTCAGTGCTGACCTGTGGTATGACAGGGTCTACCAGGGTAGGGGCCCACTTAATATCATGTGGGCCATTAAGTGGCAGCACTCTGCTGAAGGGGATGATCAGCCTGTGGAGGGGGGTGACTAGCTCACACAGTACGAGACTAGCGCTAAACAATGCTCTTAGTGAATGCTGTTATATATACAATACAAACAGCTTTGATACAATGTTTAAACAAAATTATTTTATTTTCCTTACTTCTATTTCCATACGCAAGAGGACACTGTGACAGGGGCATTTTATGATTTTTTTAAAAAAAACAAATCTTTTCTTATTGATTTTTTCAAGTGTAGAAAACACAGTACAAAAGGACCCTCCCCCCACACACCCTAGAAAAGAAGAACAAAAAGGAAAACATTTCCCAAAGGTACAACAAAACACTATAATATCAAAAGCATTACATCAGCCAAGTAGTGTTTGTGGAAATTCCAGAGCATGTCAAAATCAAACAGAAAAATTACTCACAGAGTTTCCTAAAACTGGGTATACATAGAGATACAAGAATATTAGTAGAGCCACAAACTAAAATTATAAGAGCATCACAAAAAATACCGGGTAGAGAGACTGCAAGCAATAAACAGCGTAAATTAATGATGAGTGAGAGAAAGACCTGGCCAGGTACCTAAGAGGTATCATCAGAATTCTCAGATAGAGACTGCAATGCATATCGGGGCCACACCCATCAGGACCATGTCTTGTAATATTTAGGCATGGAGTTTCTAGCAGTATGAACATAATGGTCATGGCCAACTGATTTATTCACTAGTGCAACCCAGCAGCCAAAAGTGGGGTCACTAGCGGCCATCCATTTACTAGCTTTAGTAACTTTGGCAAAAGTGAGCAAATATATCACATGAAAAAAGGGGTTAAAGAAAAGGCGCTGTTGAATAAATAGTTATCAAAGAAATAACTTTCAAGCGCTTTAAGAGGTGGATTTGTGCTATTATGTTTTATTTATGATATCTGATAAATTGCGGTGAATGAGTATTTTATATGTTGTGGAAATGCAATGGTTATGTGTTATTGATGCCTGCTTACATTAAATTAATGTTTTAATTACAAATTGGTTGGTGTTTTGAAATAGTCAGAGAGCAGCGCCTTTTCTCTGTCCTCTTTTTTTCTTGTGATTTGTCTTCACCATTTTGGATATAGCACAAACTATTCCATAAGAGGACAGCTGTTCTCTTTTATTTTAGCAATGAATGTATGAATTGTTTTAATCTTTAAAGAGAATAAGAAGTGAGGTATAATTTACCTAGAAGAGCGCCTAATCAATGCACTGCAGTGAAATTCTGAAGGTATTGTGTTGCTTTGTTCTGTTAAATGTATCACAAACTGGAAGGACAGTTTATCCAAAAGGAGATCAAGAGAGAGCCCAAAGAGACAAATTCTCAGGTCAGTGGAGGGACCTCGATTCCTGTTGACTGAATCACATCATCATCATCACCATTTATTTATATAGCGCCACTAATTCCACAGTGCTGTACAGATAATTCGCTCACATCAGTCCCTGCCCCATTGGAGCTTACAGTCTAAATTCCCTAACACACACACATAGACACACAGATACACAGAGACACAGAGACAGACAGACACAGACTAGGGTCAATTTTTTTTAGCAGCCAATTAACCTACCAGTAAGTTTTTGGAGTGGGAGGAAACCGGAGCACCCGGAGGAAACCCACGCAAGAACGGGGAGAACCTACAAACTCCTCACCTGAATGCATGCCCAAAAGCCTTAACCCCCCCAGAAAGGACCAGAGGAGATGCCAGAAACCAGCCGACCCTGTACCACACCTGAGGCAGTTAGAGTAATGTCGTCTACCTAATTTCAGTAGTCTAACAGGAGTATAATAAACTCTGTGTAACAGATATCATTAGACATGGCAGAACCTGATGCATGAAGTAGTAACTCTGGTACTATCAAGCATAGTGCTCTAGTCCTCTTCATCAAGGGGACCTGAGTCATCTTCCCATCTAGCTTTAAGGACAAGAAAATCCCCCTGTAAAATATCAGGAAGAATGTTAGTGAACAGATAGAAAATAATTTTATGGGAACCCAATCCACATAAGATAGTCTTAAGCAGAGCGTGACAGATCTGGGGAACAGCATTATGAAATTGAGCTTGGAGTGCATGCCATAGCTGTAATTAGCCATATAATAACTGGTTCAGGAGCCCAAATTCTGACTTTAATTGGTCAAAGGCTTTCAAGGAGGTATACTGACCAAACGTCATATCGAAGTCATGTGGATTCAGTCCTCAATTTACGAATTTCCCCCAAAATTCATAATTTCCCTATAGAGGTGTCTCTGGATCCAATCCCACATAATCCACGTATTTATGCACCAGATTCCAAACCAGAATTGCTTGTCTAAGAATGGGAGCGATACCCCTAGAGACCCTGATGCCCATAAGGACTTGTATCAGCAACTTGTAAGAATCTGCAAAAGGGTGCCACCCCGGTCGTGTCCAACCCATTTCTTCAAGTATGTCAATTGAGTTGCTCGGTAATAAGATTTAATATTAGGGAAGGCCAGGCCACCAGAATCCCTGAAACAATAAAGGGTATCCAAACAGGTATCCAAACGTATGCATGTCCTTTTGTCCCTTCATATGAGAGATATTTGTTTATCTTGGAGAAAACCCACCCAGGAATATAAACAGTGACATCATCATCATCATTTATACAGTGCCATCAAATTCCATAGCGCTTTATAATTGGGGACAGACACACCAATAAACAATACTGGGTAAAACAGACAAAGAGGTGAAAAGGCCCTGCTTGCAAGCTTACAATCTATGGGACAATGGGAGTCAATATATCTACCTATTGCATTTCAGTCCAGACAGATTGCAAAAGTATAGTGATTAGTATTCTATAGAATCCAGTCACACAGCAATGTTGGTCAGTGGGTCACAGGGTTGTTTTCTTGTGTGAAATGTGTAAAGGGTGGTAATAGGGTAACCTAGTGAGGTTAAGAGAGTGGTTAAGGAATATTATAAGCTTGCCTGAAGAGGTGGGTTTTCAGAGAACGCTTGAAGGTTTGTAGACCAGAGGAAAGTCTTATTGTGTGAGGGAGGGATTTCCATAAAATGGGTGCAGCTCGAAAAAAAATCCTGTAACTGGGAATGGGAGGATGTAATGAGAGTGTATGAGAGACGCAGGTCTTGTGCAGAACAGAGGTGTCAATTTGGGAGATATTGAGACAAATGAGGAGATGTATGTTGGTGTAGTTTTGTTGATAGCCTTGTATGTTAGTAAAAGTATTTTATATTGGATTCAGTTAAAAACAGGCAACCAATGTAGAGACTGACAAAGTGGATCAGCAAAGGAAGTATTATTATTATTATTATTATTATTATTATTATTATCATTTATTTGTTAGGCGCCACAAGATTTCCGCAGCGCCGTACACAGTACAAACAGTAGACTATACAGGGTGAAACAGTACAGAATAATAAACAAAAATACCAATACTTCAGAAACTCCAGGCAGGCTGCTGCAATAAGCATGGAGCAGAAGAACAGGTGAGGAGACAGGAGGGAAGAGGGCCCTGCTCATTCGAGCTTACATCCTAAGGGAGGGTTGACAGACCAGGCACAAGAGGAGCCGGTTGAGGCAATGGGAGAGAGGGGAGAATGAGCGGAGGAAATAGGGGTTAAGTGGATGGGTGGTAGGCTTTGAGAAAGAGGTGAGTTTTGAGTGCACGTTTGAAGGAGCACAGAGTGGGAGAGAGGCGGATGGAGCGAGGGAGGTCATTCCAGTGAAGGGGGGCTGCACGGGAAAAGTCCTGGATTCTGGAATGGGAAGAGGTGATCAGAGTGGAGGAGAGGCGACGGTCATTGGCTGAGCGCAGGGAGCGGGCGGGAGTGTGAATGGAGAGGAGGTTGGAGATATAAGGGGCAGTAGAGTGGGAGAGCCTTGTAAGTGGTGGTGAGGAGTTTGAAAAGAATTCTGTAGGGGAAGGGGAGCCAGTGAAGGGCAAGGCAGAGAGGGGAGGCAGAGAAGGAGCGGCGTGAGAGGTAGATGAGTCTTGCGGCCGCGTTGAGAATAGAGCGGAGGGGTGAGAGACGAGAGTGGGGGAGGCCGGTGAGGAGGAGGTTGCAGTAATCCAGGCGGGAGATGATGAGTGCGTGTATGATGGTTTTGGTGGCCTCCTGAGAGAGAAAGGGATGGATGCGGGCGATGTTGCGTAGTTGGAAGCGACAGGCTTGGGCAAGGGAATGAATGTGGGGGGCAAAAGAGAGAGAGGAGTCAAGGGTGACACCCAAGCAGTGGAGTTGGGTGACAGAGGAGATGGTAGTGTTGTTAACGACAATGGAGAGGTCATGGTGGGATGGGTGGTTGGGAGGAGGAAAGACAATGAGTTCAGTTTTGGAAATGTTGATTTTGAGAAAGCGCTCCGACATCCAGGAGGAGATGGCGGAGAGCCAGTCAGATACCTGAGCGAGGAGGGTGGGGGAAAGATCAGGTGAAGAGATGTAGAGTTGGATGTCGTCAGCATAGAGGTGATACTGAGGACCAAAGGAGGAGATGAGAGCGCCAAGTGAGGAAGTATAGAGCAAGGAAGGAAAATCAGTCTAGCCACTGCATGCAAAATAGATTGTAGTGGTGAGAACCTGTTTAAGGGAAGACCAGTAAGGGGGGAATTGCAATAGTCAATGCAGGATATGATGAGTGCATGAATTAGAGTTTTTGCAGTGTCTTTGTAAGATATGTGCGTATTCTGGAATGTTTTTAGATGTATATAACATGATTTAGATATAATGCCGATGTGGGGAACAAAGGATAGTTCAGAGGCAAGGATCACGGGTTGGGTACCTGAACACGATGCTGAGAAAGCAGACACCACATACCCCGACATAATCACACTGATAGTGTGTTCCCCGACACACTCTTGACACCGACTGCTTAGAATGCACATTTCAAAGGATTCCGATGAATGAAGATGCTGGCATGTAGAATGACTTCACTTTGATGGGCAACTGTTGCTGTTAAGGTGTTCATTTAAGCACATTGTAGAGCCGGCGCCTCCTTAAATGAACACCTTAACAGCAACATTAATACAGTCGCCCATCAAAGTGATGTCATTCTACACGGCCAGCATCTTCATTTATCAGAATCAGTTGAAGTGTGTATTTTAAGCAGTCGGTGGCAAGAGTGTGTAAGGGAACACACTATTGGTGTGATTATGTTGGGGTAAGAGGTGTCGGCATTTTCAGCATCAATATTAAGACTACCACGGAAGGATCACACCTAGGCAGCTAGCTTGCGGGGTGGGATTTAAGGTCATGTTGTCATGGATAAAGTTGCTTAGGTTGTATAATTATTTGTATTTATATTTTCTTCGACCCGTCACGTACAATGGCAATTTCCTCCAGGTATGGAGTTTAGACTTAATGGATTCAATGACTGTGTCTATGTTAAGAGAAACATAATCAAGCATGTTGTTAGAAATCCGTATTCCCAAATATTTAAACTGAGTCATCCATTGCAACAAAGAACTAGTCTGTGCATTCAGGGGTATGTGGCCACAGACTAGATATTGATTTTGGTCCAGTTGATTCGCACATCTTAGTTGGTTCTGAGTATGAACCAAAGTCATCAACCAACCTTAGCAGGTTATTAAGGGATACATCTGAATCTTTCAAAGAAAAGAGCATATCACCCGCGTGCATATAAGTTGATTTTATCAATGGCACTCCCCGTCTGCAGACCACACACCCTGGGATACAAACGAACAAGACATGCT
Organism: Mixophyes fleayi; assembly: GCF_038048845.1. NCBI lineage: Eukaryota > Metazoa > Chordata > Amphibia > Anura > Limnodynastidae > Mixophyes > Mixophyes fleayi. Next base: position 127,984,539 of record NC_134407.1, on the reverse strand, counting down.
AAAGGCTCTATAGTAAGGGCATAAAGGGCTGGAAGAGGGCAACCGTGTTGCGTGCCCCTCTACCATCTTTCTTCTATTGCCACATGTTACTACCTGATGTGGTGTCCAGTAGAGGAGGGTTCTGGTCTTCACAGTATCTCCGACATCTGCTACTCCAGTTTGTGCAGATGACTCCCACTGATGATGTCACAGCACTCTGCACAGGATGCTCACATCATGGAGCAGTATCATGATAAGAATAGACTTGCTGGCAGGATTGAGAGCAGTGTGATGTGAGTCATGCTTCCTGACTGTCCCTGCTGTCAAGATAGTCTCAACATTGTGGGACAATTCCCCAAATTCTGACTGCCCCACCAGACTCAGAACAGGTGGCAGACTGAGCTCCTTTCTCTTACTGGTTCTTGCAGCTTTCACTACCGCTGCTGCTGGTTTCTTAAGCTTGTTGTTGGGTGCTTGGCCAGATGATGGAAAGTTGGGGCCCTGCTTGTAAAAGCAATTGGTTCTATTCACCTAAAGCTGAGGCAGCCACCAGGAAGGGCCAAATGACAGGGCTAGGGCCTATAGGCAGTGGCCGGCCAGACCACTCCCAGAGCCACCCTCCCTTTAGATAGTGAGCAGAGCCTTGGGGGCCAATGTGGATTTCCCCATTACCCCTGTGGGGCCGTCTGAGCATGATTATTGCGGTATTATTCGAAATACCACAAACCCACAACCTGTAGAAGTTTATGTTCAATGACTGCGGATGTGCTGTAATGCAGCATCTGAAAGAGTGCAGAGTATCTAGTGTCGGAGACAGAGGTATATGGGAAAGACTTGAAAATGTGACAGAAATTAGGAAAGCTGAGAGAGCTTCACAGTGGAAGAAGGGGACACACATAATTGAAGTGACTCTGAGTTGGCTGCCAAAATGTCCATACTTTTAGAGCTACCTATTATAGTCAGAGAGCCTATATAGTTATTATTTATTTATAGTTATTATTATTTGTATATTATACCTCTCTATTCATTTCTTTGGTTCATTATAGACTACAGGTGCATAAAAGGTGCTATTTCACAAATTGCAGTTTTATCAGTCAATCAGGACGGACAGTAATTGCAGACCATGCTAATGAACTGCCAAATGATTGCATCTGTCAGATTTGGCAACATGTGTATATGACCAAATCTGACAAATGTCTGACCATTGAGCAAGCAGCCTCACGCACCATGTCTAGTTCCTTTAATATTTATATGTTAATTATGCATTTGGAATTTATCCAGAATGTTTCTATAATTTAGCTTTTATTATAGTTGTCACTGGGTGGAGCTGTTTGACTATTCCTGTGTATTCCTTGATTTATACATTGACTATATTGGATCTGTTCAATTCCCAATTTTCACAAGTGATATGCTTCACACATGAAAAATGATTAATAGCTTTCATCTTGTTAGGTCCCTCTTTCATAATAGAAACCAGCCCCAAGCTGATCAGCACTGAGCTGTTGCCCCAATGACTAGGAATGCTGCAAAACAAACATACACTCCCTCATTACCAGCCCAGCGCTGAGAAGTGCTGGTGTTTTTTCCGCCCCCCATTGGCTGTGAGGGCCAGGGTAATGAAAGAGAGTGGTGACCTTTCTACCTCATTGGTCTCAGTATAATGGACCAGGGTCCCTAAGTCTCCTGTCGATTATACCAAAGTGTATACAGGTGTCTAAATAAGTAAATGAAACACAGACACATATTTAAAATAAAGTTTATGTTATAAAGCATTCACAATCCTGGTTTACCATTTTACGATAAAATAAAATCTTTTTTCTTTGTACTTGATTCATCGTAATCCAGTGGGAAACTATTCTGTGTTCATAACAAAAACTACTTAATACAAGCGCCAACTGCTGAATGCCTGTGGTTCCACAATCACCATTGTGCTCTTCTAGTTAAATGTTACCAGTGCATGTTCCAAATGTAGTTCGACAATTATTGTCAGTAATTTCAGGCACAAACAGCTGCTGCCACACCATTTTTCAAAGTTGGATGCAGAACTAAAATTTTTCCATCCAAATTTCCTGTTCGCCAAACACTGCAGTTTAAATGCAAGGTCTAGTGAGCAGGCATTTCTATTAGATTGGGGCATAATTTGATTGCAGAATGTGTTATGTACAATGTAGATGTACAAGCATACTTGCCAACTCTCCCTGAATGTCAGGGAGACTCCCTGAAATAGGAGTGATCTCCCTCACTCCCTCAAGAGTCTGGCATTCTCCCTGATGCTGAGCCAGTACAAGACGTGGTTGGCTCCGCCATCTATGGCATGATGACACAGTTCAGAAATTGTGTCCTATGTCCATGTATTGATGCCTATGGAGGTGGTCATTTTCATGGAGACCAAGATATAATCTAAAACTGACAGGTAAGACACATGACTACAGTAATGGAGACAGAAATGTAAAAGACACTTCAGTCTCTAAAGATTCATTGGCTGCTTTTCTGTAACGCATAGTTGCCTACTCTCCTGGGATGTCCAGGAGACTCCTGCATTTCTGGGAGACCTCCCAGGAGAGCAGGGCAACCTCCCGGTTCTCGCTCCCCCAATAGATAAGTGGCATGGGGGGGCTTAATGACGCAAAATGATGTGATTCATCAAGACCCGCCCCCGCACGCCCACCTTCTTCGGGGTCTCCCTGAAGCCAACGAGGAAAAGTTGAAAAGTATGTGTACAAGTGCGCCTAGTTTTTCTATGCAGGTGAAAAAATAAGATTTCATTTTGCATATCAAGATGATTAAAATGAACTAATGTGTTTTAAAGAACAAGGGGCGGCTTCATTAAGGAAAGGAAATCAAAAGAAAGGAGTAAGATTGCACCTTGGCAAAGCCAAAGCAAGTATGCGTTTACCTCTTGCTCTTTACATATTCCTATAATGGAGAGCATATTATACCTTCTGGATGTGCTTTGGCAGATTGGTTGGGGAGGTCAATTTAAAATGTGGGGACAGATTTATAGTTGGGGTAGGGTATGTCCTCGATCAACTTTGAATTTCAGTATACAAATAAAACTATCAAGTATCTGTGTACTACATGAAAAAACAGTCAGTATTTAACTTATATGCAAAATAATAAACTCATTTTCACCCCCTACATTGTAACATGGTTTGTCCAGGAGAAAACTTACTCCTTTTTTTCCCCTTATTTACCTTAATGAATCAGACCCAAAATCTTTAGGGGTGTTCCTTGCTGTGTGTGGTCAGAAACATAGCCATTTTTTAATTCTGCAAAAACACTTGAATTATACACCAGGAGGTAAATGTATCAAGCTGAGAGTTTTCCGGCGGGTTTGAAAAGTGGAGATGTTGCCTATAGCAACCAATCAGATTCTAGCTATCATTTTGTAGACTGTACTAAGTAAATGATAGTTAGAATCTCATTGGTTTTTCAAACCCGCCGGAAAACTCTCAGCTTGATACATTTACCCCCAGGTCTAGCTAACAGAGATCTGGGGGTAAATGTATCAAGCTGCGATTTTGCATTCCCAGCAATTCTTTTGGGCAAGTTTAAAAACGACAATTTATTAACCAGTGATTTGATGTAAAATTGTCAGTAAAGTGTTTCTTTCAAAATCGCCATTCTCAAAATCAATCACGGTCCCAACTTTTTGCCACTCTAGATATACAAATCGCCAAATGTATGAAACTGCGATTTTGCAAAAGTGCCCAAGTTTGATTTCAAAATCGCCAGATACAACACGCTGCTTTCTATAGGTGAGATTAGCAAACACATCACTGTTACACTGCAGGACAATGTTAATATAACAGGAGGCACAATGGAAGTTTAAATAATTCATGTTTTTTGTTGTAGAGGGGTAAAAATTAATATGAATTTTCTTACGGCGGACAAGTTATTTTAAGAATAAATTTGTGGGCCAAATGTAATTATAGATTATATGTGTGTTTTATTTTTATTTTATTACAGTGTCTTACTATTTCATCACCAGTGAGGCAATATTTATATTTTTATGATATAGCAACACTTTATATTTCCAGATGGGGTCGCCATTTAAAGTACAGGCTTGTGACACTACAAGTGCTCATGTGCATGCTGACACTTATAGTGCCACAAGTATATACTTTTAATGGTGTCCCCATCAGGAAATTTTAAGCATTGCTATATCATAAAAATATAAATATTTCCCCACTGGTGATGACTTAGTAAGCTACTGTAATATAATAAAATAAAATAAAATAAAAATCCCTACCATATAATCATTAATTAAATTTGAGCCACTAAATTATTCATAAAATATTTTGTCGCCGTAACAAAATTAGTAATCATTTTTGCCCCTCTACAACAAAAACTATGCTTTACTTAAACTTCCATTGTGCCTCCTGTTATATTAACATTGACCACATAGCTTACACTACATGCTTTTATTTCTCTTCAATCTTGGGTGAGTTTCAGTTTCTGTTGAAACTCGAGTGAGTTTGTGTTTGATCTGCAGTGAGTTTGACTATAACATGGGAGACATAGGTGTTTTGACACAAATCGCCAGAGATTGGATTTTGGAAAGTCAATATTGCTGATTAATACATATTGTGATTTGCACTTCAAATCGCCAGTTATCTCTCACAATTTGCAGCGAATTTTAAATCGCTGAAAAAAACTGCAGCTCGATACGTTTACCCTCTGGTCTTTGCATATTCCTATAATGGAGATTATACCTTCTGGATGTGCTTTGGCAAATAAACACTGTTCTAGGCGTACTTTGACCAATGTAATAAAAATATTTAAGCACACAAAATTTATGTAAGGAAATGGGAGATAATAAAGTGGTCGGAGTTTGGACTTTGATGTGATGTTTACACTTTTGTACAATGTGTCTCTTCCGATTTTTCCGCCTCTCCGCACACTTGAGGGCCGATGTTGATGTGCGTTGGTTTGACCATCTAGAACTAGGTGCACCAGTGTAAAACTGTGCATTGCGTACGCGTCATAAATGAGATCAACAATTATTTATTTTTGTAAGCGTTAGAGTCTGTTACTATTACTGACATTATATACCTCTAAGATCTTACACTTCAAGTAGGTCTCACAGACACCATTATCACTTCACTGTGCCAGCAGAGAGTAACTTGGTTTTACAAGGGGAAAGGGGGCTAACTGCACAAAATGATGACGTCATAAACTGATCAGTAACATGTACTCACTCTACAGCTTTTCCTTTCACGCTCACCTGGTGCTTTTAAAGTAATTACGTTTCCAGTGGATATAGGATCTGCACAGGGTGACTCGTACATCAGGTGACATGATCAGCGATTGGTTAACTGCCTCTTAGCTGAGCTTCTTACTCCTTTATAATAAGCAGGGTAGTGTACATGGGAGAGAGGAGTTATAGATGTACAGTATACAACAGTGATAGAAAATACTGGGCTCTCCTACCGACAGGCCTCATGGCAGCAGCATGGACGGTTATGTTGATAGTTTTGCCACTGGTTGGGGATCCTATTTACCTTGATGCGGATTATCTGCATCACTGAACCAAATAATAGTTACTTATAATGGCTGCAGAAGTATGGGAATTAACTGTTCAGCAGTGACATTTACACTTACTAGGCTTGTGTGGTAGACAGAGGCATAGTGACCTCACATGAGGAGGTAAGGGTATAGTTCATGTGACATGTGACTCCCTAGCTATTTGTTGTTGTCACTCTAACATGTTGTTAACTGACAATATGGTCACTAACTGGCAACTACAGGGTTAAACATCCTAACAAGCAGAAAGCATCAAACATGTATAAAATTAAGCTCTTGAAATACTTATGATCCAACTGTCCTTGTAGTGTCGGACAATAATGTAACTAATGATGTCCCACAATTCAGATGTGTCTCGCTGACGCCTGGTAACTAGGAATACAACAAACAATAATCCTTGAACAGCAGAAATTGTCTTTTTAAAGTTGCTGTCTTAAGAGGCTGCAAATTTCTGATAACATAAAACAATACACTAAAATCTGTATTAAAAAAGGGAGAAAAAAATATGTATATTAAAAAATAACTGTATGTGATTAAATAAAATATATCTTTTTTAGTAACAGAAATAAACATTCTTAACTTATTTCCTAGGAATTGGAATCTGGAGAAGTGGAAATGCATTCTCTAGAGTAACTAATCACACTTCACCATCTAGCAGTCTTGAATCTGGTTTTGGCGCATGCCAGGAGAATACTTCCTACCTGAATGCATACTGCCAACTGTAAAGTTTGGTGGAGGGAGGATGAATCTTTTAGGGCTGTTTTGTATTTTTGGCTTGGGCCCCTTAGTTCCTGGTTCAGCAGACAGCACCACTACTCCCAAGCCAAAAAATATCAAGTTTTTGGTGATCAAGTCCCATGTAGTCTGTCTGCATTATTATCCTCAGATTGTAGAGTGGGCGCCCTCTAGTGACACAGTAGAATGTGAAAAAATTATTTCCATTCTACAGAAACACATATAGTTGGCGACAACCAAAATTTACTGTACTTGGGATTGTCTTGAAGTCACAGGGTATTTAATAAGGTAGAATCAGGTTTATACAGCAAATCAGTCTGCATCTACAATTTGACTTGAGTCTTCCAGAATGTAATCAAAAAGGTGATCGCCACTGCAGATGAACTCAAATGGGTAATGGTTATTCTATTGCTTTTAAGTTTCTGTGCCAGTATAGCAGCTCTAATGTGATTGGAGTCAAAATAATAATTTTACATAGAGCACCAGAAATAGTCTAAGATGGTGGTATGTGTGTGAAGAAATGATGGGAATCAGAAAGTCTTAATTTAGTATTTTGTGGAACAATTACTTGGGTACTACTGGCCCCATTTAAATTACTAAAGAAGGTTTCCTGAACACTTGGGCTGTTTGTAAACTTCATGGTGGAGGAATTATATATACATATGTATGTATATATATATATTTCCTCCACCATGAAGCTATCTCAAAACAAGGAAGGTCCTGCAACATGCTAGATATTTCACTGAATAGAGTTCATGATTTAAGCCCTGAAACCCTCTTATTCCTTATATTTGAAATTCTTGGCTGACTCTTCAGCAGGTCCACAGTTAATCCATGGTTCTGATCTGGAATTTTCAAAATCATCAGGACCTACTGGGAGTTTCATGTACTGTGATGTATAAGTTAATAGTAAACTTACCACTCATCATTCTAGTAAAGTTGCAGGGATGGGTTAGGTACAAATTTCAGATGGTGAAAATACAAAAGGAAATTCTACCGATACGAAAATGCCAGCAATCAAAATACTGTCAAAGACTACTTACCTAATGTTATACATACTGACAGGGAAGAAATCCCGACAGGCTAAATACCTACATGGAAAACACCCCGCTCTGTTTGTCGATCCGATTTTGCTCCAGCTAACACTAGCCTGGCAGCAGTAGGGTTAATATGACTTGGCAAAAGGAGGGATAGGATGTGTTTTTTTTATTTTATTTTATTTTTTTTCACTGTTTACTTGCAGCGGGTTCAGTGGCGTTCGCATTGCTGTTTTAATGCCGGCAGTGTGACTGTCAACATTTTCACCGTCAGCAGTCACACTCTGTATTTTATCCGTGTTAGGATTTCTTCCATGTAGGTATTTATTCTGTCGGGATTTCTTCCCTGTCAGTATTTAGAACGTTAAGTATTTCCTCCTTTTCAATATATTGATTGTCACCATTTTCGTGTTGGTCATATTTGGAAATATGACTACCATCGGCAGGGACCTTGACACTGATGCTAAATTCATCAGTTCTGGTGCTGTCATAGTTGGTGTGGCTGGCTCTTGTGCTTGTCAGGCGCCGTCCCTGCACTTTTCCTAGGTGCCTGGGAAAGGTTGCCTTGCCTGACTTCCTGCTTGCGCTCTACCGGATTCTGGACTTCAGCAGCACGCATGCGCAATATAGCCGCATCCCATTGCTAGGCAACAGGACGCTTGTTCCGTGGCTCTGTCAGTGGTCAGCTGCGCTCTGACCACCAAAATCACTCTCCTCCTATCAGGGCTTTAGGAAACATAGTGTCCGGTACTGGTCTTCAAATGGACCCAAGCAAGGTAAAGGCTATTCTTGATTGGCCCTAACCAGCGGGGTTAAAAGCCACCCAACACTTCATTGGATTCACAAACTACTATCTGCAAATTATCAATAACTTTTCCACTCTTATCTACCCTAACACATCCCTTACTCGTAAATGGGGTCAAGTCAAATCATAGCCTACTGATTCAGTTCTCGCATTTAAATTAATTTAAGGGAGCCTTTTCTTCAGCCCCGAACCTGAGACAAGCTGATCAATGCAACCTTTCTATTTGGGGGTAGATGCCTCCTCAGTGGGAATAGCAGCCGTTCTCTCCTAGAAAAGTTCTTTCGTTACCTTCATGCCATGCGGGTTTCTCTCCAATTTCCTCCAACACATCCAATTATGGTATTCAAGACAAGTAACTCCTTGCTATTAAGGTCACTCTTGAGGATTACTTGCTTGAGGAAGCTCGCTTTCCAGTCACAGTATTCACGGATCATAAGAACCTTAACTACCTCCTGGCCGCGCAATGCTTAAATCCCTGGCAAGCGCATTGGTCATTGTTCTTCAGTAGATTTCAGCTAATCTTGACCTTTTGATGAGGTTCAAAAAATTTCAGAACAGATGCTCTCTCGATCTTTTGACCCTTTGGATGCAAAATCTTCTACAGCTAAGCCCATCAACAATCCCATCAAGATTCTGTCTTTGACTCAATCCACAACCAAGTCTCCTCCTATGGGTTGCTCCTTTGTTGATGTCCACCTTTGCACTAAACTTTGAAATGGGCCCGTAGCTCTAAGTTTGCCGGTCACATAGGCATCTAGAAAACAAAGGCCTTACTTTCTCTGCATTATTGGTGGCCTTCATTGTTCTCAGATGTCCACAGATATAATACTATTTTGGTGGTGGTGGATCGGTTTTCCAAATATGCTCACTTTGTCCGCCTCTGAGGTTTCCCATCTGCTTATGACATGGCACACCTATTCATTAAACACATCTTTAGCATCCATGGCTGTCCTCGCAAGATTATTTCAGATCGTGAGGTGTAATTTATTTCTAGATTCTGGAGATGTTTCTGTAGTCATCTTGGGATCAATTTTAAATTTTCTTCGGGATGCCACCAATCTTGAGACGTACCTTCGTTGCTACTGTTCTGATCAACAAACCTCCTGGAGCAATTTTCTTCCTTGGGTGGAATTTTCACATAATAATCATTTACATAAATCTTCCAGATTTACTCCCATCTTTACTATTTTTGGAAGACATCCAGTCCTACCTACCCTCTTGGAGCTACCAGAATCCTCGGTACTAGCAGCTCAGAACATGGTCCACAATTTCTCTGTTTGGTCCCAGGCAGGGGCAGATTGGCAATATAACCCTCTCCCGGTAGGCCTCAGGAGGCCGCCTAATGTCTATTCTAAGGTTAAAAAAAAAAATAAAGAATTAAGTTGGGCGGGCCCCCCAGGGCAGGGGGGAGGGTGCAGTGGGTGGCTGATCCCTCCTCCTGGAACAGCCACCTTCCTTACTGTGACTGGCTACAAATCTGTTTCAGTCCCTTCCTCCTCCCCTTACATCTGTGGCCGGCTTCAGTCTCCGTACAGAGGTCACATGAAACATGTCACATGACAAGTGCTGTCCCATGTGTACAAAGAGGAGTCTCCACAGCAGCTGCAGCTGTAACAAGGTAAGTGTGATGGAGGGCAGAGTGGGGGGGGCTTTTATGTGAAACGGAGGGCAGAGGGGGGCTGTTATGTGTGATGGAGGGCAGAGTGGGGGTGCTGTTATGTGTGATGGAGGGCAGAGTGGGGGGGGCTGTTATGTGAAACGTAGGGCAGAGGGGGGGCTGTTATGTGTGATGGAGGGCACAGAGTGGGCTGTTATTAAACAAAGATATGTTTCTATGAAAGGAATATTGGAAGGATTTGTTAGTAGGCAACTAAACAAGTTTGAACACAGAGGCATAATCCTGTCGTAGAAAATGCAAAAGGATTCATGTAATTTTATAACACAGGACTAGCAGCTTTTCCCCCTGCATTGCTTTAGAAATGAGCCACTGTGTCTTTAGTCATCACTTCTAGGTTTTCCTGAGTGTTACTACAACCAAATTCTAGTACTAAACTCCGCCTACTTTTGTGTTGGCCCCACCTACAGTTGATTTGGTCCCGCCCACATGAGGCCACTTCAAGATTTTTTTCCAGGGCCACTTTAAGTTCCCAATTCACCCCTGGTCCCAGGTACAAGCTCAATTGCCGCAGACCTCAGATGGCTAGAAATATTTTGCAGACCATCATCTGAGATATTTCCCTGTGCTCCGTGTGGGCGATAAAGTATGATTATTTACCCGCAATTTCAAGCTTAAAGTACCATCCATGAAATTCACACCTCGTTATATTGGCCCATTTCCTATTTTCAATGGGATTAATTCGGTAACCTTTAAACTCCGGTTACTACCCTACACAACTCATTTCATATTTCGTTATTGAAACCGCTTATACTCAACAAATTTAGCAATAGATCTCCTACTTCTCCCCCCATCCAGACCATACAGGGCGAAGAATTCGAGGCTGAACGCATTATTAGAAAAAGCACTCTCAATTCTTCGTCCATTGGAAAGGTTACGGACCCAAAGAAAGATCATAGATTAACAAAGCAGACCTACAACCCCTCGGTTTTGTGGCCGAATTTTAGAAAAGCCTAACAGCTACCTCCAAGAGAAGGGAGAGCGGTACTGACAGGCGCCATCCCTGCACTTCTCCTAGGTGGCGGAAAACGGTCGCATGTCTGCCGTCCTGCTCGTGACGGGGCGCTCTTCCGAATTCTGAACTCCAGCCGCGTGCGCATGCGCATTACAGCCACGTCCCATTGCTAGGCAACCAGAAGCTTGTTCTGTCAGTGGTCAGCTTCGCTCTCACCGCCGAAATCACTCTTCTCCTATCAGGGCTCACTTTCTCCTATTTAAGGATCCCACTTTCACCAATACCTTGCCAGAGTATTAGTTCACCAATCACTAGCATCCCAGTGTCCTATTCCCGGCTCCTGTGTTTGCGGTTTTGGATTCTGACCCCTGGTTTGTTTCATGACTACACTTCTGCTCTAGTGATTCACTACTGCATTGTCGGTACGGTTCCTGAATTTGGCTAACTTTTGACCACTCTCCTAGTTCTGCCAATACCGGTCAGTGGCATCTTCAGCTACAACAGCGTGACATAGTGTTCCTTGATCTATTAAGGTTATGCTACGTTGTAGGCTGGTTAAACTAATTATACACCCAATAAATTTCTGCTGAGCAACAATATAGTAACATAGTAACATAGTAACATAGTTGATGAGGTTGAAAAAAGACACCAGTCCATCAAGTTCAATCTATTTTGGATCTCCTGCGATCCTGCACTTATATTTGAAATTAATCCAGAGTAGGCAACCGCCCATCTGTTTCAATTTTGAAAATCCCCCCAGACTCAATATTGCAATCCAATTTTTACCCTATATCCACTACTATCCTTTATTTTAAATTAACGGTCGTATCCCTGGATATAATTTAATCAATTGTTTGGGAGTTGCCTGCTGAGTGACAGACTGCTTGTTTATATTTTTGTAGTTTTGTAAATGCTGTTGAGGTGCCTGGGAAAACTGTAAATTTGTATCATACTTACCGTAAGTTTCCTTTCTCAGATCTGGTACATTGTAGCAAACATGGATTTCCCAGCCCTAATTGATTTCTATGCTATGGTCAGTGAAAGATTGAGGATGTGGGAGTGAGTATGAGGTTATTGAGAGAGGCTTGTTCTATGCCTTTAGGCCTACTGCCAGGTTCAGGTTCAGGGAAAGAAAAGTGACGGTAGAATGTCATAAACATTTTCCGTGATATCCTGTGGTATATGTTGGCAGCAACAACCAATGTGCCGGAACCTTTCCTTTTACTTTCTGTCAGCAGCTATTCATTTCTCAATGGCCTGAGGGAGATCTGCTTCCAGGTGTTATCTACATATGTAGTGCATGAAAGCTAATTATAGCCTTTGCTGCCATGGAAACATGGGTGTAAAGTATGGAACATTAATAGCTTGCAGGATGCTGTTGCCATGCATGACAAGCTAATCAACATGTTTTTATTTTGTTATATTTGCATGTAACCCGTTTTGTAACTGTTGCCCTCTTTCAGAGCTAAATAAGCTGTTATTATGATTAACCTCAGTACACAATGTTAGACAAGGACTCTGAGGGATAGGTAAATATTACCACTGGGTGGAAGGAAGTGTCTGCACATGTTGCAGACAAATGAGCATAATGTCCCATGTCAATAGGTTGTCTTCTAACCATGGTAAAGCATCAGTGACTGACTGAGTGATTAGACTTAACTATTAATATAGCACACAATATGTAAATATGAACACTGGTGCACAAGAACAAATTGCTGTATCACATAGGGACCAGACTTTCACTACAGTGTACCAACCTATTCTACAGTACATTAATCCATGCCACAGAAGAGATTACCATATATATTTCATACCACTGATACACACACACACATACCCTTTTCTAAACTGCACTAGACATATGAGTGTTAAAATATATTTGGTTGCTACGGGTTACATCACGTTGTTCCTGTACCCTATTGAGAAAAGCTGGTCTGCAGATGAAAATATTGGCACTTCCTGCGGGACATTGTTAAAAAAAACACTGCAGAGCTTTATATTGTCTCAAAGGGCAACATGATGGGACTTAACTGGGCGTTTAGTGTTGCTTGGTGCAAGTTACACCCCTTTCTTTAAACTTTTTCAGAATTTATATAGGAAAGGCACAAGGGGGCATTCCTATATAAATTCTGCCTATATAATATACAAATGTTTTCTGTTATAAATGTATACCTCCCAAGTGTCCTGATTTAGGCGGGACAGCCATGACCTGTGCGGGTGGCAATACAAGGGTGTTTTTAGAGGTGAAGTGGCCTGGCACTTCAAAATTGCTAAGAATGTGATGTGGCCATGCCCTCAGCTTAGTGTGACCACGCCCTTTATAGCACAAACACAACGTCCCGAATTACATTGTTGGGAGGTATTCACATAGAGCAGAGATTGTCAGGTGTACGCTCTGGGCTTCTGGCCAATAATCTGCTTTATACAGAACTAATGACCCCTGTTACAAGCTTCCTGTAGCTGTATACAAAGAATGGGGTGAAGAGCTTCAGTATCACATACTGGAGATAATTTTTTTTTTTTATTATTTTTTTTTTTATGCAAGAGTCTTTGGAGCATTTATTTTACTTATATCATCATCAACTATTTATATACTGCCACTAATATATATTTGCACAATTCCATAGTAGAACAGGCATGTCAAGCAATTGGCAAAAAGAGAGCAAACTATAGTATATCTCATTTTGCAAATACAAAAAAATATATAACAAAAAAACCAAACCATTATAAACCAAATATATTGTGGGGGCGTCTCGGGATCAAAACAGGGAACAATGCAAATATCTATCTATATTATTGGTGGGACACGGGTTTAGGGGTCCTTAATCCCATGCGGGTAACTTGCAGTAGGTTAATCAATGTCTGATTGTTTGCTCAGCAAACTCTTTTTTGTCTTTTTACCATATGTGGTGTGAAAGTGAATATTTAAATTTCTAAAGCAGACATGGGAAGTAGGATTTTAAAGATTATTTTTAGTAGGATAGAGAAGTGTAACAGATCACACAACACAGATTAATAGCCAATGCAAACAACCATTATAGACATAGTGGTAAAATAAACTAAGTGGCTCATGTAAAATTGCATTTTTGTCCTGAACATACATATCAAAAGACGCATGCAAGATAAAAAGGATTTATGTGCATATCTTCAGTCGGACACATCTCAAGATGCATTAAGCTGTGCAAACCTTAACAGTGTTAATAGTTAATAGTAAATACTAAAGTCATATTACTGTATTTGTACACAATATAATCATTTAATAAACTGCCGTATTCACAAGCGAGACTAGTGTAAATGCAAAGTCTCATTTTCAAATGTAATTAAATATAAATCCAAATAAAGTTAAGTTAAATGAAATACATATATTTTTTTTTCCCTTTAATCAGGGCAATTTTGAGGTATGCATAAAGTCTTGTCTGCTGATGCAGACATTTAAGGCACAATAAAAATAAACGATGATGAAGATGACCCAGGTTACTACAAACTATAAAGTCTGTAGCATGTAAGCCCGGATTTAACTTTTTGCAGTCCTAAGCCACTCTTACTGATCTTGCTCGGTAGAGAAATCCATAGATCCAGTCGCCAGCACGTGAAATATATATAAAAAAAGAAAGAAGAAAATGAATTGTAAAAGTAGTTGGTTGGTGATCTAACCAGCCTGCAAATTGCACAGCTGCTGACAGCCTTTCCAGTAACCCTGCCTACATACTGCTCTCAAGGTGCTGTGTAAAGGAGAGAGCCCTGTGTAAAAGCTGCACCCTCCTCTCACACCCTGCTCACATTCCTTATCTGGCTTTTCATTAACTAACAAAGTTGCAAGACTTGTCTTGAGCTCTCTAGGTGTGGGGTCTGTATCCCCAACCCCCTCCCTGCCAACATTATAAGATGATGACATTTACATCATTCCACCACTTGTCTCTTTCTGACAGCTCAGTAATTCAACAGCCCTTCTTGCCGGTAAATAACATATCTTAGGCGAAATGCACTGGTGCGGTTTTCTTAAGCTACTGTTTGTTCAGCAATTTACTAAAGGCTAACCCTCTCAGCAATTGTTGGTTTTATGAACGCCACGTTACATATTGCCGTTCCAATTTTTTACAAATACAAAACGCGAAGTCTATAAAACTGCGGTTTACCAAAACACTGGAAAACCCGCCAGAAATCCAGATAAAAAAAAGAGGTATTTTGCGAGAGGCGAGATAGCTGAAACCGCATGATGTTTGAGCTATCTTGCTTTTCAGAACAAATGATTTTTTTTAAAAAATAAAGAGAATGTTAAAAAGAACAGTTCAATGCTACTCAGCAACAGGCCAGTCTTATGTGGGGCTGGCCCTGCCCTAGAGAGGCCCAGTCCAATGCTAAATAGCACAGGGGCCCTCCTGGTACCCCTTCATGTTGCTTATCAGGGTAATAATGTTAAAATAGAGTGGCCACTCTTGTGGCATTACTAATGGTGCCCCAACGCATACTGGCATTTGTAATGTCACAAGAGATGCCACTACAAGTGTTGGTCCTTGTGATATTAATATTATAGTAAATCCTGCGGTTTGGGAAAGAAAACCAGTGGCAATATATGGTGATTTTAAAAATGATAAAAAAAATTAGCCATTTAGTAAATCCCCCCTGGTTTCCTGTGTGTTTATACCTCTATCGTTTTTATGTAGCACACATCAATATCTTATTTTATCTCTCTGGCTTAGTAACAATAGCGGTTTACTAAGGTATTATTAACTATTTTGAATTGAATTAGTATAATTTCCCTGTATGTAAGAGAATGTAAGAGGAGCGAAACATTAAATACCCATTAGGTGTATAGTACCTATATATAATATCTGGCCTGGCATCCTTATATAACGGCATTTATTCATATGTCTGTAATATAGTGCCTTACATTGGGTCTACCGTCTCAGTTATTATTAACATAGTGATATGAATTAAAGTGGGTGGACCTGCATTCTATATAGCAACAGCATGGAATATTCTGTGTAAACAGAATCTTTCAAAATATAGTAAGTGTGATGAAACTAGGTTATGAATGGAGCTGATTCTAGGTAATAGCACACACCATTTAGAAGCAAAAATGCAGTGCTATTTATTTGTCTATAGTAAAATATCTTGTCTTGTGCAGCATTCTTGGTGTCATTCATACTGGATTATTGCTGAGACATACTGTCCCCTCCACTTTCATTGCTTTCATTAGAGATGCTCAGGCTCGATTCCCCGAGAACCGAACACACCCGAACTTAGCAGAGCCGACTCTGTACTTTTGCACGCCCTCGGAATTGAAAACGAGGCAAAACGTCATTGTTACATCATCGTATCTCGAAAGCTTTGGATTCTATAAGTACCGCCCTCCACGGCGATCCAGCACCATTTCACAGGGGGACACAGAAGGGGTAGCACAGTTCTTGGCAGTCTCTAGTACAGTTGGGCAGCGTCATAGGTAGAAAAGAAAGAGGAGGGGTAGCAGTGATCTTCAAAGTCTACATTGACATTCAGGAGAGCTCCATTGCTCCATTGCCATTGCTGAAATAGAAATAATTGGTCTTTTAAATCTGCAGTCTTTGTTTGAAAGTGTATGAAAATAATATTGTGACCTGTGAGGTGGTCAAAATGGACTGCAAATGACTTGAAAGTATTAAGCTAAATTAAAATTATTGAGGTTAATAATAATATAGGGGGGAAAAAGCAAAAATATGTGATTTTAGCCAAAAAAAAAACAAACAAAAAAAACGGGATCCAAAACCTAAACCAAAACCAAAATACGCAAGGGCGGTTTTGCCAAAACCAAAACACGCAGTTAATCCAATCCAAAACTAAAACCAGAACACGGGGGTCAGTGAACATCTCTAGCTTTCATGCTTTCATGATAAATTCAAGTGAGAACAGGTAAACCTGCACTGTTGCCAATTGTCACTAATTTCCAGGGACAGTCCTAGGTTTTAATATTTGTCCCTGGGAATGTCACTGATTTTAATTTTCATCAACTGCATAATTTATTTTATTCTGTATAGTTGGTGCAGTTATTACTGTCTTATTCCCTGGGTACTATTTATTGCAAAAGAGTATTTAAAATAGATAATAGCAATGTTGAGTAAGCACGTCATGATCGGGATTGTAGTGTAACAAGGTCCTTCCAGATTGCTCTATGTGGGATATCATTAAATTCACCTGCCCAGCTGTAAAATGTCCCTGGGAATAAATTTAAAATGTTGCCAATTATGGCACAACTGCTTTATTGAATGTGTTTGATAAATACTGTTTTGTTATTGTGTATTGTTATGAGAACACAAGACTGACAGTGCTGAAGTAAAAAGGGGTCTTTGTGTTATTTTTTTCCAAACCAGGTCTACACAAGGGCAGCTACAAATAGGAAAACTTTCCTTTATATGGGGTTATATGTGTAAGGCAAGAATGCAGGGGTATGTGTACTGAAACAGAGACTCAATTTTTCTACATTATTTCAATGTCACCTAGGAAAAAACTCTCATACAAGTGTATCAATGACTTCTTTCATGTAATGAAAATAATTTGCATTCAGTATAATTCAGTTTATAATTAAATAATATTAAATAATTGGTATTCGAGAATGAGCATATTGTTAATTGATAGAAAAATTACACATATAAAAGTGCTATATAAAAATGTGTCTGCCAGGATCTGTACATAGTTGTCCAACAATTAAAGTGTTAATTCCAAAAGAAGGGTGAAAAAAGCCTTTTAGCCACTCCCTATGCAAATAGAGTCCTTTGTGTCACCTGATACAGGTGTGTGTATAGCAGACTCCAAGTCATCTTCCTGGGAAAGAACAGATCACCTACTGCTCCAGCCAGCGTGGGATCCGGAGGCAGGAGGTACTGTAAGCCCTGCGCGTGTTATTGTCCTGGGTTCTGTCTGGTTTATGACATGATTTTTTCTGTACACTGCTTGCCAAGCAGGCTGACAAGTGACTTTTCGGAATAGACCAATGTGTGGTGTTTCCTTGATCCATGTACTTTGCCACAAAGACATAGAAGAGGGCAGGATTCCTGACCTGGTGATCCTTAAGAGGCTCAGGAAAAGGAAATATGTCATATAGGGTGAAGGACAGTTAACCCTAAAGCTTTAAGAATTAAGAACAAACATAATAATGTAGGAATTTGAACATTTTCAGCAATCCCATAATCTGTATTACTGAATCTGGGGCCTCCTATGTGGACATGCATCTCTGAAATACATTTACATACATTAGAATAATTTCATTGCTTTATGTATATATTGTATAGGATTTAGAATTGGGGGCGGGTGCCCCACACCTGTACAAGTGTCACTCTAGGTTACCAACACAATGCTTCTGTCACTCTCAAATGTCAGAGCTATTTGTCAAGTGGAAAAATGCTTTTATTTGAAAGTGAGTGGGGAGAGTGTGATATGTGCCGTACACACCCAGAGAGGGCACTGAGTCGCAGTATAAGATCTATCTCGTGGTGGACAGCTTTAGTAGTTTAGTTCCCTGACCCATTTTATGAATGGTATCCTTGGGGAATTTCTGGCATATAGGGTGCTTGGTCACTTCCAGAATTTTATAGAAAAATTAGCTATTGGGTTGACTGGAGTATTATTATTATAGAGGAAGTCTGAAGGTCTTTCTACTCACCTCCAAATATTTCCTGCCAGTGACCACTTACTAGTCGTGTTTTCATGGAAATAAAAATAAATTGTGTAATTGCTGAATAATTATTTCAGCAGAATGTCTTAAATGCACAAAACATGTATAAAAACACCTGATAATTACTAGCAGTGTTCCAAGCGCGCTGCCTTACAGTTTGTTTTGTGGCCTGCACAGTCATTCACTTTGCTTTTACCAAATATTTTAAATATACAGATATTCTGACTAGTGAGGGTACGTGGAGCAATATGCATGGAATGGTGTAAAGATATGTTTTCTCTGAAACCACAACGTTTCATATTGAAAGGGAGCACCATACTTGTGTATGTATGTTGCACTTTACACCTGTTAGGCCACTGTGTCTATTGCATTTGAAGTCTGAACAATAGAGTAATTGCCGTTGTTTTTGCGTTGTGTAATTCTTTTGCATTGATTTAATAAAAGCTACTACTTGATAACCAGCGTCTTGCAAGGTTTCCACTGGAAAGTGACTGTTTTCTGACTGTTGTTTGTACCAAAGCCTGCTACTTTAATTGTGTTAAACAGAAACACAACTATTGTATTCAGTGTTTGTGGGCCTTATTCCTGTGAGTGATCGGTTGGTTGGTTACTAAGAACTTTTCTTGCTGTCAGGATAATGGGGTTTTACAATGGCTCACACACCCACTACAGGCGAGTAGACTCATTGTAGTAAGGAAGCTAGTAAGAATGTAGCTGACCTGCATGTGTGACCTACAGTCAGTGTCGGACTGGCCTGCCGGGGAGCCGGGGTATCCCCCGGGAGGCCCTGTTGCCTGATAACCCCGCCCTCTTTGTTGGTGAGGCAGAGCAGAGAATTACCGAGTTGCGGTCAGTCTACATATGAAACGGAGACTGTCAAACTAATCCCTGCCTACAGCCAGCACGTGAGAACACTTCCTGCTCCTGAGACAGAGAGAGGCAGAAATGCTTCACAGTGACACAGATCTCAGATTACTCCTTCTGCTGTAGTTGCAGGCGTCCTGTAGTCATAAAGTTGCCATCCTAACTGCAGTGTGAGTCCGTGTAATCAGTAAGTAATAAATCGTGCAAACTTCTCTAGAGCTCTCCACTGTGTGACCTCGGAGGGAGGGAGATAAATTAGAATGGCTTCATTGCAATATACGTCTTCAGTGCCTCTATAAAAGGATCCTATTGCAGCTGACCAATGAATGGATTCCTAATAAACTAGTAACCAAATTCACTGTTTATATCATGTTCCATGTTTATTTGTTTTCAATCAATTGTGGGACTCTATTCCCTATAGAAGCATATCTTAATCAGATTAAAACACATTCAGACAGTTAGGTCCTTATAGGATTGCATCTGCTATATGCTTTAATATTAATGTTTTGCTTTTGTCCTTTGTAGTGGCATTGGATTATTATTGAGTGTACATTTTGTGGGTAGATCATTTTTTAGAGTCCTGTTTTTATTTGCCAGTGTCTAGAGTGTAATTAGATTTATGTAATATTTTAAATGTGCATATATTTTTATGCTAATAATTTTGTGGTCTCCATAGTGCTTCATGGATATATTAATTTTTAGTCTATACCCTTATATTGTGGTTTTCATATGATGAATGGTTGATCTCTAGTACTGTAGTATAGCATTTGTTTTCTGTGTACACTATGAGGGGAGAGAACACTAACCACAAAGAATGGACAGCACACAAATAGCTGATGATGATTGATTGTATTCAATTCATCCCTCCCCTTTCCCTGTCTCCCCTGTTTCACACAGTGCCCTCCATGCTGCATTTGCTCCCCTTCACTTACTTTCCTATTGACTTCTTTCTTCTCTTCTGTCTTTTCCTTCGCGGCTCCTCACTGCAAATGTCCTCTTTTTCTTTATGGACCATACTAAGGTGCTATACGTTGTCCTCCATGGCCTGACCCCATCCCCTTTAATGACTGACCACAACCCCTCTTACAGTTGGCCACACCCCATTGTAGTGGGCCCCTACCGCTGCATTTCCCCCGGTGGGCCCTTCATGTCCCAGTCCGACACTGCCTACAGTGCAGGGCTGGCCAGGTTTTTGGATGTCGCTGTGAGCCTTGGAGAACAACATGATAATTTCTCAGTCAGAATCTGCAGGGAGCTCTGTTTGTGGGGGATGTGACACATGTTGTATGTGCACATGAAAACAGAGACCACAGTGATGGGGATGATCCAGACATTCATGATACAAATTAAAGACATGGAAGTGAGGCTCTGGATTAAGTCTGTTTGTCAGCGTGGTAAAACTATCTGCCCTGCACTACCCATTTTTGTAAAATTAGGTTTATCTCATCATACCATATTACCTGTGTATGAACCTGTAATAAGCAGTGTGATGCTGAACAATAATGCTGTACAAGACTGTGACATCATACAATAATGCTGCATAAGGCTGTAATTAGCATTTTAAAACTGTACGAACAGTGTGATGCCATACAGTAATGTTATGCGCATCTGTGAGAGCCACACAAAAAGGCTGTATGAGTCTGTGATACTGTACTATAACACTATATAAGGATGAAATTAGCAGTGAGATGCTCAGGGGAGGGCTGGCCAATTTTAGCTCGGGGGGCAAGACTCGACTCATCAGCCTATTAAGAGCATTTGAAAGGGGAAAAAAATGCAGGTGCCCCAGCCCAAGGTAGCTCATTATGAGACCAGCCCGGGAGGCAGATGCCCCCCTGCCCCTCAGCCCAGCCTGCCCGTGGTGATGCTGTACAACAATGCTGCATGATGCTGTGTGACACAATACAATAGTGCTATAATAAGCAGTGAGATGCTGTACAATATGTATGAGGCTGTGACACTGTATGCTAATGCTATATGTTTAATATAATTAATATTGTACAATAACACTGTATAAGACTGTAACAAGCAGTGTGACTGTTCAGTGACACTGTATGAGGCTGTGACACTGTAGGCTGCGGACAGCAGTGTGAGGCCATACAATAATGCTACATGAGGCTGCATGGGGAAGTTTTTGCCAGATAGCCCCGGTGCAAGGGCTTTTCTTCATATCCTAAATAGGCCCTCTAGATATAAGGATCACAGCGACTAATTGGTTCAATTTAAAATGTGGGTATTGTAAGAAATTCTGTTATTTGTTGAGAAATGAAAAATTATTGCAGACGTCCGGGAGACCTACCTGCAATTCGGGAGTCTCCTGGACATTCCAGCAAAGTGGGCAAGTATGACTTTGCTGCCCCGGCGATCTCTTGGTATATGAGCATGTATGACCTGGCTAGTCAAGTTGCTCATTCAGAATGGAACGGAAAACCTGGGTTTATGAATAAAGCTAAAACCATATTTACTAAGGTTTATAAACCATAAAAAACCAGACTATATGACTGTGACAGCCCACTCAGTAGGTTTATCACCATCAAGAGCAGAGGAGCCTGTAGCATCATCCTCCTCCTCCTCCTCCTTTCAGCATACTAGAGCTAACACACAATGCGAGGTCATTCACAGGCAATCTACCCTCTGTATCGCTGACTTCACAAAGAAACATGCTGTCAATCTGTTAGAAACACTCAGGAATGTCATAAAAAAAAAAGTCTCAACTCGCTAAGACTCCCCTTAGAATTCCTCATTGCCGATACCAGAGCGAACTTTGTGTGTACATTACAACTGGCTGATTATTGGGTTTCAACACATACCATGCTTTGTACACACAGTAAACTTGGTGGTTCAGAAAAATAGAAGTTGGTGCAGGAGATACTGTCTGTGTAAAATTTCTGGGCATTCTGTAGCTCTTGTAGAACATTGCAGCAGGTGCAAAAAAAAATATAATCTGCCATTTAACCAACTGAGGCAAGAATAGGTGGAATTCCACACTTTATGTGCTTCAGCCAGTAGAGGAACAGCAACAAGCCATCAAGGCCTAAACATCAAGCCATGAGATAAGGAAAGAGGGAACATTTAACTTACTCCAGCACATTGAAGAATAATTACTGTTTTATGCAAGCTACTGAAACCACTTGAAAGTGTAACAAATGAAGTGAGTCCAGACACTGCCTGCCTGAGTTAAGTCATACCTCTAATCAAACAACTGGAAAAGGAGCAAGAAAAGCTGAAGGAGGATATGAAAATAAGCGATTCTGCTAAGTATGTTGGCCTTGTAGATTAAGTTCCTTATTCACTCCTGAATCCAAGGGTTTGTAGCATCTTGAAATTGGATCACTACATTCCCCGTGAGTAAGCTCTTGTCGCACATGACACGTCCCCTGCTTCAGCTTCTCCTGAAAATGCTACTGCCAGAAAAAACTTACCTTTTCTAAGAGTCACACTGATGATGAGTCAACAACATGCAACAATATAAAAGATTATTGTGAGATCTGGTCAGGCTTAAAAGAAATCCCCAAATATACAGTATTGACACTTATAAAATGTCTCGATCTGATACTTTATATAAGTAAAATGGAGGATTACTTTAATTATTAATTAACATCTCAGAGAGTCCCTTTTGATTTCTTGAAGGAAAATAAGGCAAATTGAAGCCCCTTGTACAAAGTAGCTGTCATGTATCGGGGTCTTGGCCCTGTTTAGGTCACTCGGCAGAATCATACTATGGTGCATCTCCCTCCTGTCCCCATGCATTCTAAATCCTGTCTGCATTGTAACTCCTGTCTGCTGCACTGGAGGCTGCTATCTTGGGTGAGACATTTTGTTACATCCTGCCTATTCTGGGCACCTGACATCATCCACCAATTACAGACTGTAAAAGTCACCTCCAACACTCGTGCTATTTGTCAATGCAACACTTTCCTTTTTCCAGTTTACCACAGTTGCTGTTTGTTTTCATTCTGCTTGCTGCTGTACAGATTTCAACCATTAACCCTTCGTGAGGATTCGGCTTCATTCCTCCTGCTGCTGTACAAAGTTCAGCCATTAACCCTTTGTGTGGATTCAGCTCTCTTCAGTCTATTCCTCTGACTCGCCTACCGGCTATTTGGGGTAGTAGGTTACTGCTCTGAGTCTTCCATCCAATTCCTTCCAATTCCATTCTTGAGGCTGGTTCTGAGTTGCCAAGGGCCAGTTCCAGGCTTATCCAGTTCGGGAGGTAGTCACCCCTGATAATCTGCTCCCTGAGTTCTGAGCCTTCCCAATCCTAGTTTTAGCACTATAATCTTCTGAGTTTGTGGATCTTTGGGGGTTCTGAGTCTCTGGTCGTGAGTTCAGTCCCTCTGTTCCTGCATCCAGGTTCCATTCTACCAGGTCCAGATTCCAGTTGCTTATTCCAGTACGGAGTCCAGTCCAGCACTCCTCCTTCTGACATCTGGCATACATGAATAGAGCACATCCTCCCTCTATGAGCAAGACCTTCATCTGGCTTCCGAGTTTCTACTTCATCCCTGCTACAGCAAGTCCCAAGGGTCCCAAGACAGATCCCAGAAACCCTGTTGCACTGACACTAGCTATGGTGGGCCTGATTCATTAAAGAAAGTAAAGCAAAGAAATTAGTTACTTTGAACCTTGCAAAACCATGTTGCAATGCAAGGGGTGCAAATAAGTTTATTATTTTGCACATAAGTAAAATATTGGCTGTTTTTTCATGTAGGACGCAAATACTTGATAGCTTTATTTTTACACTGACATTAAAAGTTTATCTATGACATGCTCTAACCCAATTTATAATGTGTCTTTACATTTTAAATTTACCTCCCCCTCCAATTCAACATGGTTTTGCCATGGTTCAAAGTTACTCATTTTTTTTTTTTGCTTTACTTTCCTTAATGAATCAGGCCCAGTTTTCTTAAGCTGTCCACCCTCCAGTGTGTACTCGGAAAGAGTGTTTATCACAGCCGGGAACATTGTGAGCAATCGTCGTAGTAGGCTGCTTTAAAAACATGTTGTAAAACTGGTATCCATCAAAATGAACTACAAATTGTATGCCAATTGTACAATTGTCGCCAATTACCAACAGAATAACGCTGGATTCCAGTTGGGATGAACTAATATTGTGTGATGAACTTGACATCAGTGATGATGATGAGATTGTGATGACATTATCAACACTGAGGAAGATGATCACTATTAGCCTAAAGCTCATTAGTAAATTGTTAAAATCCTTATCTATTCTACAGTTCAACAGGCAACAACCAAAATGTCTTCTCTTTTGGGGGCCCAAACAAATCAAACACTGCAGTCACAAAAGTGACTTTCCTGATGCTGCAGTGCTTGGTTTGTTAAATTATTCAAGTCTTCTTTAATATACAACATAAGGCTGGGTGGGAGGGCCCAAGCACAATTCCATTTTACATTATGGGCTTCACCCACCTTGGTGTATCATCTTTTCTAAAAAGACCTTTTATTACTGCTGCTGGTATTCCTCTCACTCTCCATGTCACACGTGCTGTATAACATTATACAGAATCTCTAGTGTTGCTCACTTAGATGGTATGGGTGGAATGAGTCCCCCAGCACTGTTAACGATCAAGTGTGATGCTTTATTAGACAATGGAGGAAAGGGGAGACAGGTTATATCAACAGCTGTCTATACTGAGCTGAAAAGTATACAAGGAATAACTGAACTATTTTTGCTTAAAACTAAGGGGTCTATATTCGTTGCCAGCCCGGAGACCTCGCTACCTGCCATCCATACACTTCTAGCCCAGTTTAGCGTAGCCTCTCTGTTCAAATTGAATACTTCCAAAACGGAGGCTCTTCCCATTAACATTCCGCAGGAGAGATTACAGAAGTTGAAAGACAAATATCCCTATATATGGAAATCCACAGAAATTTTGTACTTCGGTATTCAGGTTACCCCACATCTTGATAGTTTGATAGATAAGAATTTCTCTTTATTACTTGACCAACTCCAGTCCTTAACTACTTCATGGATGTGCTATGAGGTCTCTTGGCTGGGCAGAATATCGGCATTCAAAATGATGCTCCTCCCAAAGATGATGTACTTGTTCCGGATGCTCCCATTCCATCTCCCACAGCGCCCATTAAATAAACTAGTCAAGGTTATGAGAACATATGTGTGGAAGGCTAAGCCGCCTCGGATGGCCTTGCAGCGTATGGTTAGGAGGAAAGCACGGGGGGGTTGGTCCTCCCCGACCTGGGAAAATACCATGATGCTTGTTTACTCTCTCAGATGCGTGATTGGTTCCTCCCAGGGTGTGGGAAGCCATGGGTGGGCCTGGAAAAGGCTCGTAATCCTGATTTCCCTTTAGTTGATCTAGTTTGGGCTCCTTGGGAATGGAGACCGCAAGCCCATAACCTGCCCGCTCTCACCAGGGACTCCTTGATAGTCTGGGACCGATTGTGTGAAGGCCCT
The DNA here is from genome assembly GCF_038048845.1 of Mixophyes fleayi. Taxonomy (NCBI): domain Eukaryota; kingdom Metazoa; phylum Chordata; class Amphibia; order Anura; family Limnodynastidae; genus Mixophyes; species Mixophyes fleayi. Next base: position 127,958,879 of record NC_134407.1, on the reverse strand, counting down.
GAGGGTTTTGCTCGACCCACGGAAAATGTCTCAATACAAGCAGCATCAAAACAGATTCCTGACTTAAACCTGTCGGGATGGGTATCTAGGGGGATTCTGACTTTAGGCCAATTGTTTAATTCAGGTACACTTTCCTCCTTTTCTCAGTTGAGTGAACAATATCATTTGCCGAAGAGCAACTTTTATAAATTTCTTCAGCTTAGACACTGGCTGTCAGAGCCCATATTCAGAGGTATAGTCATAGGTTCCCCCCCGGCTATATATCAGGTAAACCTGACAAAGAGTAACAACAAAGCTAGCATAACTACCTGGTATAATATTTTAACTTCGCAAGTCGTTATCACCAAATCAAAAATTCAACTCCAATGGGAGGTAGATCTCCAGGTAGTATTCACGGAGGAGGAATGGAAACGTATTTTTCGAAACTCTTTCACAATGTCTAAATGCCTTAATCATACTGAAATGTTTGTGAAGCTTCTGAATAGATTGTACATGACCCCTGAGAAACTGCACAAAATTTGGCCCTCAATACCCCCGACATGTTGGCGTAATTGCACTGAGAGAGGGGATATATTCCATATTTTTTGGGCATGCCCAGTCCTACAACCCCTGTGGTTAGAGGTTTTCCAGTTGTTGGTAAGGGTTTTTAGATATCCTACAACTCCTTCCCCAGAGCTTGCTTTGTTACATCATTATCCCCCCTCCGTTCCCTCCTGGGACAGATACGTGATGGGCCAAGTGCTCATTGCAACCAGAGCTGCTATAGCTCAGGCCTGGAAACAACTGTCTCCCCCGTCTTTGGCTAAGGTGATATCTAAAGTGAACTTCAACTTTGAGATGGAGACCCTAGGAGTTCCGTATTCCACGGCAGCTACTTCCCCATTAGTGAAATGGCATAGCTGGCATAATTACGTCACAGACGGAGGTGGGGCCCCATCCAAGTCCCCCCATAGGCTGGATATCTCCGACTCAGTGTCTCGTGCCTTGATCTAAGAAATATTTGCTTTTGGGCCTAGGTACAAGGATGGAATGGACTAGTCTCCGTATTGTAAAGTTAAAGTGACATATGTTTAGAGTGCCAATCTTTAGTTTTACTTGTCAACTGACTATAATTATATTTAAATACTACAAAGTGATAAATGTCTAGATTGCTGGTGTTTTATGACATATTGTTTTGTTTCGTCCCCACTATGTACCCCTTTCCCCTTTATGTCCTACCCTTTCCCTATTTATTTATTTTTAGTATCCTTTGCAATTATCTTAGAAAATTCAATAAACTTTATTTCAGTTAAAAAAAACAAAAACTAAGGGGTCTCTTTATCAATAAGAGAAAACCCCTAGATCTGATGAAAATAGCAGTTTTAGCCTGAATTTGTGATTTCCTATTTATCAAAGCCCCCTGGCTGCTGAATGCTATCGCATACTTGCCAACTCTCCCGGAATGTCCGGGAGACTCCCGGATTCGGGGTGGGTCTCCCGGACTCCCGGGAGTGTATGGCAATCTCTCGCATCTGCCCACTTCCTAGTGAAGTGGGCAGAATTAGGTCCAAAATGCCACTATTCTCCGGGAATCGCGACATTTGCCCCGCCCCCCCGCTGCAAAATGCTGCATTTGCGTCGTTACGTCACGGGTCCAAATGACACGATTTCCAGGTCCACGCACGCCCACAGCTCCCGGAAGCCAACTACAAGATATTGGCAAGTATGGGCTATCGCTGGCAATAACCTTCACTGGGAGCCTCCGTTAACAAGACTTTCGCCATTGTACTTTGATAACTGACGACAATTCTGGATGGCATTCTCTGGGAGATAGAGCAAGAAAAAAATGCTTTATTATCAACATAAAATTTAAAGCAAAAATGTTTTTTTGAACAGAATCTGTAACTGGAAACTCAAATCTAGATTCTCAGTGTGCATGCGCGAGCTGGTAAGCCTGGCCTGGCGAGTGATAAGTCGTTGCTGGCCAGTGGCACTGGAGAGCTGAGCATTCCACAGCTGCCACCTTCACTTTTTTGTGCTAAATTGTCCGATGGATGATTTTTTTTTTTTTCATCATTGCAATAAGTAGCAATAGAAAATCTTCCTAATGGAGGGGTAAATAAATTGACCCTTAAATATGTCCATAATGATCTTTCATTTATCTGCAGCTTGTCATGATAGGAGTATCCGAGTAGGCACATAGGGCCTGATTCAGATTAAAACGCAAAAAGTCTCACAGAAGCTGTATGCGTATTTTAGCCATTTTTAGAGTAGCAGATGCGTCCACTTGACAACAGACTCACCCCTCAGACACTTAGGTCCAACTTGCTAACATGTAAAAAAAACCTTTTATATCTCAAGAATGTAATTGCTATGAAGTATCAATTAAACTTTAATAACCTAGATAATACAGCAGGAACAACTTTTTCTCAACTTCCATAAAGAAATAAAAAGTTTATCTTTGCTACAACATACTCTGCAAATCGTCATCTATGGCCGAGCAACTACTAGAGTTTCAAAATACATATGCAAATCATTTGCAAACCTCTAATTATAAGCAGTTCGCTATTTTGGGTATTGATCCCTTTTACATGGACCTGACCACCCGCAAACAAACCCTCTTTAATTACACAATTCAGAATACAAACATGCCTTTACTGTACATTGCCTATGTTAGAACACCCCCTTTCCTCCCCCCATCACCCATCTTAAGGCTGCCAAAAAGACGTAGGTCTGAATAGCTGCAGTTGTGTACATTCACTTTCTGAAAAAAACCGCAAAGATACACTATACAATTCGATGTACGTCTCACTCTGTATCAGGACCATAGTGTCCTGAGAGCTTGTCAACATTGATGTGCAGAAATGCACTGTGTGTATTGGTTGAGTAATACAAAGGGGTGGGGCCAGTGATATCACTGAAATGAGTGTGGTCGCCGCTTTTGACCTGTACTGAGTCATGTTAAAACTAAACAATGCATTTTGCATTCATGGTTTTTATTTGAATATTTTCAATGTTGGTGCTTAGTGGCTTTTTTGTAAGCGTGTCTAAACCATATAGTAGGACAGTGATGGCTAACCTGTGACACGCCAGGTGTTGTGAAACTACAAGTCCCAGCATGCTCTGACAACTATCAGCTAGTTATCTACTGGCAAAGCATGCTGGGGCTTGTAGTTTCACAACACCTGGAGTGTCACAGGTTAGCCATCACTGTAGTAGGAGATGATCACTGACCCCCGTGTAGTGGTTTTGGATCTGGATTAGCTTTGTGTTTTGGTTTTGGCAAAACCGTCCTCGTGTGTTTTTGGTTTTGGATCTGTTTTTTTTTTTTTTTTTTAAATTGCTAAAATCACATAATTTGGCTCTTTTTTGGATCCTACATTATTATTTTTCTTTTTTTCTCTTTTTTTTCCATTTTTTTTTTTCTTCTTTTTATTAGATAGTGGGTGTGGTTTAATTGCATAAGTAAATACAGCTGGTTAGTGCAAGCTCTATTTAACAGGAGGTAGTAAGCGATTTCATTGAGCTTGTGATTTCACTGCTGTCTGATTTCAAGTGCTGTTTGTTTAAAGTATGGAGTTAGATCCAGTAAGGGGTTTAATCTGGTAAGTGGCTAGCAAAGGTTAGTACTCTCAAGTTCACTGTAGGCTATAAGAAGTTAGGTTAGCCATAATAAGATGAGTAGTAGCAGGCTTGATGATCTCACTCAATGCATATCTTGTCATATGTATGCACACTTGGAGCAAGTGTTCCAAGGTTTATACCTCTGTGAGAAATGTGAGCAACTGGTCTCTTTGGAAGCCCAGGTAACTGATCTAAAGCAGACCATTGCAACATTGAGAGACATTGCCAACCTGGAGCAGAGTTTACAGCTCACCGTTGATGCGTTAGCTGAGCAGGGTGGAGCAGAGACAGAAAAGGATGCACAGGTAGGCAGCTGGGTAACAGTTACTAGGGGTAGCAGAGGGAGGGAGGTAGAGGCAGGCCAGCTCTGAGCTAAGCAATCCCAGCAGATTTGCAAGATTGGATGAAGATACTGTGGAAGGCAGTTCAGAATTGGTGGCGTTGGATGAGACTGCTTCCTCTAGCAACCAGGGGAATTGTCTCTCCAGCATAGAGAGGACCAAAGTTACTCAGGGACCCAGGCAGATTGTGGTGGTAGGGGATTCAATTATTAGGAAGGTAGATGGGGCAATCTGTTACCGGGACCGTGCATGCCGAACTGTGTGTTGTCTCTCGGGTGCTCGGGCTTGGCATATTGCGGATCGGGTGGACAGATTGTTGGGAGGGGCTGGGAATGACCCAGCGATTTTGGTGCATATTGGCACCAATGACCGAGTTAGAGGAAGAAGGGGTGTCCTAAAGAATGATTTCAGGGACATAGGTCGCAAACTTAAGGCAAGGACATCCAAGGTAGTATTTTCAGAAATACTACCTGTGCCACGCGCTAGTCCAGGGAGGCAGCGGGAGATTAGGGAGGATAATGCATGGCTAAAAGATTGGTGTAGGAAGGAGGGTTTTGGATTCTTAGAGCACTGGGCTGATTTCTCGGCCAGTTGCCATCTTTATTGTCGTGATGGATTGCACCTGAATGAGGAGGGGGCTGCAGTGCTAGGGGAGAGGATGGTTAGAAGGTTGTAGGAGATTTTAATCTAGGCTCTGGGGGGGAGGGGCAAGCAAGTATTTATGGGATAGACATTGAGAGTAGTAAGGAGGAATCTAACAAGAGTCAAGGGGGTGGAGAGGGGGGAAAGGGAAGCATAGCCGATAAGGAGAGGCCCTTTTTAAAGCAAAAAGAAATACCTAAGGGAGGCAATAGACTTAAGTGTATGCTTGCAAATGCAAGAAGCCTGACAAGTAAAATGGGGGAGTTAGAACTAGTAGCAATGAATGAGCAGTATGATATTATAGTTATTACGGAGACCTGCTGGGATGATACACATGACTGGGCAGTCAACTTGGAAGGCTATTCTCTCTTCAGGAGGGATAGGGTAAATAAAAGGGGAGGAGGAGTATGTCTTTATATTAAGCCAGAATTAAAACCAAGTATTCAGAAAGTTATATATGAGAATATTGGTGATAATATAGAGGCATCTGGTTGTAAATATCCAGCGGAGGAAAAAGTTCAGAGAAGTTGCTGATTGGGCTATGCTATAAACCGCCAGATATTAGTATTGAGGAAGCCCAACTTCTACAGCAAATTGAAAAGGCTACACAACTAGGTCAAATTTTAATTATGGGAGATTTTAATTATCCGGACATTGATTGGAGTACTGAGACCTGCGGTACAGCTGGGGGAAATAGGTTTCTGAGCACGCTAAAAGACCATTACATGTCCCAATTAGTAGAGGAACCATCTAGGAACCGGACTATACTGGACCTAGTAATAACAAACAATGTAGACGTAATATCAAATATTCAAGTAAGGGAGGACTTGGGAAACAGTGATCATAATATGGTCTCATTTGAAATTAGTTTCCAGAAGCAACGTTATAAGGGATCAACTAGGACTTTAAACTTTAGAAAGGCAAATTTTAATATGCTAAAGAAGTCTATAAAGAGCATAGACTGGGACAAAGCCTTTGAAGGAAAAAATACGGAAGAAAAGTGGACTGTCTTTAAAATGTTGTTGGAAACATACACGTATAAGTTCATTCCTATGGGAAATAAATGTAAAAGAATTAAGTCTAAACCAATGTGGCTAAATAAAAAGGTAAGGCAAGAAATGCATAGGAAGAAGTGTGCATTTAAATTGTTTAAGTCTGAAGGATCAGAGGAGTCCTTCCGTAGGTACAAGGAAGTAAAATATGCAAAAAGGAAATTAGATTGGCTAAATTAGAAAATGAAAGGCACGTTGCAAAAGAAAGTAAGACAACCCCCATAAAGTTTTTAAAGTATATAAATGGCAAAAGGATTAAAAAAAGATAATATAGGACCCCTAAGAAGTGAGATGGGTGAATTGATAAATGATACTAAGGAAAAAGCAGAGGTATTAAACACTTTCTTTTCTTCAGTATTTACCAGAGAGGAACAAATGGTAGAAGTAATACATAAAAATGGAAATTAAACCATGCCATTAATTAATACTTGGTTGTCAGAGGAAGAAATCCAAAGGCAACTGAAGAATATTAAGATAAATAAAGCTCCAGGTCCAGATGGCATACACCCAAGGGTCCTTATGGAGTTAAACTCGGAAATAGCTCGACCGCTATTCTTAATTTTCAGAGATTCAATCTCCTCAGGCTCAGTACCAAGGGATTGGCGAATAGCAGATGTGGCGCCGTTGTTTAAAAAGGGGACGAGATCACAACCAGGGAATTATAGACCTGTAAGCCTGACATCAATAGTGGGGAAACTACTGGAAGGTATTTTAAGGGCTAGTATACAGGATTGCTTGGTGCGCTATAAAATTATTAGTGGTAATCAACATGGATTTGTGAGGGATAAGTCATGTCAAACTAATCTAATTAGTTTCTACGAGGAAGTTAGTGGAAACTTAGACCAGGGCAGCACAGTAGATGTGGTCTACTTAGATTTTGCAAAGGCCTTTGATACAGTGCCACACAGGAGGTTGGTTTACAAAATTAGGGAACTGGGTCTAGGAAACAACATTTGTACTTGGATCGAAAACTGGTTAGAGAATAGGGAACAGAGAGTTGTGATAAATGGAACATTTTCTAATTGGTCAAAAGTCTTAAGTGGAGTACCTCAAGGTTCCGTGATGGGGCCACTCCTTTTTAATATATTCATTAATGACCTGATGGTTTAGAGAGTAAAGTTTCTATTTTTCCAGATGACACTAAACTATGTAAGGTAATAAAATCAGAGCAAGATGTAGCTTCTCTACAGAGGGACTTAAATAAACCAGAGGATTAGGCGGCCAAATGGAATATGAGGTTTAACACAGATAAATGTAAGGTTATGCATTCAGGGATCAAAAACAAGAACGCAATCCATAAATTGAATGGAATTAATTTAGAAGAATCTATAATGGAAAAGGATTTGGGAGTGCTCGTAGACAGTAGACTTAGCAATAGTGCTCAATGTCAAGCAGCAGCTGCAAGGGCAAACAAAGTACTGGCATGAATAAAAAGGGGCATAGATGCAAGGGAAGACAGTGTAATTTTGCCACTGTATAAATCGTTGGAAAGACCTCATCTTGAATATGCAGTACAGTTCTGGGCACCACTCTATAAAAAAGATAATTTGGAACTAGAAAGGGTTCAGCGAAGGGCGACAAAATTGATAAAGGGCATGGAGTCATTAAGTTATGAGGAAAGGTTAGCCAGTTTAGGCATGTTTACTTTAGAAAAGAGGCGTCTAAGGGGAGATATGATTACAATGTACAAATACATTAGGGGTCAATACAGAGAACTTTCATGGGAACTTTTTACCCCAAGGACTATACACAGGACACGTGGTCACCCCCTAAGGTTAGAGGAGAGAAAATTTCACAACCAGCAAAGGAAGGGGTTCTTTACAGTAAGGGCAGTCAAGATATGGAATTCATTGCCAGGGAAGGTTGTGATGGTAGATTCAATAGATATGTTTAAGAAAGGGTTAGACAAATTTTTAGCGGAAAGGTGTGTCCAGGGAAACGACCGTTAATTAAAATGTAGGATAGTGGTGGATATAGGGTAAAAATAGAACTGCAATATTGAGTTCGGGGGGATTTTCACAATTGATCCAGAGTAAGCAACCGCCAATCTGTTTCAATTTCAAATATAAGTGCAGGATCGCAGGAGATCCAAAACAGGTTGAACTTGATGGCCTGGTGTCTTTTTTAAACCTCATCAACTATGTTACTATGTTACTAATAACACTAATTTCAAGTCATTTGCAGTCAATTTTGACCATCTCACAGGTCACAATATTATTTTCATACACTTCAAACAAAGATTGCAGCAGTTCTTGCCAGTAATAAGAAAAACAACATTGTCATGTCTGGGCATAAGACCAAAAATTCCACCTCTTATGTGTGCAATTATTTTTACACAAATTCTGCCAACAGTTGTCTAGCCATTTGACATTTGTAAAGCCACACTCAGTAGAGGTAGGGACCTTAACAATCTAGGATCCTCATCCATGTTACGGCATTTGAAGCAAGTTCATGGAAAGCTGTTGGGAAAATCAGAAACTTATGTTAAAAATAACAAGCAGTCCAGCATCATCTACCTCCCTTCTCTCATCTAAATCCCAGCATCTGCAATTTACACCCCCAACACCTTCATCAATATCCTCACAAGTGATGGGAGTTAGTCCTGCATCCAAGTTGCTAAGGCTAGAGGACTTCTCCACTAACCATGATTCCTCTGAAGAATTATTGAGCGTTAGTCCCGCTGCTGCTGCTGGGGGTGGATCTTCAACCCAGAATAAGACTACTAGTAGTTTATAACAATTGACTGTTAAACAATCCTTTGCTAGAGGAAGAAAGTAAGAAAGCTGTCACCCAGTCGCAAAGGGGATCACAGACGCCATGGGGACTATGCTAGTATTAGATCTGCGTACAATAACCACTATTAATGCAGCTGGTGTTAGACAATTACTTGAGGTCTTGTGTACCCGTTACCAAATTCCATCACAACACCATTTTACTAGAAAAGCTATTCCTCACCGCTACCAGAAGGTTAGTAAAAATGTAATTATTGGGCTACAAAATGCCATTCTACCCACTGTACACTTAACCACAGATATGTGGACAAGCGGAAATGGGCAAACTAAAGATTATATGACTGTTACAGCCCACTGGGTTGGTGATTCGCCTTCACCAGCAGGAACAGCAGAAGCATGTACCCAAGTACGTCACATTTTTCCGAGGCAGGCTACTCCTGTGTATTATGTGCTTCACTAAGAGGCATATTATTGCTTAGTATATATATATATATATATATATATATATATATATATATATATATATATATATATATATATATATATAATTTATTATAATTAGTGTCAATAGTGTTATCGAGGATAAGGTCACCTCTAAAAAAGAGATGGATTTGCAAAGAGCATCTAAAGATTTTAAAGGCTGTTGTAAAGTCGGATTGAGCGTGGTAGGGAATTCCATAAGTGGGGAGCAGCACAGGAGAAGTCTTGAAGGCGGGAGTGAGAGGTGGTTATCGGACACGAGACAAGGAGCAGGTCCGAGGTAATACCACTGACGACCTGTTTGAAAAATGAAGAGATGTCATTGCAACATGGCTTATCCTGCTTCGACTCTCCTGAGGATATGTGATTTCTGATAACGCCACCAATATTGTTAGAGCATTACAGCAGGGGGAATTCCAGCACATTCCCTGTTTTGCTCACACAATCAACTTGGTGGTACAGAGCATTTAAAAAAAACAATCGGGATGGTGCAACAGCATGTAGGAGAATGCAGCAGCTGCAAGAAGACTAGAATTTGAGGTGGAATGTAGTTTAGTCCAGTGAAGTAGTCATCTGTGAAGAGAGTGCAGACACGGTTAGCTTGAGTTAAGTGATTGCCTTAATTATACTTTTTGAGAATCAGTTAGAGAAATTGAAGCAGGAAATTAAACTAAACAAATCCGCTAACTATTTTGTAATTGCAGATTAAGTACTTAATTTGCTTCGCCAGGATTACAAGATGTTGAGCTATCAACATCTTGTAATGACGTCTCCTCCTTCAGTTTCTCTGGCAACTGCTTCTAGGAAAAAAATTAGCTTTCCCAAGACACCCAGTGGTGATGCAGATGAGTCAGCACAACATTTTGACATTTGCTCTGCTCTAAAAGAATTGCAAAAAATTGTGACAGCTCTGCCATAAAATGAACTACAAATTCCAAGAGGAAGGCCATCATCGGCAATTACATCAAAGTTCACAGACCTCTGTGATGGTGGATTCCAGCAGGGATGAATTAGTATTGTTTGAGTAATATGTACACAATGATCAGGGTTAATATGATGACAGTGTAGATTGCAGATGCTGAAATCTAGCTAAGAGAAGGGAGCTACCTGATGCTGGTATGGCTAGTAATATTTTGGGTAGAATGGCATCTTGGCAATTTTATGTTTTTCTACAGTAAACTTTTTAGAGAGGTTTTGTTTTTTTCTTTAAAAAGGTACAAGCTTTTGATTTAAACTTTTGTTTCCCTGACTTAAACCACTATGCACTTGAACATAAGCTTTAGCACATGAGGTAGAGGGATTAGTATCATCATGACTGAGACTGGAGAGTGACAACAACAATGTCACCCCTCCTGTTTCTGTATGAGCTATGGCACAGTAGAATGTCACTGGAGACTTTGAAGAACACGGACAGCCCTATTTTTACATTTTCTGTTTCGGCACTGAACCCTGCCACCTCTCCTGTTTCTGAGTTATCTATGGTACAGTAAAATGTAACTGCAGATTTCGACCAAGACAGCCAGCCCTATAATTTATATTTCTGCAATGACTCTTAGCAATGGAGCACTCCTCTTTGCGTGTTACCTATATAACACAGTAGAATTTGACTGCAGAATTACACCAACCCTGACAGCACTAGTATTTCTATTTTTCTGCAATGAGTATTAGCATTAGCCTGAATGTCACTGTAGACTTTCTTGGACACTGCTACCCCCTCCTCTTTCATTTCTATCTACTTGGCTGACCAACTGCTCTACACAGTGTGCTACCCCTTCTGTGTCTCTTTCAAATGGCGCTAGATCGCCGTGGAGGGCGGTATTTATAGATTCCAAAACTCACAAGATCCGAGATCCGACAACGTAACAATGGCGTTTTGCCTCGTTTTTGATTCCGAAAAAGCGCGAAAGTACAGAGCGGACTCGGCTTGGTACTCGGATCCCCTAAGTTCGGGTGTGTTCTGTTCCTGAGGAACTGAGCCTGAGCATCTCTCTAGTACAAAGCATCTGCATGGAGGAACATTCCAAAACAAAGTAAACGTGCAACTACTATATTTATACATGGCTGTGAAATAAGCAGAAATACATATATACTGCAGTACTGCATTTTAGTAGAACATAAGATTAATGATACAGAGTAAGATTGTATTATTCTTATTTAATGTCCACAGAAAGCTGCTGTATAACATGCAGTCTCTTTCTCCTCTGTCAAGATCTCACCTTTCATTGTTGGGGGGAAAAAAACACCTGATCTACAAAAAATTCTAGGGGCATCTTTTGTTTGTGAGATAAACAAGTAATTGATACTGAGAGCATTTCCTTCATTCAGCTCAAGACAGGAAATGTACAAACACTTCGCAACTGTCTCTCTCGAGTTCTCCTTTCTTGTCTGCCTCACATTTATTAAAAAGATTAGAATAAGTTAGGCAGAGTCGTCCTTTGTAAGTCGCTGTAGAATGGTGGACTTCTTCAGCAGGAGCTCTCGGAGGATGAGGAGGGTGCAGAGTGTGCCCAGTACCTGTGAGGTAGGGTCTCATTTGTTTCTGTAATCAGCATACAAAGCAGGAGGAGGAGGGGACAACCTTGTGGTGATAGCAGTGAGAACTTGTTCAGCCTGATTTTGTTTAAGTTCCTGTGATGCTGACACTCTCTGTCCTGTGTATTATTTGCAATAATGCTGGAAATTGAGGCAAGATAGCCCCCTATCTGTTTTAATTGCTTCTGAGTGTATAGAAATTCATGCTCTTTGTGAATGCTGGCAAGGTGTCTTTGTGGATTAATTTAGGTCTCTTCCTGGCTTTGTATGGCTATAACAGTTAATTAAACCCACATCTTCAAACATACCCTGATCCTTAACCTGGAACCTTAAGCACTCAACCATGCTATAGAGTAATAGAAACATTTCTCAGATCAGTCAGAAAAGGGTTTTGGAAGCTATAGTAACCTACCTTAATATTGCACCGATGTCACCCTCTTTCTCTCTGTACAAACAAGAGCTGACTGGATCCCCCAAAAACAGTAGTTGGTATCTGCGTAACCTCCACTGATGGTGAATGAATAACTTATAAAAGGAGACAGATGTTGTGTGATGTTCGTGTTAATTTAAAGTGTTGTGTTCTTAGCAATTATTGCATATACTGTCCTGGCACTTGTTTTTAGCTTTATTGTATTTTTGATACTTGTCCCGGATTTTATTGTTGTTGTACATTTGATACATCCGCAGTGTAAGTGTACTGTCATAATACGTTTCGCTAGTACCATGGATGGGTAGTGCTGTCCTAAATGAGTTAAATCGTATCTAATTCCATGAAGGCGACAAATGAAGACTAATGTTTGTTACACACACAGTTTTCAGATGAATACTCTGGTACTGAAACTGATAACTGAACAATCTTTTATATGTTCGCAATCACCCGGCCAATTTGCTGTTTCAAGTTTGGCTTATTGTCATACAAAATTGTACTTGATCTGGGTTCTAGATACTTGAAACAGCTACAGATTTTCTGTAACCCAAATTGCTCACTTTGATCCTCAAATTAAGGACAACTCATGTTACCCAGAATTGCCTATACTATATATATGGGTCTTGAGCTTTTAGCTTTGTGGCTCCTACTTTTTGGAACTCACTGACTCGGACAGACTGAGAGGCCTTCTCTCTAGTACTCTTCAAAAACAGACTCAAGACTTACCGATTTTATTTGTGCATTTAATTAATGCTTCTTGCTTGCTCATTCTGGACCTCCCACCCAAGCAAACAGCGTTCACAGGCTAGGGGAAGGGGCATGATTTTGGTGCCCCCCAGTCTACGTGTGCAGCTTCTGCAAAATAGTTGTTGCATGTAAAGACTAGGTGGATGTGATGGCACAGAACGATAGGAAGCTATTGGTCCACACAGGCCCCAGCCCACTATCCACCTTTGTTGGGGTTGGAGTCCCATCTGCCCCCAACTAATTGCCACTGCTGGACATACAGGGGATGCCTGGGAAATTTGTACTTCCTCCCTTTCTTAGCACCCCTGATTGTATTCATTTGTTAAAAATGTAAAATATGTAAAATTTATGCCAGGAAAGAGGAACCTCTTTTTAGTTATGCCACACTTCTTAACATTGTTAAAGTTCCCATGCAGTTAGAAGTCTACTTTGGGTGGGTGTATAGTCATGCTTCTTAGGGGCTTATATCTCATTCTCCACGTGAGGGGATTTTGCGAACCACAGAGACTGATATTGGGGGATAGGACAGATACAAGGGAACTTAGGATGTTATAGTATTTTTTATTTTATTTTTTTTTTGCTCCCTTTGTACCTGTCCTGCTTCCTATGGTCCACCACAGGTTGTGCATCTGTGTTCCAATGTAACATTTAAAGAACAATGTACAGGGTTCCATATTATAAAGACATTTTATTTCATAATTTTTCATATTGGCATCTGACAATAAACGTTCATTTTATTATGATTGCTTAAGATTCGTTTTGATGCCACCAAGTGCAAGTTGGGAGAGCATTTAGGACAATGAAGTTTTAATGGCAGGGGTCCCACAAATCTTAATTGACCTATTTCTAAGAGGTACTGAGAAATTGTTTGGGCGCTCCAATTATGAGATTATGAATCCCAAATCAATACAGTCACCAGCTAGAGTATCTTTTTCTCTATTTAAAACAGTTGCCCATGATATAAATCCACAATAAAAATAGAGACTTCATTAATAAAGCATTAACAATGGGCAGAATGCCTCTTTCTATATCTTAGGCTTTATTTATACTTAATTTATTGAATGATGGCAGAACAGGTAACACATTATTTCCTGGTATAGCCGAAGCCTCTGTTTTGAATATATAAGTTCTCCTTTCAGAAATATGGAACAAGTACTCGATGACCATCTGACCCTGTTTGAGAAATGTTAAAATAAATGTTTTGTGTTGCACATACAATGTGTTAGAATCTCTGTAATGGACAGCCATGGGTACTTCAGGGTTTACAGGTATATCGAGATCATTGTTTAAATTGTTCTGCTATGCAGTCTATTAATGGGTGGCATATTGTATAATATATAATAAAACTAAGGACCTTACTACGTTTGGAGAATGTGTAAGCACATGTTTGTCACTTGTAATCCTCTAGGACCTTTTATTTCAGATATCACTAAACACAGAGGGATGTCCGGTATGTAGTTCAGGTTAAAGCTGGCGGTAGCAGTGTCTGATGTATATCTTGTAAACCAACAGATGTGTTGCAGGAAATGTTATTGAGAAGTTCCCAATTTCACAACCAGTCGATGAATTACCTGCAGAATAGTGTGCCTCTGTACACTAATTAAACATTAATTATTTCATGAATATTGGTTCACGCCTCTCACAGATATCGGCATATAATAGATATTTCATAGTATCTCTCCCCAGTATTAAAAGACATGAGTCAGGTACATTGGATCTTGAGTGAATGTTCTGTGGCTTTCTGCAACGGTTCCTTTAATATATATCCTGTTTATACTTACAGGAAGGTGCCTGTGGCTTTCTGAGGGCTTCATCTGCAGTTTAGTTCATTATTTGCAGTTTTTAACCTCCTGTATCCGTGTGCATTACATCTGCTAAGTAAGAGGCTATTGTTGTGTCACTCATAGAAGAACCTGATACAAACAATCAATCGTTCAGTCAGTCAAACAATGCATTATCTTCTTGATATGGGGGTCAGTCTTCAGGCATAATTTGCCTTTTGTTAAGACAGTACAAGGAAAGTCACAGCAGTGGAAATTATCTTGGTTTTTTTTTTCTAATTCTTACTATTCAGATGGGTAAGCCCTTTAGGCTACATTTTGGTGTATGAGAACTCCATGTTTCTCAGGGACAAATTATTTGCTATAGCGGAACTACAGAAAATTCATTGCAATAATTCCTTTGTTTACTGCAGATTATACAGAGTAACCAGCACCCCCCTTCTCAAGTCATGAGCAGACAAAACCAAGGCCTGGGGTAGCAGCATTTAAAAACTGACTGCCACTATCAACTGCCTCTATTATCACAGCTTTTTTTTTCTGCTATGATGATATTTGTGTAGGTTTTGGACATAACACTGTTATCATTATGAATTATAGTAATGATGTGCTATAAATGTGTCGTACCCTTTTTTATACTTCTGTTCACTGTACCAAAATTGTCCTCTACATAGAGATGAGCTGGCCTGTTCATCTGTTATGTATTCGTTCTCCAACTCACAGCACTAATGGCAAAACAGACATAAGTAGTCATGAAAACTTAAAAGCTATTCCTTAATCAGTAAGCAATGTCTCTTTAACTCTACAACTGAAAGAAGCTATAAATATGCTATAACACATTTTTCAGCTTGTTTTTGAGAATGGAAAGAAAAAGAGAGCACGTAATGAATTAGAAATACTCCAAATTCATCATGAGGCGAGGTACCAGAGTAGTTATGTTTGCTGTCAGGTAATGATTTTTGTGTAAGCAAAAATTAGCATAAATTGCGTACCGTGGATGCCTATCTTCCCCCTACACAAAACACCTTTATCAAATTAAACTGTCTTTTCTAAAAATAAAGTGGCTAAGATTAGGTCACAGTTTATTAATTAAATTTGGTGACGAAGAAAGAGCACTGTGGGACAGCTGACCAGACTGATGACTCAAACCAAGCGTGGAAATAGCGATACCACCATGCATCCAGTTACCATGGGAACTAATCCCTACTGCATGGCCAGCGCTAAACCTGGCGTCCGAGTGACTGCGCCTCCCTCTAAACTCACAATACCGCACCCTCACTGAGCCGGACAATGGATCCTCCTCACTGGAGTACCAAGAGTTACCGTTGCCTCGAAGGAGACAGTGACTTGTGACCAATAAGTGATGGCGCCATATATATCAGCTGCTGATTGCAGTACCTGGTCTTTGATGATGAGAAAAACTTGGGTTAAAACAGGCACTTAAACGAAGGTTAGGGCTGTTTTTGGATGACCTTGAAGCAATGACTTTTTTTACTCCAATTTCCTGGGTGAATCTGTAAGTTATTGTACTGTTATGTCCGTTTCTATCGTCCCCAATAAAGATTGTCCGATGCGATTAGCGTGGTTCCAAAACACACTGAGATTTAATAGTAAAAGAAATATATAACAAAGTATAACTGATACATATGTGTGCGCACTGAATCCAGTAACAGCTTATCAATCCTGAAGTCTGTAGTCAGAGACTTACTGTACCAGTGGCCTGTTTATATACGGTATGGTTTGAAAAGAACAGTGATGATGTCAATATACACAAAGATAACATTAAGAAAGTTCTTCATTAGTTCAGGGTTTAAGATGTTCCAGTAGAATGCTGGTCATAGGTCAGGTCAAACGATTCTTTGCCAAAGGTAAGGGCAACTCACTCCAATAGCTGCATAAGTGTCTTGCCTCAGGGAACCACCAAAAATCTAGTTTAAACTAATCTATTAGCAGAGCACCTATGAGAATTAATCTTATACTAATCATAGCTAACGACCGCTATGTGTGATTGCTTCTCCAATGATACCGGATTCATGCTGGTAAAATGTGGATTAATAGAAGACCAACACATTTCTTAAACCCTGAACCATAAATACCTTTAATGTAGGTTTATTTCTGTGTAAATAATCTCTAATAATATCATAGATTTGTAAGGCACCACAGTGCTTCGCAGCGTCTTACAGTAGGGAACACCGTACATACATAAAACAGGGACATACAACGTAGACAAAATAAATGCAGACACGGAAACAAAGGGTATGAAGGACCCTGCCCATTAGAGAGCTTATATTCTAAGTGGAAGAGGGCACAGCTGAAACAAGAGAAGTAAATGTGTCTCAAAATGGAGATAGGATAGTTGTGAGGGTGCATTAGTGTGAATAATGTTATCGAGGATAAGGTCCCCTCTAAAAATGAGATGGGTTTTCAAAGAGCATCTAAAGATTTGAAGGCTGTGGGAAAATCTGATTGAACGTGGTAGGGCATTCCATAATTGGGGAGCAGCACAGGAGAAGTCTTGTAGGCGGGAGTGAGAGGTGGTTACCAGAGAACAGACAAGGTTCAGATCTAAGAGGGCGGGAGGGTGAGTATCTTGATATGAGATTTGAGATGTATGCAGGGGTAGTGTTGTTGAGTGCTTTGTAGGTAAGGGTGAGTAATTTTAATTAATTTGATTTGCAAAGTGGTGCAGCAGATGTGGAGTGGTGAGAGAGGAAGATCAGTCTTGCAGCAGCATTTAGGATGGATTGAAGTGTGGATTTATGAGTGTCAGGAATGCCAGATAGCAGGAGGTTGCAATAGTCAAGACAGGAGATGAGAGAATGGATAAGAGTTTTGGTAGCATGTTGAGTAAGAAAAGGGCGTATTCTGGCAATGTTTTTAAGGTGGAGTCGACAGGACTGGGAATTCTTAGTAATAGAAGAATGTGAGTTGGAACTTTATTAAATGTGAACTATTTACAAATGTAGAAGTGAGCGTACGTGTATTTGTATTTGCTCTGTTTACCTGTGCGATTGCGTAATTAACCCTGGCATGATGTAGCGTACTAATCACAATCGCACATAAAACTATTACTATCAATATTTATTAATTTAGAATGACTTCATCCAATTATTCAACTTCTACAGCACCAAACCTACATATACAGTATAAGGTTTATGGAATAAATAGTTATTATATATACTGAACATGTATACATGTAAATCACAAGTTATATACCAACAGTTTTATGTCAGTAATTGCCAATGTAGCAAGATGCATAATTTCTGTGAGCAACCATATTGGCAGCGCCATGTAAAGCAGAAGCATGCAGCTTATAGGGCTGTGCACATTGTTTGTAATACATCCACCTTGGATAGGGGTGTTAAAGCTCACTAGTGTATTAATTTCCTGTAAAAGTTTATTGTTCCTTTGTGTTGTAGGCAGTGATTGAAGAGGAAGATCAGGTGCACATTTATGCTAACTTGGAGGAGTTTCGCAAGGATAGCACAAGGCAGAGATCTTCTTCTCAGCAGCACAGTTCCACCAGCACCATAGAGGAGTGGGAGACTCACACAGACAAAGGGAGTGGACAACTGTTCTACTACAACAGTGTCACCGGAGAGACCACCTGGGATTGTCCTTTTGACCAAGCTGAGGACCAGCTTCACTCACCCTTTTCTCTGACCTCCCTGAGCCCAGTGCCAGGAGAAGCCGAGTGGGAGAAGCATTTTGATGAAGCCAGTGGACAATTCTACTTCTATAATTCAGTTACAGGAGAGACATCCTGGGATCCCCCACTGGAGAACGAGCTGCATCTACCAGGGGTAAAACCAATGTTTCCCCCACATGGATCAGCGAACAGGAGGGTATGTTTCTAATAAAGCCCATCATGTGCCAGACAAAAATATGGTGTTGATAATACTCAAACAATCCACGATATATCTTTTATTCCA
The DNA here is from genome assembly GCF_038048845.1 of Mixophyes fleayi. Taxonomy (NCBI): domain Eukaryota; kingdom Metazoa; phylum Chordata; class Amphibia; order Anura; family Limnodynastidae; genus Mixophyes; species Mixophyes fleayi. Next base: position 127,940,613 of record NC_134407.1, on the reverse strand, counting down.
GATATGGCAGATGTCAGTAATGTGTATCTATATCTCCTTGTCTGTGGGGAACACTGCCTGTTGTTATTGTATGTTCTTGATTTGGGTGGAGTTTTGCTTGTAGATGAGATTAAGGTATTCACAAAGAAAAGGCTGAGTTGACTCTTGTGCTGCTAGTGAATGAAACTGAGCCTCCTGGCTGAATAAGGAAATCCTTTTCAGACGTGACTTTGTCTACATCAGTGGAGAGAAAAGGTGAATGACACTTTCCAGGTCTTATCTGAAGGGCAAAATAGGCACTTTACAGTGCAAACAAAGCTTTCTGCAAAGGAGGCTATTTTTGCACTAGAGTGCATAGGTTTGTAGAACAATTGGCAGAGGAGCACAAGTATGTACAAGGGGAGGAGTCGGGTGGAGTGAAGTTGTTCCTCTTGCTTTGAGGAGCAGTGTAGAAGCGAAATTTTATTTTTCATGCACAATAATTTAATGAGACAAAGGGGTGAAGAGAAAGCAATTTCCTTGGCATGCTGGATCTGCTCTCCCGGGGATTACCTGCCCAGCGCTGGGGCTCTTCCTGACCACCTTGGGGTGTGGGGGCCACTGAACTTCACTACCACCTAGTGAAAACTGGTCAGCATTGTAAAATACTGCAGGTAGGCCCTTCTTTTATGGGAATTTTGGTTTGTTTTGTTTGGTGTTGTTAAGTTTCTTTCTCCATTTGGACTACAATGGCTCAACAAAGAAAAAAGCAATATTTTATTTTATATTTACTTAGAGTGAATCCTTTTCCTTTTTCATTCACATGGACTCTTGTAGCCCAAACCGTAGCGTTAATTAGTACATGCACTGGTGACTCTGTGACAGACTTTATAAATACACTAGGGGCTATATTTACTGAACTGCGGGTTTGAAAAAGTGGAGATGTTGCCTATAGCAACCAATCAGATTCTAGTTATCTATTTAGTACATTCTGCAAAATGACTGCTAGAATCTGATTGGCTATAGAAAACATCTTCATTTTTTTTACAAACCCACGGTTTAGTAAATATACCCCAAAGTGTGTGACCTTCCGATGTGGAGAGAAGACATGTGATGCATAGTTGAGGAAAAGACCATGATGCTGTTACATAGTGTAAAATTTACAAATTTGTACTGTGGATGCCAATAAAAAAGCTGCACACATCTACACTTGCGTCTGCTTGCCACTGGAGAGGCGAGTCAATGGAGGGAAGGGGCAGCCTAACATAGGCCAAGTACAGTAATAGGATGTTTGTGTGTTGCGAACAGATGCAGCCATGCATGGAGACTTGGTTATCCCTGGTGCAAATACACACTGCTGCTGCTGATGGTTTCCAGCACTAGCTTGCTTCTTCTGATTATGATTTCACATCTGAAGCCGATAGGTGCTTGCTTCATTGATTATGGACATTATATAGGATTTTGAGGTCGTTGTGAAGTTACCGGGTTTTCTGGCCCAATTCTACCCACTTCACTCTAGCTGGCCACCCACGGGTGCCTTCCTATGTCAGTAAATTCTAGCCAATAACTTCTAGGATAGGCCCTAAATGAAGGTTGCATTCATTGTATATATTGCTTCTGATTTCGGTCTTCAAACAGACAAGAGAAAGTATACACAGTATTGAAGTGCTCCTAATACATCGACCTAAAACGCAACATTTTCTAGGATTTGTAAATTGCTACTGTTAATTAGCGTGCATTGGTCAGCTTAACATGTATTGCAATAGGTGGAACCAACACTCACTTATATATTATATTTATTATTATGAGATGCTTAGGCTTGGTTCCTCGGAAACCGAACACCCCTGAACTTAGGGGTACCGACCCGAGCCGGTTCTTTACTTTTGCGCATTTTTGGATTCCAAAACATCATTGTGACGTCGTCGGATCTCGCTAGTTTTGGAATCTATAAATACCGCCCTCCACGGTGATGTAGCGCCATTTGAGAGAGGGATACTGAAGGGGTAGCATGGAGTGTAGAGCAGTTGGGCAGGAAAAGTTAGAGAATTGAAAGAGGAGGGTGGTAGCAGTGTTAAAGAAAGTAATCAGTGACATTCAGGAGAGCTCCATAGCTCCATTGTTAAATCTCATTGCAGAAAAAATACAAATACTATTGCTGCTGTCAGTGTTGGTATAATTCTGCAGTAAAAAAGGAGAGATCCATTGCTAATTGTCATTGCTGAAATAGAAATACTAGTCCTTGCAGGCTTTTCTTCTGAATTTGCACCAAAAAGTGTACGGTGATATCCAAATGGATTCACAGCAGTACACAGAAGAGCAGGAGCAGCAAGCAGCTGCTGCCACCCCAGTCCTGATGATAGTAATCCTTGTACATCATCTGGTAAAGCCTATATAAAAGTATATAGTCTTTTTAAGTCAGGGAAACTAACATCTAAAAAAACACCTTTTTACCGTGGTCAAGAAAAAAAGAGCTGTAATCCAGGCAAAGTTATCTGCCTAAAAAAAAAAATAAAAAAAATATTGCCAACATGCCATTCTACGGACCCAGTGGCAAAGAAAGAATGAGGCCTTCGCCTTTCTCTATGAATGCGAGATCTAAAACTGTTACTGAGGCATCTTCGTGTAAGGTCTCACGTGACCAAGCAACACCAAGTAATTTGGACTCCAAAAGTGGTGCCCAAATACTTTTATATGTAAAAGCCAAGCTGGAATAAAACAGTAAGGCATTAGAGGAAAATGTATGTCCAGATTCATAACTGACACCAATCCCTGAGGAGAGTCCATCCACGAGTGCAATGTGTAATTGTGCCCCTTTCAGCATTTATGCTGATGTGTGCCTGAACAGCCCGAGTGTAGCCGGTGATACACCAATTGAGGATGCCACTTTGGAATTGGAACAGGATGAGGGGGATATTTGTGTAGCCGACGAGGGCGCTAATGAGGATGTTGATGAGGATGATGTTGTTTGTGTAAGTCCTGCACCAGTGGAAGCAGTTCTGGCACATGATAAGAAGAAAGCCATTGTCATGCCTAGACATTAGACCAAAAAATCCACTTATGTGTGTAATTATTTCTACCCAAATCCTGCCGACAGTTGTCAAGCCATTTGTATTGTATGTAAAGCCACAATCAGTGAAACCTCATTCATGTTACTCCATTTGACGTGAGTTCATGGCAAGGTGTTGGGAAAATCAGAAATTTATGGTAAATAAATAACAACAAGCAGTCCATCAGCTAGGACTCTTCTTTTATATATATATATATATATAATATAATTTTCATATTTTCCCAAGTTTCAGGGTCTATGCAGTATGTGAAATATGCAACTAAAGTCTGCGCATGCAAATGGCACAATGGCGGATCAGTGAAGCCTTTCACTGGACCCCAGAGGGACAGGTAAGCTAACGACATCCTCATATGGTTTTAGTTGGCAGCGAACAGCAATGCTTAGTGCTAAATCACTAAAGCTTGCAGGTGTTAAACCTTTCATAAATTGAGTGAAGTCCTGCGATAGCCAATCTCTGGAGAAAATAGCCCAAAAATCTGAAGAAAACAGCTATCGCAGTTCGCTTAATAGACCCTGTGAGGATACCGGGATATCTGGCCCAATTCTAACCACTTCACTCTGGCTGGCCACCCTCGGGTGCCTTACTATGCCAGGGAAGTTTACCCAGTACCTTCTAGGATTTGTACAGACACTCAGGCAAATGCAGTTACAAAGTACAACAGTACATTTATTGTAACAAAGACAAATCACTACAATATTATGTAGAAACAGTAAATAAATGACAGGCAGGTTTACCACATCATCTATCCCTTACCCCACTAGCTTAAGGAGTTACAGTTACCTGGTTTTCCAGACTTGACAACCCATGGATCTCTCTCAGCTGCATATGTAGACTCTGGTAGAGAACGATAACTCAAAACTAGATCTTGCACCGTCCTTGAATGAAATACGAGAATGAACACCACCTCCCCCTTGGAGGGGCTCCTTATATCTAGGGTCAAACTCCCACAGTGCTTTCCCCTCCCTGGGCAAACCCTTGGGCCTCTCCTTGTTAAACATTGGTGAGTCCTGGACTGGGGGGTTTGCGAGGGGAGTGGAGATCATTTGTGCTTCCACAGAAATTCCCCTGCCAGATTGTAGACCAAATGTCTGGAGAAGTCTTGTGAGAACAATGTATACTTATTAGCCTTTCCTCTCACTGGTATCTTGCAACCTGATCCCTACCCATAACCCCCCCTGAGTTCACTTTAAGGACAATGAATAACAACCTCACTGCCACATCAACAATATACATATTTGCAATGAGCTACAATGTCTCTTTATCCACATGTAATTAGACACTGCAGTTGTACTCTGTTGAGCTGCGAAACAAATGCAAGAGCTATAAAAAGTGCATGCTATAATCCACATTTTGTGAGAAACGAGGATCAGGCTGGTTAGGGTGATATTAATACCTCTTTTCACCACAGCCCCCTTAGTGTCCAGTCCATTTTCACAAAAGGAGTGATGTGTGTCTAAGTCTGAAGTTGTGTTTTGTTTCTTTTTTTTTTTTTTATGCCTGAAAAATATGATGAGGTAATGGTGATCATTGTGTGTTGCAAACATTCTTGCAGTCTTTCACTCGTTTCCTTCTTTAATATGGTTGAGATTGTACACCCTGTAGATCAAGTTTAGACTGTTACTGCTTGATAATTTTGTTCAGTCCTCTTTAGTCAATGCATTGTGATGACTGAAATACAATTTATAATTTTATAATTATTTATCCTGCAAGTATAAAAGCATGGAGACCCTGGAAAAGACCTTGGGGTATATTTACTAAGCTGTTGTCTATGGCAACCAACCAGATTCTAGCTATCATTTTGTAGAATGCACTAAATAAATGACAGTTAGAATCTGATTGGTTGCTATAGGCAACAGCTCTACTTTTTCAAACCCGAAGTTTAGTAAATCTAGCCCCTTGACTGAACTTCCAGGAATTGTACTCCTATCTACAATGTAATGGTGTTTGACATGTGTCTGAATTTGTTGACAGTTGTTCAATAAAATTACTGGCAGTTCAAGAATCCAGGAACGCTTCATCTCTGAAATGCACATTGGAGTGCATTTTATACACGAATACATGTTTTGTTGGTTGGAGAGCTGTAAACATTGCCCTGATAGGCCTCTCCAAATCCACCTAGAATTTGGAGTTTCCGGACTTTAATGCATATTGGCTAACAAAATGGCCCACAGTACAGACCAAAGGACCATCTGCAGAAAGATGTATATGGACTGCCTGCATTTGTTATTCAGTATTAGAAAGTCATTGTTTATGCAAATTTGAAGCCAGATGAAGTTGTGGGGTTGAGGGAATGTACAGATGCAGGCAGGGAAAGTGCAGGAATAAAGCTAATAGCAATAGATCATGAAGCTAATCCATACAGATAGTCAGGCCTTAAAGAAATTTAAATAATATGGTCTTGCTGGACTTCTACTTCAATACAGAGAACTTTCTAATCATCAATATTCAATACAGAGAATATTCTCTTGAATTCTATACAATATAGATGGCATTATAGTGACATATACAATGCAAAACATATTCTAGTGACCTCCACACATTACAGGAAGCATTGTAATAACTAATATACAATAAAGAGACCACAAAATCCGGTTGCTATGCAGACCTCAAAAGATCTGATGACTATGCACACCTCAAATCTCAGGCTGTGCAATACAAATCCCCAAATCTCTGGTGCCTTCAAAATATAGACCCCAGATTTCTGGTGCTATATTCTGTGCTCCAGTAAGTTGTTTTTTTTGGCTTTTTTAAAAGGAGACTATACAAGTCTGCACAACATCCACCTAGTTACTTAACATACACAGGAATTTAATTGTTAATTAGAATACCAGTGATTCTAATGAATGTGTGTGGTCATACAAAATGATCTGTACACTGGCCACTATTTAGTGATGGAGCCGATATCCTCTCCTGTCACTGCACAACACCATACTCATAGGTCTTAATCATGCCATGACCTTCAGACAGGTTCTAGGGTAGTTCAAACTCTATGAACTATTGTTCATAGATCAATACAAGGTCATTTAGCTGTGAGTGTTAATCTATAGGTTCTGAATCACCCCATACCCTGAGACATCATGTTGTGGAGGCAAAGGGGATCTTCTTTTCTTGTAAGTGGCTGGGTATGGGGTGGCTATTATCTGTTCAACATGCAGTTGTGGCCAAAAATCTTGACACCCTTGAACTTTTTTCAAAACTCTCTTTCCTCTATATTGAAATTAACAGCAGTACTTGGTCTCCACAATTATTTCTTTATTAATATTACAGAACTGTTGAAAATGAAAAGAAATTGCATTGACAAAATTGACACCTTACACCTAATATTTGGTAGCACAGCCTTTAGTCCAAATAACTGCTTTCTCCCAACTGCTGATTTCCAATCTCATATGGGAATTAAATCTGGTCTTATTGCTGGCCACTTTTAGAACAGCCCAGCATCGTTTCTTGAACCATTCCTTGGTTCTTTTTGAAGTGGGTTTGGGGTCATTGTCCTGATGGAACCATGACTACTTTGGACCAAGACCCAGCTTTCTGACACTTGGTCCAACATTGCACTCCAAAATGTCCTGGTAATCTCCAGGTTCTGTGATGGCATGTACAAGTTCAAGACACCCAATGCCAGATGCAGCACATCAGCCCCAAAACATCACTGAACCTTTGACTGTAGGGAAGGTGTTGTTGTTTTATTTGAATGTTTCAATTTTCTTTCTGTATAATCCCTCTGTTGGCAACTGATGGTGTGAGTTGAAACTGTTGTACCTTGTGTCTGAAGGTCAGTTTGAATCTGTTTGGTAGTTGATCGAGTTGCTTTCTCCACCATTTGAACAATCCAGTAGTACAGTCTTCCATCAAGTTTTCAGAGAGGTTGGCTACAATGACACGAGGCTTAAACTTCCTAATAACATTATGTATGGTGGAAGCAGAAGCTCAGTTCCAAATAGAAGGAGAATAAGCTGTTTGAAATGTAATGATTTACTTATTATCTACTTCTAAAAGCTAATAATTTTGTCTGCCCATTTAAGGATCTCTGTGTGGAATTAGCTACGACTTTCTGTTTTTTGTGTCTGATTCCATAGCAAACCTAAGAAATGCATATTTAGATACCAAAATATTTTATTTTAATTTGAACAATTTTGTGGAAGAAATGGTACATTATTAGTAAAACACTGCGAGAGTGCCAATACTTTGGGCAACAACTATATGGGCTGGCATTGGTGAGAATCAGCATACAGCAATGAATTGTCTTATTCCTCGCCTCATTATATTGCTAGAATAGATATAGCTTTATCCCAAGTCTAGAAATATAAGGACCCGTCCTCTAGTTAATGAATGCAGAGGACAAGACTTGTTGAGAAAAATTATAGTGATTGTTGCTGTGGAGATGCTTGTTCACCTTCTGCTACTGGATAGGAGAGTGGCGATAAACTTACTGGATAGGTCAATGGTAATCATGCCCACTCTTTTGCCAACTGCAGTCTAAAGTTGTGCGACATGCTGCAGGACTCCTCCTCCGTCCACAATTAATCCCTGCTAAAAATTGTGCTCACAAATATTAAAACTAAAAGGTAACATTCATTATAGTGCTCTTTCTAGTTAAATCTGCTATCTTTCAGGTCTGATTTATAGATCTGTCTGGATAACCCCCTCCTTAGGTCTATGACTTTTATACATCAATAATTATTAGGTAGGATATTTATAAACAACTGGTGTGAAATAAAGTTTTTCTTTTTGTATTAATAATAACATCATAGTAAGTATAAAAAATGTACAATGCTACATAATACTCATCGTAGTCAATGTAAGGATTAAGGGGCAGTTCATACAGTGATTATTTTAATTTCAATGAATGTCTGTGAATTAAGGATAGAACTGTTGCTGTTCTTTGTTAAACTGCTTCCCAGCCGTATTATAAGAAAACCATTATGCCAGGCCAAGTTTTTTTGTACTTTTTGTATGTAACCATACAATGACAGAACTTGACATCGAATTTCATGTCCATCATATGTCTGAGTTCTTCACTAGTTCAACACTGCAGAAAAATTATTACAGGAAATAGTCAAACTGTTCTTTCTTTATCTCCAGCCACCAACTCCAGAAGCCGATTACCCTGACTATTGCCCAGAGGAAATAGAAAATTACCCACAGACCGACTATGACGGACTTTATGTCCCCCCTCCACCTCATAAATCACCTTCTGATGACCACATATCTGGCTGGTACTGCCAGGTGAAGGATGGGCAGAAACTGTACACCAACAGTTATAATGGTGACATGGTGAGTACCAGATGTGTTACAGCAGATCTGCAGGAGCCCTCAATCCAGGAATTTATGTATGTATGTGTGTTATATATATATATATATATATATATATATGAGAAATACAGTAGTGAAAGGACCATTTGTCAACTCTTGAATTGTAGAGCTTGAATTAGGTAGGCAGAAGAAGTGTATAGAAATGAACATCAAATTATCACTATGCAGATTAGGGTGCCGACATGTATACAAGATTTCTTATCTTTACCAGCTATCCAGTATTATCAAGTAATAAGTTTAAATTGAAGATTAATGACCATTATAGGCGATCCTAAAGTGAGTAATGGGGGCATTATTAAAGTGAATGGAGAATTTTTTTTTTCTAGTTGTTCATGATCTCAATTAATCTTTTTCTGCAAATTGGCACAGAGGATTAAATAATAGAAATATTTTGGGGTATAGATTACCCATTGATATTCAAGCACATAATATAATTTTTGAATAGTATAACAGCTAGACAAAGTAGATAATTAGAAATGCAGACACTGATCTGTGTCTTGTGAGGGGGACAGTTATGCACTTAATATCTTAAATAATGTTTTATGTATCACATTTGATGGGCACATATACCGATCAGCCACAACATTAAAACCACCTGCCTGATATTGTGTAGGTCCCCCTTGTGCTGCCAAAACAGCTCTGACCCGTTGAGATGTAGACTCTACAAAACCTCTTAAGGTGTCCTGTGATATCTGGCACCAAGACATTGGCAGCAGATCCTTTAAGTCCTGTAAATTGCGAGGTGGGACCTCCATGGCTCAGACTTGATTTTCCAGCACATCCCACAGATGCACAATTGGATTGAGATCTGGAGAATTTGGAGACCGAGTCAACACCTTGAACTCTTTGTCATGTTTCTCAAACCATATCTGAACAATGTTTGCAGTGTGGCAGGGTGCATTATCCTGCTGAAAGAGTCCACTGCTAACAGGGAATACTGTTGCCATGAAGAGGTGTACTTGGTCTGCAACAATGTTTAGGTAGATAGTATGTGTCAAAGTAACATCCTCATGAAGGCCAGGTTCCAAGGTTTAACAGCAGAACATTGCCCAGGGCATCACACTGCCTCTGCCGGCTTGTCTTCTCTCCAGAGTGCATCCTGGTGCTATCTCTTCCCCAGGTAAACATTGCACACTCACCTGGCCGTCCACATGATGTCAAAGAACATGTGATTCATCAGACCAGGCCATCTTCTTCCTTTGCTCCATGGTTTAGTTCTGGTGCTCACGTGCCCATTGTAGGCGCTTTCAACGGTGGGCAGGGGTCAGCATGGGCACTCTGAATGGTCTGGGGCTATGTAGCCCCCTAAGCAGCAAGCTGCAATGCACTGTGAGTTCACATTTCTATTTCTGTCATAGCCAACATTAACTTATTCAACAATTTGCCTCACAGTAGCTCTTCTTTTGGATTGGACCAGACAGACTATTCGTCACTCCCCACGTGCATCAATGAGCCTTGGGTGCCCATGACCCTGTCACCGGTTCACTGTTTGTCGTGCCTTGGTAAACTTTTGGTAGGTACTAACAACTGCATACTGGGAACAAGACCTGCTGTTTTATAGATGCTCTGACCCAATCATCTAGCTATCACAATTTTGTCAAATCCTTATGTTTGCCCATTTTTCTTGCTTCCAACACATCAACTTCAAGAACTGACGGCTCACTTGCTGCCGAATATATCCCACCCCTTGACAGGTGCTATTGTAACGAGATAATCAATGTTATTCACTTCACTTGTCAGTGGTTTAAATGTTGTGACTGATTGGTGTATGTGTAAGGAGAGGGAGAGTCTGTTCATAAATGGTTTGCTGCAATTTGTGATAGTTGGGAGGTTTATTCAGCTCTCATTTCAGAAAGATTTCTGAGAGTTGTGATTGTTGTTGCAGTGGCTTCAGTCACAGGACAAGTATGGGAAGACCTACTTTCATACCCCAGATGGGTCCATCTCAATGTGGAACTTACCGCAGGTCAGTGACAATCCACACACTTACAAAATATATACCATAATGTAGTTATACTATAGTAATATACTGTTAAGTTCTGCCAATTTGAAAGACATTTTAAAGTTGTGCTTGACTAGGGTAAGAGCGTCACTGTTTTCACTCTTCACGTCCTGCAGGTTAGTGCCTCCAGTATTAAACTGGAGCAAAGTTAGAACAACCTGCAGTAAGTGAAATCATCAGAATGTTCACAGACACACAGTAATTCAGAAGATGAGGGAGGAAATGACCCATCCACTTTTTTGATAGTGTGATAGTGGAAGGAGCAGGGTTCCCAATATTACAGACTAGTGGTGTGAGGCTATTATAACACTGGTGCTGGGAGAATGTGGTGATGCACATATCTTATGTAAATCTTTAACTTGTTGCATACGGTTTCGGTGAGATTTGACAGGGGCAAAAAGTCTCTCCTAGCTGGTGTTGGGTGACAGGATTCGGTCACATGGTTGGCATTTGCTGGGGTTCTAGTGGGACAAGAAGTGTTGGATATAAGAGAATGGTGAGTTCCTGTTTGTGGGGATGAGCTAGAATGCCAATCAGGCAGCGTTGAGGATCTTTCATATAACTTACTGCAGGGGTGGGCAAACCTGTCCTCAAGGGCCATATCCAGTTCATGTTTTTAGGATTTCTGTCTGTAGAAACAGGTGGGATAATTACTGACCCAGCCAAATAGATTAACTCAGCTGTACATGATTAAAGAAATCCTAAAAACATGAACTGGATATGGCCCTTGAGGACAGGTTTGCCCACCCCTGACTTACTGCCTCCTTTTATCCAAAGCTCGGAGCACCTGATTTCCAGAAGGGGAGCAGTGACCCCGATCAGAACAGCAATATCCTTACCAGCCTGCAACACAATTTTCAACAATCTTTGCAGAAAGAGACTGAGGTACAGTCCACGTATTTTTATTTAAAACAAATTCCCCAAGTTTATTTCAGTTCAAACTGTTCTGTAGATGTATCTCGTAGATGTAGTAATAAAAATTTAGATGTTCATCAGTTTGTTTTTTCCTAAGTGGCACTTGAAAATGTTAGACCCCACCTACTTTCCTCTGTGCCAAGACCTCTTTCACAAAGGCACAAATATAACCTTAAAGGTATAAGAGAAATGGTAAATGCTCATTCCAGGTAAACTTTTCTGGTTCCAGCAATGCAGTTGGAGAGGGGGCAAATTGTTATCGAAAAACCGAAATGATTGGTGTTCCCCTGACCATGGTAGAACCCCTTCACTCTCCCCCTGACTTCCCCTACCTACTTTTTTTTTCCTGTAGCCTGGGTGCCTCTTTCATCACTGCTGCACTTTCTGCTGCAGTGTCTCAGTGAGATAGTAAATTAGGCTCTAGTGGAATTGCGGGTAATTGAGGCGTCTTCCCTGTTTGAGGGGAACATTGATTCCCCCCCACCAATATGTTGTAATGGTCAAGCGTCCAAATACTTTTCTGTGTGTGTGTGTATATATGTGTGTGTATATATATATATATATATATATATATATATATATATATATATATATATATATATATATATATATATATATATATATATATATATATATATATATGTGTGTGTGTGTATATTTTTTATCACTGTAACCTTTACTGTTACAGACAAAAGGCTTGGAGAAGGCGGGGGTCCTGCATAAAGCAAAGATTGCAGAGAATGGTAAAAGGCTTCGGTGAGTATGAAAGCAGGATTATCTGCCAACGTGTATGAAAGACACTATACTACGGTGTTAGTATATATCAGTTAGCTGGTGTGATTATGCTTAACTAAGTCATCCATGTTGTATCATTTTTAGATGAAGCTTAAGTGGTTCATGTTACTCTTACTTGTCTTATTGCCATGCAAGTCTCCTAGGTAAAATTGGACATTACACAATACATAATCTATAAACTACATTACACTATACTTCATACTTGCCGACTTTTGATATCTGGCCCCCGGGAGAGCCCGGAGGACAGGTCATGTGACAGGGAGTAGTAGGGGACGTGATGATGTTGTCCCATCACCATAGCCCCGCCCTCTACATTAAAATGATGAAAATCACGGCATTGACTAGCTGGGCTTTATGACGTAATTAAGCCCCGCCTCAGCCATTCAATGCCGTGAATTTAGACATTTTATAGTGAATGCAGTCAGAATCCTGGAGGTCAACTACTCGTCTGGCAGAACATTACACTGTACATCATTAACGTTCTACTGTATATTATATACTATACATTACACTATAAATCTACATTTTTCCTATGCATTAAACTGTACATCATATACAACCTACACTACACAATACATGCTCTACATTACACTATGCATATTATTGTTACTACTACATCACACTGTACATATTTGTATTATTATTATTACTACATTACACTATACATTTATCTACAATCTACATTAAAGTATGTATTCTTTACAATATACCAGATTCACTGACACACATAAAGGATTTAGGGGTATATTTACTAAACTGCAGGTTTGAAAAAGTGGAGATGTTGCCTATAGCAACCAATAAGATTCTAGTTATCATTTATTTAGTACATTCTATAAAATGACAGCCAGAATCTGATTGGTAGCTATAGGCAACATCTCCACCTTTTCAAACCGCAGTTTAGTAAATATATCCCTTAGTCACTAAGGCTTAGTGTGAGACCTTTGTACCTTCAGAAACAACACATATTAACTCTTAAGACTAAACTACTCCTCCAGCAATATAACTGGCGAGGGAAAATGCAGCTCAACTACATGATAATACTCTTTCCTACCAAGACTCATTATATTGTGCAGCATATAAGACGTGTATTATCAGATTCCATCCAGTGTGACATATAAGACACCAGCGTCCTGTACCCCTGTTGTTGGGTAGAGGGGTCAATAGGCTATAGTTAGCAGGCGCACACGCAGGATTGTTAGGGGGGGGGGGGGGGTTTCCCCCCCCACCGGAAAAAACAAAAACCGAGAGCTGATGCGCAGTGTAGGCAGCACTGTACTATACAGCAGCCGCAGCGCTGTCAATACAGCACTGCCGCGGACGCTTCTTTGACAGCGCCACGGCTGCTGTATAGTACAGTGCCGCTAAGTGGAGCACTGCATTAGGGGAGGGGTTTCTGGAGACCCAGAAACCCCCCCGCTGCGTGCGCCACTGCTTAGATCTTAGATACAGTGCAGAATGGAGTGCAGCTATGAGATTGATGTTTTAGTCAATGCGTATCTCTCACGGATTTACGGAGTTTGGTCTTATTAATTATACAAACTGTTTCATGCCACTCTACTGCACCACTCTTCCACTCTCTATGTGCAACGGCCGCTGCTTCCATATATACGGGGGGGGGGGGGGGGGCAGTGTCTTCATCATCATTATCATCATCATCACCACCATTCATAATAGGTTGAACTGTTTTATTCTCCTTTCCTCTGAATACTCTACTTAATGCTTTGTGTTGGATACAAAAAGCAGAACTAAACTTCTCTGCATAATGGTATAAAGACATTGCTGAAAATGGCATATATAAGCCAGAAAGATAATACCATATATTTTGTAATAGCTACAGAAGGATATGTAAAATCCAGTAAACAAAAGTATTAAGGTAGTAGATCTCTTTAAGAGCAATTCATTCCATAGTACCCTTGCGCGTTATGTTTTCTACACCAATTGCAGCATTTAAGGTAATGATAAAGTTGCTCATACCACTAAATGGCACGAGTAATATGAGTGAAGATCATTACCTGAACGTCACGTGGAACCATAACGTGCAAGACTATAGCGGTACCTCGTGGCTAACTGAATCGCCCCCATAATGTGAGAATTTGTTTTTCATGTGAAAATGAGAAATGGGTAAACATATAAGTCAAGTTTTTCTATAAGAGGAGATTACAAAATCTTCCCAAATTGCTACATGATATCTGACCTTTGTGTCTTCTTCTCTTGAACAGTAAAAACTGGAGCTCTTCTTGGACGGTTCTTGAAGGAGGAATTTTAACATTTTTTAAGGATACTAAAAACCTTTCATCCAATAGTTTGGTGAGATCTTTATTCAAGTGAACAGATTTGTATTGTATTGTAGCTGCTAATACAAAAAATTGAACAACCTTCTATGGGACATGGTTCATAAAATATCTGAATAAAACATAGTCCCATAGAAAGATGGAGAATCCAATGAGGGTATGACGAGGCGCAGATATGAGATGTCACGTCTGTTTCCTCATAGATAGAGGAAGCCTAAAAGAACAAATGCAAAATGTATCCCTACTAGGTGTGTGTGTGTGTGTGTATATGTGTGTGTGTGTGTGTGTGTATGTATATATATATATGTGTATGTGTATTTATATATATATATATATATAATGTATATATATATGTGTGTATATATATGTGTGTGTATATGTGTATATATATATATATATATATATATATATATGTATATATGTATATATATATATGTGTATATATATATATATATATATATATATATATATATATATATATATATATATATATATATATATATATATATATATATATATATATATATATATATATATATTAGTATGTATGTATGTGATGCATATGAACTTTTATTTCAAGGCAAACATGATACTATGTGTATGCCTAATGCAGCCACACTTAGCCTTGAATGTATGTGGTACTCATATTTATGACTAATGTTGGCAGAATTCAGCAGTATCAAAGGATTGACAAAGGATTTAAATAAATAAGTGAAGTAATCAGCAACTTTTCCAGAACATGATGCCTGTTGCGAAAAAGCAATGGGATTGTAGAAGTACATATCCTGCTTTACCAACCCATTCATAGGAGAGTCCTTGGGGTGACCTCTTACCTCTATTTGAAGGAAGTGTCTGCTTTATCTAACAGAACCAATCAAAGCCCTGAGTACAGAGAGATTTAAGGTAAAAGAAAGTAAGTTTAGCAAGGTCTCTCACCCAGGAACCTGCAGACCGCAGATATAAACATGTCCCTTACAGAGGAAGAAACACATTTTGTACACAGTGACCAATACGTTTCAGATCACAAAGTGTCAGGAAACTGTCACCGCCTATAGTTTGCATTCATAGTGAAGGCTCAGCCGAGTGTAAGTATGGTGTAAACACAAATAAAATCCTGGGAGTAGACCTTGTTTAACCAGTTTGAGATAAACTTCACCCTGGTTTTCTTCTTAGGAATGTGAATTTAGGAGATTAAAGGTTATTGGATTCAGAGTATGTTTCACTGTACAGTGCTGATTGTTTGTGACCCGCTCAGCACTGACGTACGCAATGTGTATGCATGCACAATGTACAGCCTGTGAAAACTAGACATGTTAGGCTTGAAATCGGCTTATTCCATCTCTGAGTCATTAATATAGTTCTACATATATTTACAATAAAAAAAGATTTTCACCTTCACTGATTACAGATATATTTAGTTCAGGGATCCTACACTGTGTACACAGAGGAATATTGTTACATTTATGAACTCCTCTGAAAAGCTGGTACCCTTAGTGAAAGGAGAAGCATGTTTATTATATTGTTATAGTCATTGGTCAAAGTGGAAATTTTAGAAGGGGGGGTATGGGAAATATAAGTGAATGGAATATGAAGGCTTAAATTTGTCTCTCCCTGTACACTTATTTTACCTTTGCCCCTACACAATCTTCTCCTATGTCCCTCTCACATATACACCTGCACCATCTTCTCCCCTGTCCCTCTCACATATCCCCCTGCACCATCTTCTCCCTTGTCTCTCTCGCATGTCCTCCTGAACCATCTTCTGCCCTGTCTCTCTCGTTTGTCCCCTGCACCATCCTGCCCTGTCTCTCTCGCTTGTCCCCCTGCCCCATCTTCTGCCCTAACCCTCTCGCTTGTCCCCCTGCACCATCCTGCCCTGTCTCTCTCGCTTGTCCCCCTGCCCCATCTTCTGCTCTGTTTCTCTCGCTTGCCCCCTGCCCCATCTTCTGCCCTGTCTCTCTCGCTTGTCCCCCTGCACCATCTTCTGCCCTGTCTCTCTCGCTTGTCCCCCTGCACCATCTTCTGCCCTGTCTCTCTCGCTTGTCCCCCTGCACCATCTTCTGCCCTGTCCCTCTCGCTTGTCCCCCTGCACCATCTTCTGCCCTGTCTCTCTCGCTTGTCCCCCTGCACCATCTTCTGCCCTGTCCCTGTCACACTTGCAGCAGGAAATTTCTTTGATGACAGGCAGAAGAACTTCTAAGAAATGATTTTCAATGGTAGTTTAAGCATATTTGTAATCTTGTCCCAGGTTCTTAATCCCGAAGAATCCCGTGATAGTCACACCCACCCCCAGGGAATAATTTAACAGTATTGTATAATAGTGCTATATGCACAGCTTTAGTCTAACTGTGTGAGTCCAGTTCTCTCTGATAAAGCGTTGTTGCCTGTGATTTTTCTTGAAAATAACCCTATATTATGTGGGAGTTTTTTTTGCTCTGGGGCGTCATAGTATTACACTAACTGTATTTTAAAGGGATAAAGTCAGATTACAGCATGGTCCAGGTAAAATGTTTTTTTTCTGTCATTTCAGAAACAGTCAGTGTTGGCCACTTCGGAACACACGCTGAAGCTACAGGGAGCTTCACTCAGCTGGGCCACTAAAGAGAAGTCCAGTAAAAAACATGTAATGGAAGTGAGTGCTACATTACCATATATAAAGCTGTGTGTGTTACATAGGGGCCTATTTATCAAAGTTTTCTTCCCTGTTAAATCCCCGAAAACTACTGTTTTCGCAGATTAACCGCTAAATAGCTATGTATCATTGTAGCATCGCAGCAGATATCTCAGATACTGCTGCTTTGCATCTCTTATCATTTTTCTGAGCACTCTCCATAACAGTGTATGAAGAGTACTCAGTAATGCTATGTACCAATGACCGAAATTAAGTTTTCAATCATGTTAATGTACGCCAGCTGAAGTTGTCGTACGTTAACATAACTGAAAACTTTCACTGAAAACGACTCTGCTCCGAAGAGCAGAGCTGCACAGCCCATGCGTGAAGGGATCATGTGATCCTCCCTGTCACATGACTCGCCTTCTTTCAGTCCAGGATCTCTGTGTGCATGCCCGAGGTTTTTGGCCAGCGCATGTGCACTAACATAAAATAGAGGAGTACATCAATGCAGCTTTCTTCGGCTGAGAAGAGGCTGCGATAAGGAGGTGAGTCACTTCTCAGGGACAGCAGGTTATTGGCACTGCTGTCCCAGAAGCTTTTTCTTGATAAATAGCCGGAAACTTTCAATTCTTACCAAAGAGATAAAGATTGAAAAGTTTCAAACCAAAAAAAATGATTCTTGATAAATAGGCCCCATTGAGAGGGACATTTCTAATAAGAAGACTTTTTTTTCCCCTCGCTTGTGGATTTTGTGTCTGTTTTTGTTTTTGGTTCTGATGGTAAAAAGACATATAAGACCTAAAAATGCTTTCTGCAGTGAAGATCTATGCAGACTATTTTAATGGAAAAAAAGGAAGGTAGCCCATTGACCCAGTCCAAGGTGGCCCACTATGGGACCAGCCTGTAGGGCAGGTGCCCCCCAGCCCATGGATCTACGTGTGCTCTGTGCCTGCTATACAGCTCTATGTGCCCTCTCAATCCCATCCCATCTCGCCTCCTTCGCTCTCTTTCTCCTACTGCCTGCTCTTACCTAGCACACCTTTTCAACCTATCACTCTCCTCTGGTGTAGTACCCTCCTCTTTTAAACACGCTCTTATCTCTCCTATCCTCAAAAAACCCAATCTTGACCCCACCTCTCTTGCTAATTATCGCCATATCTCTCTTCTCCCCTATGCCTCCAAATTACTTGAGCGAATTGTCTGCAGCCGCCTAACCAAGCACCTCATGGACAACTCCCTCCTTGACCCTCTCCAATCTGGCTACTGCCCCCTCCATTCTACCGAAACTGCCCTGGCCAAGGTTACTAATGATCTCCTGTCAGCCAAATCCAAGGGTCACTTCTCCGTTCTCATCCTCCTTGACCTCTCTGCAGCCTTTGACACCGTGGACCACCCCCTCCTGCTGCAAACTCTTCTCTCTCTCGGCCTCTCTGGTTCTGTCCATGCCTGGTTCGCTTCATACCTCGCTAATCGCTCCTACTCTGTATCCACGTCTGGTTCTTCCTCCTCCCCCTACCCTCTCCCCGTAGGAGTCCCACAGAGCTCTGTTCTTGGCCCTCTACTCTTTTCGCTCTACACTTCCTCCCTTGGTGCTCTCATCTCCTCCTTCGGTCTTCAGTATCACCTTTATGCTGACAACATTCAACTCTATATCTCCTCTCCTGATCTTTCCTCCACCCTCCTTGCTCGGGTATCCGACTGCCTCTCCGCCATCTCCTCCTGGATGTCCGAGCGCTTTCTCAAAATCAATATCTCTAAAACTGAACTCATTGTCTTTCCTCCGCCCAGACTCACATCCCACCATGACCTCTCTATTGTCGTCAATAACACCACCATCTCCTCTGTCACCCAACTTTGCTGCCTGGGTGTCACCCTTGACTCCTCTCTCTCTTTTGCCCCCCACATTCATTCCCTTGCCCAAGCCTGTCGCTTCCAACTACGCAACATCGCCCGCATCCGTCCCTTTCTCTCTCAGGATGCCACCAAAACTATCATCCATGCACTCATCATCTCCCGCCTCGATTATTGTAACCTCCTCCTCACTGGCCTCCCCCACTCCCGTCTCACCCCCCTCCGCTCTATACTCAATGCGGCCGCAAGACTCATCTTCCTCTCACGCAGCTCCTCCTCTGCCTCCCCTCTCTGCTTTGCCTTACACTGGCTCCCCTTCCCCTACAGAATCCCTTTCAAACTCCTCACCACCACTTACAAGGCTCTCTCCAACTCTACTGCCCCTTATATCTCTAACCTCCTCTCCATTCACACTGCTGCCCGCTCCCTGCGCTCAGCCAACGACCGCCGCCTCTCTTCCACTCTTATCACCTCTTCCCACTCCAGAATCCAAGACTTTTCCCGTGCAACTCTGGAACGACCTCCCATCCGTCTCTCTCCTACTCTGTGCTCCTTCAAACGTGCACTCAAAACTCACCTCTTCCTCAAAGCCTACCAACCATCTACTTAACCCCCATCTAATCCCTTTAGCTCGTCCTCCCTTCTCTCCTCTTGCCTCAACTGGCTCCTCTTGTGCCTGGTCTGTTAACCCTCCCTTAGGATGTAAGCTCGTATGAGCAGGGCCCCCTCCCCTCCTGTCTCCATACCTGTTCTTCCGCTCTGTCTTTACTGCATGTGACTGGCCGGAGTTTCTGAAGTATTGGTACTTTTTGTTCATTGTTCTGTATGGTTTCACCCTGTATAGTCCACTGTTAGTACTGTGTGCGGCGCTGCGGATACCTTGTGGCGCCTAACAAATAAATGATAATAATAATAATGTGTGATCTGTGCCTGCTGTACAGGTCTAGATGTACTTTGTGCATGCTGTACAGCCCTGTGTGTGCCCACTATACAATCCTGAGTGCAAGATGTACATCTCAGTATGTGTTCTGTACCCACTCTACAGCTGTGTCCTTGACTGCTGTTCAGCTGTCTGTCTGTCCTGTACCCATTATTCAGCTCTGTGTGTGTTGCTGTGCCTGCTGTAATGTGTGTATGCCCTGTGTTTGCTGTACAGCTCCATGTGTACGCTGTGCCTGCTGTAAATCCCCTGTGCCTGCTGCTCAGCTTTATGTATCCTGTGCCCGCTGCAGTTATGTCCTGTGTCTTCTACCCACTATAATGCTGTGTGTTTCCTGTACACACTGTACAGCTCTGTGTGTTCTGTTTCTGCTGTATAGTTCTGTGCCTGTTGTACTGTGCCCACTATGCAGCTCTGTGTGCCCTCTATACAGCTCTGTGCCCATTGAAAAGCTCTATCCATTGCCTACTTTACAGCTTTGTGTGTCTCGTACCAACTACACAACTCTGCCTGTGCCCTCTCTACAGTTCTATCTGTGTCCTGTACCTACTAAAAAGCTGTGAGCGTGTGCCCTCAGTTATGTGTGTCTTGTGCCTGCTATGCAGCTGAGCTCAGTTTGAGCACATAGAGACAGAGCTGGAAATAGATTGTTTTGTAGCTCAACATCCAAAATAAATCAATTATATACATATGTGCTGAGAAGATCACTTTTTATGCAATTTGTCATCAGTGTTTTTGTTTTGTTTTAAACAAAATAACTGATTGTTGTAATTCTCTAGTTGAAAACCCGTGATGGCGCAGAGTATCTGATTCACCATGACTCTGAGACGATTACGACCGATTGGTTCACATCAATAAGCAAGTGTATTGGCAAAACTGTCCATGTGGTGAGTATCTCTCCTGCCAGGATCATTGCCATCCTTCCATGTTACTAGCTCTTTTGTCTGCTCTGTCAGGAAGCAACAAAAAACAGAAGGGAGTAGTTTTATAAACCTCAATTTGCACTTACTAATTTTG
The DNA here is from genome assembly GCF_038048845.1 of Mixophyes fleayi. Classification (NCBI taxonomy): domain Eukaryota; kingdom Metazoa; phylum Chordata; class Amphibia; order Anura; family Limnodynastidae; genus Mixophyes; species Mixophyes fleayi. The sequence goes on along the minus strand of NC_134407.1, from coordinate 127,919,849 downwards.
TTTTTATGCTTAACATTTGCTTATGGTCTGTGTTAACAGCATTCAATTTAGATTTTGTTTAAGGTTCATTGTTCGATTTAGTGTTGTTTCCTGTATTCCTAATTGCATCTAGTTTGCAGGTCCTGATGAGTAATACGGTTTGGTGTGTATCCTGTATTTGAGATTAGCATTTCTATAAGGAATGGAATAGACTGACTCCATCCATTTTTGTGGTCTGTGTGTGAATAGCATATAATGATCACATCAGCACTTTTAAGAAGCATCTTAAATGGTAGTTCAGCAAGAAGAGAATTGTGTAGTTACAAACATCAGTTGTTTCGAATAAGAAGAGTTATTGACTCTATTACTTGATAGGGTCATTCCACAGAATGTGAGACAAAGGTGCAAATGGTTAACTCTGAGTTGCCTAGTCTCCCAGAATGTCTGGGAGACTCCTGAATTTTTGGGAGTTCTCCCGGACTCCCGGGAGAGCAGGCCAGCCTCCTGCACAGTAAAATGGTTTTTGGCCCCACCCCTTGCTGCAATAGGCCAAAATTGGTAAAATTTAGTAGAGGTTGGTTCAGGGCCTAAATACGCGATTTTCAACGCAGATCTCGCTGCCAAAGATGGCAAGTATGGGTTAACTTTATTTTTGCCTCAAAAGCTTTGATCTAAATTGCTTATTTTGAATGTTGTGCAAATATTCTGAAATCCTGTATTTAAGGTATGATTCAGTTTGTTTTTACCTTTAAATACACAATGGACCTTTTAAGTGAAGTATAGATAAGTTATTATCCATTTTCAATGGATTCTGAATGAAACTGCACCATCAAAAATTGGTTGTCTTCTGGGTATGTTGTGTATCAGAACATACTTTGGGCAGATCAACAGTCATATACATGACCCATCACCCTGGAAGCCATGATGTTGCACAAGTGTCTGACATTGACAACTATGATATCAGTGTGGTTTTTCTGAAGAAACAATTTTAACATAACTTCATTTATCAAGAGAATGACGTAGCCAGCATCCAACTAGATGCCATAAAGCATATAGGTTGGTGTAAGACCTGCTTTTAATGAGGTGCCCTAGACGCTGGGATGCAGGCTTCATTTTATCAAAATATAAACGAATACCTCATGTTTTCATTTTGCTAGAAACACACAAATATGCAGTGTTAAAGATAAGCGCTGACAACTGCAAAGGTATAACAATAACAGGAATAGGCACTAATGTTATGCCCAAAGTTGCCCAAGATATACTGCAAAAGCCACCAACTTCCCAAAAGAGCAAATACACAATAAAAAATGGTGTACCTTATGGTACTAAGTGAATCAAGAACAAACGCAATACCTCACAGTGGATACATATCTTCAGGAGGAATACTAAAACAAAACTGTAAAAATATCATACATAGGGGCATATTCAATTAGCTTTTGGATTTGCGGTAACGCGCCGGAACAGCCGCGAAACGTAATACACGGTACCGCAATAACGTGGATTTTATGGGCTGCGAACGAAAATCCGCGTAAATGCGGTACCGTAATACCCGCAAGAACGCGCACTTTTCGCGGTAACGCGCATTACAGCGAATCCGAAAGCTAATTGAATATGCCCCATAGAGTAGTATTGCAACAATAACAGTGACATAACAAATTCTATAGTGTCACATAGGAATAGACCCTTCCACGTGAATATTATCTGAATGGCCTTCTAAAATGATGAACCACGTGAAGGGGTCCCCTAAAGGAGTCTGCTTAGAAGATTCCTCATTAAAGTTTTTGCAGTGTCTTGTGTAAGACATGTGCATATTCTGGAAATGTTTTATACATGTATGCAGCATGATGTAAATATAGAGTTGATGTGGGGAACAAAGGATAGTTGTGAGTCAAGGTTTACACCTAGGCAGCGAGCTTGCGGTGTGGGATTTATGGTCATGTTGTCAACAAAAATAGAACTGTCAGGCAGGAAGCTTCTATTAGTGGGTGGGAATATTATTTAATCTGTTTTTGAAAGATTGAGTTTGAGTTAGAGAGAGGACATCCAAGACAAAATTGCAGAAAGACAGTCAGTAACGCGAGACAACACAGATGGTGAAAGATCAGGAGAGGATAGATAGATTTGTGTATCACCCACATAGAGATGATACTGAAATCCGAAGGAGCTTATTAGTTTTCCAAGAGAAGTAGTATAGACAGAGAATAGCAGAGGACCTGGGACCTATTTGTGGTGGTCCAACTGATAAAGGAAGCGGAGCGGTGGTTGTTCAGAAAAATTAACACTGAAAGAGCGATTAGATAGGTAGGATGAGATACAGGATAGGACAGTGTCTTGAAGACCTAGGGATTGTAGTATTTGTATGAGGAGAGAGTAGTCAACAGTGTCAAATGCAGCAGAGAGATACAGGAGAATTAGAAGAGAGTAATCCCCTTTAGTTTTAGCTGTGATCAGATTATTGACAACCTTGGTCAGGCAGTCGCTGTGGAGTGTTGAGAGTGAAAGCCTGGCTGAAGAGGATACAATAGGTTGTTTGCAGAAAGGAAGTGTGTGAGGAGAGTGTAGGCAATTCTCTCGACATTTGGAGGGGCATGGGAGCTGAGAGATGGGGCAATGGTTATTTAAGCTAGAAGATATCAGTAGACTCGCACCAGACAGAGAATGTTGTTGGTAAGAATGACTAATCATAAGATGAATTTTCCTTTTCTGGCGTTTTAACATAAAATCAGTATGTGAAAGAAAGGCTTCTTTGTGTGTCTAACTCATCCAGCATAGGTGTAGTCATAGCATTTAGCCAATATTCATGTCTACTCAAACAATTCCTCAAGTCCAGGGTATGAACAAAACAAAGGAAAAACAACCAATAGTATATTCCCTGTAAATATAATTATGACCATAAGAAGTAGATTAGGTTCACTTAGCTCAGGTGAGAAATCGGCTTATTAGAACTCGGTGCAGAAATTCTGTATTCATATAGAGATTATCCACTGTGTATTTGTGCTAAAAAAAAAATATAACAGAAAAAACATAATCTATATATTGCCAACACATAATATAAGTAAATCTGTGAAGTAAAAGGTACACTCCCCTAAACCACATTTTGATCAGGACTTTTCTAATGAATCGAATTGTAGATGTACTGATAAGTCCTTTAGTCTACAAATAAATAAAAACCACAAATGATGCAAAACATCTTAAACCACAAACTTGTATAAGAAGAGCATACATTCAAATTTTACTTTGAGTATTCAGTCTGTTCATAATTTCTCCTCTTCATTTAATATTTGTCTTGTAGTCTTCAGAATACACCTCAGAAAATGAGACTGAATCACTCCAGGAATTTGGCTCAACGGAGAAATTAGGAATAAAAGACGAGAAGGAGAAGAAAAATGCTGGTAATTAAATTGCAGACATATCTATGGATGTAAACATGGGATACATGGTTGTGTACCAGAGAGAATCTACAGGGGTTTCACTTTTTCATTTTATGCCTGATGGTTCCTTCATGCTTATCAGTCTTGTATTTATACCAAGTAAGATTAAATATTAGAGAAAGGGCATCAACAATTCAATAAAGTAAAGTCGAAGATGTGCAGTTCTTTTAAATTTGATTAATGTATTGTCACAAGTTAAACCCTTTTTTTTCTTAATGCAAAAACCTTTTTGAGGATTCCATGTCTCATAGGTGACCTTGTCCCTGTGCCACCCTTTGTGAATCCCATATATGTGTATAAGAAAACACTTCATTTTGCTATATAGCATTATAACTGACATTAAAGTGACGTGTTGTTTGCTATTCTAAGAGTGAGAGAGATTGATGTGATTTCAGCGGCTATAACGTGCTAAAATGGCAAAAATGGCTAACAAAACAATACTTTTTCTTATGTTTAATATCTGCTTGATGACTCCCTCGCACATTAGCAGGCCTGAACAACAACAACTCGGACAGTGACCGCAATGTTCGTGCAAAGCTGAAGAAGTTCCTCCAGAGAAGACCAACGTTGCAGTCTCTTCGTGACAAAGGTTACATCCGAGGTAAATAAATGTATGATATGACAGAAGAGAAGTCCCTCTGTCCCATTTCCTGGACACTTACTGGAGCTTTATTTTCCTGCAGACCAAGTCTTTGGGTGTCCTCTACATGAGTTGTGTGAGAGGGAAAAGAGGAATGTGCCAGAGTTTGTCAGCAAGTCCATTGAAGTGGTGGAGAAAAGAGGTAATAGTCTGTGATATCAAAAACTCACATTATCATTGCGGTCTATTCTACAAATAGTTTACATTTCATAACAAGGAAATATGAATGCAAATAGAATAGTTTGTTAAATTGCTCGATAACAATATCCTAATATTAATGGAACTTCGTTACCTGCTTGCTGGACAAGCCATGTTTGGGTGCAAGAGGTTCAAGTGCTTTAATTTTTCTTCTGCATGCAGGGAGGACACTGACTGGTTTTGCATGTAGCACACAGATACTGGGAAGCTTTGTTTTTACACTGCCATTTATAGTTGAGCCAGGACACGACCCCTCACAACTCTGAATCTGTCTGTACATGTTAAATTTGCCCCTCCGCGGCACATCATGATTTTAACAGCTGCAAAATTGAATAATCTAGCTTAATTTTAACTTTCTAATTCAGAGGTGTCCAAACTCAGTCCTCAAGGACAACCAACAGTTCATGAAAGCATAAACTGTTGGTAACCCTTGTGGACTGAGTTTGGACACCTCTGCTCCAAATGAAGCCCTATATGTCCAGAATCTCACTTACAAATTACCTTTTATCCCCCCTACCTGTTGATGTCATGTCAAACTTACAGTAAATGTCATGTGTAAATAAAAGATGATATCATAGGTTAAGCATTTTTGTATGTAGTGAATGTACAGATAAAACCAGAATGTTTAATTTATTTATGTAATTCACTGTTTCAGTCTGTATTTCCGTATGTTTTTATTTGTGTGCATTTTGCAGGTACACAAATGCGCACATCTGAAGTGGGAGGTGGTATCTGTAGGCTCTACAACATGGTGCCCTCCACCTATTATTCCAAGTGATAGTCATACATCGCCATGGAGCACTGTGTAGTGTTCCTTTGTGTTCTGTAAATAGATGTCTGGAAAAGTCATGCATCAGAGCTAGGGGTTTGCAGGTTTGTTGTTAAGGCTGAGGAGTGGGGTTGTGCAGGTGGGTGGTATGGGCTGCGAGGGGGCACCAGAAGATAGATACTATGGAAACTAGAGCAAAATGTGGGGATGGAAACAGTTGGGAATGAAGGGTAAGCTAGGGCAATGAGAGAAAGAAGAGAGACTATTTTTGAGAAAAATGAGAGATGCAAAGGTTACAACTGAGGGAAGGGAATGGGGTGACGGTAGAAGCAGGGTGAACACGTTTAGATAAAGCAGTCTGGAACACAAATACTGGCTAAAGCAGGTAGTATAACATAATTATAATGTATGCAGGTAATGACAGTAAATATTGTTTATGGACAAAAGATGATCAAGGAATGTTGAGTAAATATAATGGCATAAAATGGTGTCACAGTAATGGATAAAGGATAATGTACACCAATCAAAACCACTGACAAGTGAAATAAATAAAATTGATTATCTTGTTGCAATGGCACCGGTCAAGGGATGGGATATATTAGGCAGCAAGTGAACAGTCAGTTCTTGAAGTTGATGTGTTGGAAGCAGGAAAAATGGGCAAGCATAAGGGTCTGAACGCCTTTGACATGGGCCAAATTATGATGGCTAGACGACTGGGTCAGAGCATCTCCTAATCTGTAGGTCTTGTGGGGTGTTGCCGATATGCAGTGGTTAGTACCTACCAGAAGTGGTCCAAGGAAGAACTGGTGAACCGGCAACAGGATCATGGGTGCCTAAGGTTCATTGATACGCATGGGGAGCGAGGCCTAGCCGTCTAGTCTAATTCCACAAAAAAGCTACTGTAGCACAAATTGCTGGTAAAGTTAATGCTGGAAATTATAGAAAGGTGTCAGAACACACAGTGCATCGCAGTATGCAAAGTATGGGGCTGCGTAGCTGCAGACCAGTCAGAGCGCTTATGCTGACCCCTGTCCACTGCCAATGGCACCTACAGTGGGTACCATTGTAGCTGTGAGCACCAGATTTGGACCATGGAACAATGGAAGAAGGTGGCCCTCTCTGATTAATCGCATTTTCTTTTACATCATGTGAACGGCCGGAAGTGTGTGCATCATTTACCTTGGGAAGAGATGGCACCAGGATGCACTGTGGGAAGAAGGCAAGCCGATGAAGGCAGTGTGACGCTCTGGACAATGTTCTGCTGGGAAAACTTGGGTGCTGGCATTCATGTGGATATTACTTTGACGTGTACCACCTACCTAAACATTGTTGCAGACTAAGTACATCCCTTCATGGCAACGGCATTCCCTGATGGCAGCGACCATCGGGATTAGAGTTATAACAGTGGTTAAAATATATGGTGAATTAAATGAAATAGAGAAATGAAAATCTGAACACAGATGTAATTATAATCAATATTGGATTTTTTTTAATATGTAACAGAGCAGTATAGCAATATAGGTAATAGAGATAATCCAACTGTGGCTTTAGTGTGGCATTATATATTAATGCGTTTCGCCACTGGTGGCATCCTCTGTGGGGGTTTTTTTAGAATAAAAAAGACACCTCTCCAGAAATCTATGTAGCAAACAAAAAAGGACTCCATGGCGATGACTGACTAGATAAGTATTTGTGTGCTGGTGGGTTTAATTAGGAGCTTATGAACATATCTCTGCGCTTATTAGTCATCTTTTTATACTGGTATAGATACACCAGCATTTTTCTGACTGTTTTTTCCCTTATGCTTTTGGAAATAGGTTTGGACATTGATGGTTTGTATCGAGTTAGTGGAAACTTGGCGGTCATACAGAAGTTACGTTATAAGGTTGATCATGGTGAGTGAAGCTTTAATTTCTCATATTTAGCAAAATTCAAACACTCTCCCTTCTGTTTATCATTGCTGACATTTATAGTTGCTTGATTTTATTTATAATGAACTGACAGAGTGACCACCAGTGCACAGTAAAACGAATTCTTATTAATGAATATTATTGTAAATCATTTTTTTAAAGTATTATAAATACACGATTAATCAAAACTGTAAATATTGAGAGATGAGGTGCATGATTGTAGAGAATTATTCGGTTATATGCTTGTCAAGAATATGGGAGGTTTCTTCCAGAGCTGCAGGCAAGTGGACAGAAAGAATGGGGTATCTTGTCAGAAACAGAATAGTCATGAATCAGAGAAGAGGGTAACTTTCGAAGAGCACAATTGTCTGGTTGCTTTTCTAACACTGAAAATAATCCTCAGACATTGTAAATATCATACTTGCCAACTTTAGAAATCACCCCCCGGGAAGATCTCCAAAGTTGGCTGTGTCTTTGGGGTGTGGCCACGCTAATTGCATCATTAGGCCCTGCTATACAATACCAAGTTCAGCCTATTATAGCAGGGGCTGGGGCCAGGATGACACACTTAGCCCCGCCCCCACACACACAACAAAGCGGGCAGGATCCGGGAGCTTGCCGTTCTCTCCCGGGAGTCTGGGAGTCTCGTAGATACTCCGGAAGAGTAGGCAACTATGGTAAATACTATAATTGGTGTTAGCATGCTGTTGTTAACCAGTTTGTGGTTATGGTTGAAACTGTTTTAAATGAGATACCTATATAACTTGAGGTAAACCAGGGAGAAAAGTGTAAAATATTTGTCTTTAAAGAGCAAATGCCTTTTTTTCTTTATTAATTGGTATTAATGGAATTAAATTGGTCACTTGTGACTGGCCTATGAGAATGTTAAAGTTACTACTTATGGTGGTGGTTACTAGTGGCAAGTATAAGTATTACAGTCTACTGGTTTAAAATGGGTTTTAGTCTCCACTGTGGGAACTTGTTATGTTTCTCCCACCAACTCATAAAGAGATTAGCATATCTTGGCACAAACCATCTGCTTCTACTCCGAGTTTGGCGCAGACCTAGTCTTGTGGTATAAATAGATTACATAATTTTTATCTGGAAATGCTCAAGAGCACATTATCCTTAACCAATGCGTCACCCGACACACACAATTATCTGTCATGTTCACACTGTTCCTTCCCAGCTTCTACACTAAGCATAGTGCTATGTTCCTATGACCCTGTCACAACCAATACCGTGTGCACAGCACTCTGTTCCTCCAATATTGTACAATGATTTCTCTGCTCTGTCTCAGCTTAGGACTGACCAACCATAGTCACATAGCTCTTTCTCACTCAATACAGTGTCAATCTACAATGTTGCCATTGCTCTGTCTTGACTTGTTTACTCTGCTCTCTGTTGATACACCCACCAATGTAAAATATTCACAGCATTCTACATTACCTAATACACCCAATACAATACCAACACCTCTTTGTCTCAATGGTTAACAACATTCATCTTTTTCTTCTAGATGAAAACTTCAATTTAGATGATGGGCGATGGGAAGATGTCCACGTGATCACAGGAGCCCTGAAGCTTTTTTTTCGTGAATTGCCAGAACCTCTGTTCCCCTACAGTCATTTTGACAAGTTCATTGAAGCAATAAGTATGCCAATATACTATATTTGTAAAACTTTTCTTTGTTTGTGCCAGGTAACATTTTTTATATTTTTAGTCTGGGATGATTTGGGAATAGCATGTTTACACCTCAAAACTTAACTTACTTGTATATTTAAGTATTATTGTTGGACATGAAAGGCACCTGGGCTTTTCCCTGTAGTCGCACAACACTGGCAAAAGTTGGGACACATTTGGTTGACATAGACAGTAGACGGACACTCTGCAGAAATAACGCTTGGGATCCTCCTTCAATCCTAGTGCTCACAACCACTTAACTTACCTAACCCAGATACTGTCTATGTTACTGCTGCACAATAATCTCAATCTAGGTACATTGAAACTCACTAGAGCAATAATTGGAGTTTGTACAAAAGCTTTGTGTGTGGACTTTCTAGTATGGTTGTGGTTGTAGTCTGTGAAATCATTGAGAAGTTGCAATTCTAAAAGGACTTTTAATCAACTCCATCTGACCCTAACACATACCATTTTGATGACCAGTATACAACACAGATCTCTTCTGATGTCCAATACATAATAAAGAATCTCACTCTTATTCTTATTCTGTAAGTCTTTGCCAAACCATTGCAGACTAGATCAGTGGCGGAACTACCTTTTGTGCGGCAGGTGCAGTGCATCGGGGCCCATGGAGATAGTGGGGCCCACACTGGTAGATGCAGAGGTTTGGGGGGCCTGTTTCCCTCTTCTCCGCCTCCCTGCACTGGGGTCCACAGCTCGCTAGTTCCACCTCTGGACAAGATGTGGTGTCACAGAGATCAGTTGTTGCATGCGCATCCAAATCTGAGGACACAAGACATGAGTGAGCAAGGAATCATTCATTTTACAGTTGTTTATAATCTGAAGTAGTGTTTGGGCTCTCAATTTTAAATACAGTTTGTGACCATCTAGTCTCTATATATAAGTCATATTGTTGTATATTTCCAGAGGGCATTTTCATGTGCCATGTCGGTTCTATTGTGTTTCCAGAGGGCAATGTCATGAACCCATTCGGTTTTGTTGTGTTGCCTCTCAGCTCATTCACTGGTGGAACAGATGCTATTGGAAGACTAAATTGAATGTTGTGTATAATACAGTAAACCAGTATTAGGGTTCCTAAATATAATCACACTTCCTGTAGAATACATTGGGACTGATTCATTACTGAAAGTAAGGCAAAAAATGAGTGAGTTTTCTCCTGGACAAAACCAAGTTACATTATAGGGGTGCAAGTTTATTATTTTGCATAGAAGTTAAATAGTGTCTGGTTTTTTTCATGCAGCATACAAATACTTATTAGCTTTACTTATACACTAAAATTTGAAGTTGATCTAGGACATGCCCTATCCCAACAAAAAAATCTGTCCCCACGTTTTAAATTTACCTCCCCCTCCAATGCAACATGGTTTTTCCAAGGTGCAAAGTTACTCATTGTGTTTTTGTGTTTTTTTGCTTTCCTTTCCTTAATGAACAGGCCCATTGTGTCTAGGCCAGTACATTATAGCATGCCTGTGTAACTTTAAGTAGTTCTTGTACAATGCCAGACGCATGTTAACACATCACCTTATCATTGCCAATGTGGTAACCAAATATGACACTTTACTTTATGTTAAAGGGCTAAGCGACCAGAACCAAAAGATAAGACGCCTAAAGGAGCTAGTCCTGTCGTTACCTTCTTCAAATCTAGAGACCATGAGGCTGCTATTCAGGCACCTGTGCAGGTGAGTGAGCGGGACAGGAGAGGCACACTAACGTTCATTTTCCCTTTGTACCTGCAAATGGAAATATAAATATATAATGATATAAATAATATAAAAATTATATAAATATTATACAAACTTTTTACTAACGCTTCAGAGATTGGCTTGGTGCTACAAGTCACAGTGAAAATGTCTGTGTTGCACTAATTAGAATGGGGGCTGTGCCTAGTGTATGTTTTTAAAACTTTGATTGGACTAAAGCTTGTGTCTTCACAAGTGATAAGGCAGTCTGCTTTGTATGGAGAAGCAGCTACAAAGACCCAAAAACTGTATTAAAATAATATACAAAACACAAACACCCACAAAATTTCCCAAAAATCTAACTACATTGTGGATTACCTGTGGGTGTCCAGCATAGTGCAGAGCTCTGACATCTTCCATAGCATATCATGTCACTAAAGTGAGTGTGGAAATATATAATAGCCCCACAACACTCGAGTTATGTCAGACATGAAACGGCAGCTGGAAAAAAACCCACAAATAAATATTTATTGTACATTTTAAGTACTGTTTCAGTTTTGTTATTTTATTTCAGTGTTATTGATCATAAAGAATCAAACCGGATGTCTGTACAGAGTGTCGCCATTGTGTTTGGACCAACACTGCTAAAGCCTGAGGTGGAGGCTGGGAACATTGCCATGTATATGGTTTTCCAAAATCAAATCGTGGAACAAATTCTCATCCAATATAAATACATCTTTACCAACAGCTGATCCAGTGCTGAGAGGACGCACACCTACTGTGACATGAAGGCGCAGGCCCGCCTGAGGACGTCTTACTATTTAATGTGTATATACTGTGCTCTGTATGTATGTATAAAATATATCTTGTGTACATATTCCCTGTCTTTCTGGATAGCTCCAGCTGATACAGCTCTATTTACATATATTTTATAAGAGGTCTGGGTGACAAATTCACCCTTCAAAGCCACATAGAGAATAAATAATAGAAGAGAACAAGATCTCTATTTTATTAAAGCGGTTTTCCACCTTCAAGCGATTTTATGATGTATTACTTTTTACGTGACCACCTGCAACTCACTAAATACTTTATATGTATTCCTTCCTCCTTTCTTTTTCACCAAAGTCTTTATACCATCTGGACAGGGATACTTAATTACTGCGTTTAAAAAAAACTGTTCTGTGAATATAGTTTTTCTAATACACTGAGGTGACTTGTGTCAATATACAAACTGTCTGGCGAGAAAGGTCCTGGGGAAAAATACATATTCTAGGAAAGGTTGGAGGATGATACATCCATTGAGTTAATATTATCGTGAAAACCCTATCACTTTAATCCTTCATTGCAACTTCATAGAACTTAAAACTGTACAAGCTATACATCATTTTACATGCATATGCAATATTATTGGTTCATTTTACTTTGACTGCATATAGCAGAATAACGTTTGCAAAGTGCTATAACAGGCGCTGTGCGCCAGAAATGAACACTGTTGACAAGATAAATATTTTCTTGTGATTTTCATTTTTATATCACGTGTTTGTTTTCATCAACATTACATAAACAGCAGAAGTCCTCTGATGAAGTGAGTGTGCTAAATATGTCTGCTGTATCACATCTAGTTCTGGGGGTAAAAGTATCACATAGCGGTTTTTGTAAATTGCCGCTATCCTGCACCTTTGCATGGTAAATTTAAAGCGGCAATAGCTTTAAAGGCAAAACTTGCATTTTGATTAATTTACCCCTTGGAGTTTTTATTTATTTAGGGGAGCAGACGGCCACTAGTGCTCACATTAAACATTTTAAGTTTTAGAGTCTCTAAGTATCATGGAGTATGAATATTAGAAAAGAAGTAGGATGTGGGTAAAAGGGACAGGTAAGTGGTACATCTACAGCCAGGAAGGATGGTTTATAGCCAGAATCGGAAAAGATTGATATTGGATTGGAGAAAAATGAGAGCATCACTTTTGTGTTAAAACAGCATAGTTGATGGAGAAGATGAAGTTTTCTGTGGCTCATCTCATCGCTACACCTCAACCTGTTCTGGCCTATGAGGATTACTGTATGACAATAGGTCTGTATTGGATGTAAGTAATTCGCAAGTTTCAGATATAAACTAAAGAAAGAATAAAAATATATCATGTTTATTAAGTGAGTGGAATAACACTAGGATTTTAAATTGTCATGATTTGCTGGGTGCAATTTGTGTTTCTATCTATTGATATCATAAAACTCCTGAAAGTATGGCACTAGATAAAGTAGGGATTTGACATCTGAATGCAGTTCTGTCAGTCACCTGTAGAATGCACTGTAGCACATGTTTAGAACTGAAGCTCTTACTGTACAGTAACTAGTAAAATGTTGTAATATTAAAAGGATAATTCACACAGATGGTGTGTCTTATGTCCTAACATGATTTTTCATTGGGAATTGCATAGACCTGTGAAATTTGCAAAATTAAAACAAAATATACTCATTGGGGCACCCACAGGCTATTTGCCACCACTGACCAGGGGAGACTGTGCTTGAAGTTAAGCAGAAAAGAGTCTTGCATCATTTCAGCACTGTATTGGGTCACCTCGCAGTCTATCACCCACCTCCAGTACTGTGAATTTGGGACACACTTTTTTACACCCAGATAAACATCTGAATAAAGGATATTTGTTTTTTTTCATACCAATAACCCACAGACCTAGCACTTGCATAAAAGTGTTAAATCAATCACACAATAACAGTTGTAACATATTACACAAGAGGACACAATTACTGTTCAATACCAGTATCCTTATAGCCAACCCTATGGTATCTGGTTCAGGTTTGAACCTTTGTAACCAGGCTCCACTCATGTTGCTGTCAGTGTGACAGTGGTTGCATGTCACTCTCACACCACCCTTTTTGGGCACACACATTCCCAAGATCCCCAGGGAATGAGGATTAAGACAGAAGATTGCTGGCCCTCATAGGGGAAGATGAGGGCTGGAGATAACAATCTTCTTAACAGATAATAATGGCTCTTAACAGAGAAATATATATACACACACACTAAGTTAATCATCTGTGATTAGGCTTTCTTTGTTAAGAGCTCGCTCTCTCTCCCTCTCCCTCCACACCTGTTAATTATTGAATTGAGGTTTTTCAATCAGACCCGTTGCCAGAGGTGTATAAAATCAAGCACCTAGCCATGCAGTCTCCATTTGCAAATATTTGTGATACAAAATGGGTCGTTCTGAAGAGTTCAGTGACTTCAAGCATGGTACTGTGATAGGATGCCACCTTTGCAAGAAGACGGTTCATGAAATTTCATCCCTGCTGAATATTCCACAGTCAACTGTATGTGATATTATTAGAAAGTGGAAGCATTTAGGAACAACAGCAAATCAGCCACGAAGAAAACTACGTAAAATCACAGAACAGGGTCAATTACTCCTGGTATTACTTACACTTCTGCCCCCAGTTCCTAGTATCCCTCACACTTGTGCCACAGTTCCTGGTATCACTCACCTTTGTGCCCGTTGTTCTTATCACTTACACTTGTGCCCCCAGTTCCTGGTATCACTCATGCTTGTACCTCTAGTTCTTGGTATCCCTCACACTTGTGCCCTCAGTTCCTGGTAATCCTCACGCTTGTGTCTCCAGCTCCTGGTATCAGACACACTTGTGCCCCCAGTTGCTGTCACCCCTGATAATTTACTTTCATGTCCGAATTAGCAAAACCCCCGACACACATGCCAGACTTAGACCACTTCTGTCTGGGACGCAAAGTTCCGGAGCTGTCAGGTTAAAGCTGCCGAAGATGACTGAAACAGAGCTGTTACGCAGGTGCAGCAGCTCTGCTTCACCCATCTTCAGTTTCTTTAGCCTGACCGCTCCTGAGCTCAGCATGCTAGACAGACGTGGGCCACGTGCCATGTCTGACACGCGTGACGGGGTTTGCCAACTCCTGATGTAGAGGAATATGTGACATATTATAATAGTGTAATTTTTACACGTGATGTACGGAATCTAACCATTTGTATGCTCAGTCCACAAGATTAATAATTGAGAATCAAATAAATAAAAGAGAGACACCATTCTGATAATATAACTCTTTATTTTGATTGTAATTGGTTCTATGAGCGGACAATTTGGACCAATTAAATAAATAGCAATAAACTAATAAATGTGAATTCATTGTGTTATCACATATGTACAGAATCTAATGGTAATGGGCTGGCAGTATATCACTACCATTTTAACAGTTTAAATGTATTTATCTGGTTTAAGTATATTCAACACATTTTAATATTTCGCTATTGGTTATGGAGATTACCTTGAGTTATAAAGAGTATTTTTAAAAATGTAGTTAATAATTATTTTATTATATTACAATTGATCAAAGAGTGCCCCGATTATACCTATTTTCTTTCGTTTTTGTCTTAGGGTTTTTTATTCAGACCCATCAGCAATACTAGTGATCAAAAGAACCCCATTCGACAGGGTTAATATCCGAAATGGTACTAGACAAAAATGTCTGCTCTCACCCCTGGTCTGACAAGATAAGCAGTGTATGACATTAGGAGAGTTGCAATCCAAAAACTGTCTAATCTTCCAATTTTTTGAATATTTGTCTGTATACTCCTTCACTTGTATCATATACTGGCAGGCTCTACAAGACCCACATTTAAAGAATCCAGTTGATCTATTCTTTTTTCTGATAGCAGAAAACTATGTGCCCTGTGGTCCCTCAGATTCCTGGAACGTCACAAATTAATGGAGATCTTATCTTCCAATCCTTGTTTCAGATCCTCATCAAGTTGTAAGATGTGCTAAAGCTTCTGAAAGACCTTTGATATTTCCTGCCATTCAGTGCAATAACTTCCAACCATTCTTGCTTTGGAGTCAGCTAATGTATTTATTTTTTGGTGGGAGGGGGGTAAATTATTATTATTATTATCCTTTATTTATTAGGCGCCACAAGAGTTCCGCAGCGCCGTACACAGCACAAACAGTAGACTAAACAAGGTGACACATTACAAACGGTTAACAAAAAATACCAAAACTTCAGAGACTCCAGGCAGGCTAATGCAGCAAAGACGGAGCAGAAGAGCAGGTATGGAGAACAGAGGGAAGAGGGCCCTGCTCAAATGAGCTTACATCCTAAGGGAGGGTAGACAGATCTCAGGCACACAGGGAGCAAGTTGAAGTAAGTGGGGAGAGAACAGGAAGGCGGGAGGAGAGAGGGGAAGAACAGGTGGAGGAGAGGTTAGGTGGAAGGTTGGTAAGCCTTTAGGAACAGGTAAGTTTTGAGTGCCCTCTTGAAGGAGGACAGATTGGGAGAAAGACGGATGGAGCGAGGGAGGTCGTTCCAGTGAAGGGGGGCAGCACGGGAGAAGTTTTGGATTCTGGAGTGGGAAGAGGTGATCAGAGTGGAGGAGAGGCGACGGTCATTGGCCGAGCGCAGGGAGCGGGCAGGGGTGTGAATGGAGAGGAGGTTAGTGATATAGGGAGCAGTAGACTGAGAGAGAGCCTTGTAAGTGACGGTCAGGAGTTTGAAAAGGATTCTGTAAGGAATGTGGAGCCAGTGTAGGGCAAGGCAGAGAGGGGAGGCAGACGAGGAGCGGCGAGAAAGGAAGATGAGTCTTGCAGCCGAATTGAGTATAGAGCGGAGGGGGGCGAGATGGGAATGGGGGAGGCCGGTAAGAAGGAGGTTGCAATAATCAAGGCAGGAGATGATGAGTGCGTGGATGATAGTTTTGGTGGCATCCTGGGAGAGGAAGGGCCGGATGCGGGCAATGTTGCGTAGCTGGTAGCGACAGGCTTGGGCGAGGGATTGGATGTGGGGGCGAAGGAGAGAGTGGAGTCGAGGGTAAATGAGGGTATCTCTGTCTCCGCAGTCCACAGCTTTTTGGGCTCTCTGGCTCTTTATTCAGGATATAGTAAAAGGGTCATCCAAAGTCCAGAGTGATTGACATGAATTTCCACGATATTCTATTGAACACTTTTTAGCGTCAAAAGCTAGAAGTATAGAAGGGATTCTGATAAAGATGTACAAAATACAAAAAAAATATTTAAAATGTATTTTAATGCTTAACTTTATTAAAATTTACAAATAAATATTGTATACATATACTGATGTACTGGATTATTAGACATTTCACATTAGAAGTGCTTTTCAATTTTTTTTTTTTTTGCAAATGCATCAATCAATTTTGAAAAGATCCAACTTTAGTGCCACGTCACAGTTATATTGAGCATGGTGATCCCATTGAGCTATGATAGTTTTTTACATTTTTCAGCACACTGAACGTTCGATCGCCAGAAGCAACAGATGCTGACAAACTGAGGAAAATGTGCAAAGAAACTGTGATGTTGGGAAACACCTCAGAGAGTCCTAGTTCTAGGATTTCTGATCCTTTGGCTTGCTTTATAACTAAAAGTTGGTACTATAAATTTGCTTCAGGAAAATTAGTTTGCCACTAAAATGTTGGGCAATATCTATCTTGTATTGTTGCTGATAAGTTTCAGCTGCTTAGCACAGGTCTTCATTATTCATTTTGTTGAACTCCCAAAGAAACATAAACAAGTTACAAATTACATCCAATGAAGTAAATCAACAATGAAGACCAGATAGAATGGAGTCAACAATTACATAGAAAACGTTGACCTTATAGTGCTTTTCAGCATTGTATTGAGTAGGTAAGTGGTGACTGGTAGAGAACTCGGTTGGAATCTCAATGTTTTTTGCTACAATTTTGCACTCTATGATGATCTCGAGCCATTTATTGCGCATCTGTCTTTGATAAGACTTTTTTTGGTGGGGAATCAATTGACTGCGTTACTCAGAGCTGTTAAAAAAATTCAGCAAAAAAATCAGCAAAAATGAGTGTTGTACTAACGGTAATAATGTGCACTATTACCATAGTAACGGTAACTCTGATAAGTAACGCGGTCAATTGGATCCCCCCCCTTGATGTTGTTCAGCTCAACGTCCAATGTAGCATTGTGTGCTTCAATAAGGAGGGTAGTTTGGTCGATCATTGTAAGTTGCTTTATCCACAAATATGACATTATAACAAATTCAAATTTCATAGAGAATAAATAATAGAAGAGAACAAGATCTCTATTTTATTAAAGGGGTTTTCCACCTTCAAGCAATTTTATGATGTATTACTTTTTACGTGACCACCTGCAACTCACGAAATACTTTACATGTATTCCTTCCTCCTTTCTAGGACGTTTTGCCTCAATTCAAATCTGATGTACCGAGCCAGCTCGAGAGCCTACTTGGATCCCCTAAGTTCGGTTGTGCTTGGTTTTCAGAAAACCGAGCCTGAGCATCTCTAATGCTAACATGTTTAGACGCTTGGTTTCAACTTTTATTACTTGGAAATTTTCAAATGAGCAAATCCATAATAAAAAACACAATAAGTCAGAAAATTTTGAAGCCCCCTGCCAGTGAAGGGCCTGGAAAAATTTCTCCCCTAGCTTATTTGTACACTGAAATTTAAAGTTGATCTAGGACATAGCCTACCTCAAATATAAATCTGCCATCACATTTTAAATTTACCTCCCCCTCCAATGCAACATGGTTTTGCCTTACTTACTTTTTTACTTTCTTTTGTTTAACTTTCCTTAATGAATCAGTCCCATCATTATTATATGTCAAACATTCCTCAGAACTGAAAGAAGAATCAAAATCTACAAACAAATCTACAAACAAAGGTGGGCTTAGGGATTCTACAAATAATGCTCACAGCCATCCATGGTTTTATCATCATTTCTGTTACACTACAGGCAACGTTAGGCAGTTGCCTAGGGCGCCGGGCTCTGAAGGGCGCCACAGGATTAAAAAGAAGATTTCCTTTTTACTGTAAAACTGTGCGGCGACCACGGGCATACCTTCCACGGCCGCCGCACAGCTATGGATCACCATCGCCGCAACGGCCCGCAGATACTGAATGGGCTCAGCACCTGCTCTGCTCCTACCAAGCAAATCTTTGTGCTCCGGAACAGCAGCTGGGGCGGGCGCACCTCCGTATTCTCCACTCCCCCTCCCCTCACTGACTGTCGGGAGTGACATCATCATCAGGGCCCGACAGTGTTAGTGAGGGACGGGACCCTGCAGAGAGGAGCAGCGTCATGGAGTTTAAGGTAAAGAAAGTCCTGGGGGCGGATATTTTGGGGGGGTGGCAGATTTTTTTTTTTGTGGGGGCGGATATTTGGGGGGGTTGGCGGATTTATTTTGGGGGGGCGGATTTTAAAATTGCGCCTAGGGCGCCGGGGATCCTAGCACCGGCCCTGACTACAGGTGGAGAGGGGAGGGAGGCAGTTTGATCTTTATATTGCTGACATTTACATTTCTGTTACTGACTGGTTGCAATTCAAGCCAAATAAAAAGCTTGGTTCTTTGTTTATTCTCCTGGAACATATATTCCAGTCATCTGTTTTATTGTTGCTGTGAGCTCAGATGCTTATGACTGGTTAATTGGCCACACCCACATGACAAGCTGTCAATGTCACAAACAACTGGCCATACCACACTCAAACCCTACCCATATAACATCATAAAGGACACAGTAGTCTCAGGGTATAAAAGAGTAGTCTGGGAGCCCACAAGTCATCTGCTCCTGGCTGAAGGCAAATTGGCTATTACCATGGCCTATCGCAAAAAGCAAAAGAATTCCCAAAAACCAGGCTGTGATATCCCGAAAGAGGAGAAGCTACAGAAAGCAGAAGAAGCACATACCCACTAATAAAGGCACAAGGAGAGGTAAAAATATATGTTCCAGCTACTGTATAAATTACATTCTAGGCCAGTGTTGTACAAGATTTCCTCCACAAATTCTGTCTACAATGAAAAAGTGAATCTTTAACCTAATAAGCTGCTATTTTATATTGTTGCAGGTTACAGATGCAAACGTCTGAAACTTTAGAGATGTGTAACACCCCCTTCTGTATTATGCATTGTGAGGGTGTA
Organism: Mixophyes fleayi; assembly: GCF_038048845.1. Classification (NCBI taxonomy): domain Eukaryota; kingdom Metazoa; phylum Chordata; class Amphibia; order Anura; family Limnodynastidae; genus Mixophyes; species Mixophyes fleayi. The sequence goes on along the minus strand of NC_134407.1, from coordinate 127,900,583 downwards.
TATATATTGAATGATGCAGATGCCTCTCACCTCTGTACTTAGCTTTCAGTGCCTCCACCCGAATTGCTGCTTTCTCTTCTGGGGGGTGTTCTAAAGATACACAGGGGGAGATTCGGGAAACCCCCTGCCCAGTATTAACACTCTGTGACGAACTGTGTACTGCAAAGGCCAGCCAGGCACATTTATTGAAATGGAACCCCTAAATGCAGCTTTGTGACTTTATAGAAAAATATACTTTGGTATAATTTGAAATAATAGTGCGAACAATACAATACAGTAATAAGTAATAGTCCAAACCCCTCTTAAATAATAACAGATAGGTAAAATAACCAGTAACTTATCTACACCAGTGTGTGTCACAGGTCTGAACTTGATTATCTCCAAAATGCCTGACTTCTTCAGAGGTACATGCAAACCTCTTCCTACAGCTTCAAACTGTGACTTCCCAGCAGGTTTTGTTCACCACTCTACTCTGCTCTGATATCTCTGCAGACTGTGTTCTCTCTGCTCAGACCACCAATCCAGTGCCCTTCTACCTAGGGCAGTGTTGGCTAACCTGTGACACTACAAGTGTTGTAAAACTACACGTCCCAGCATGCTTTACCCCTATTTAGCAGCTTATTGCTGGAAGGGTATGCTGGGACTTGTAGTTTCACATACCTGGAGTGTCACAGGTTAGCTAACACTGACCTAGGGTCACCTATCTGGTCTGGTCACACAGCTCAGTTTCTCTCAGGGTGCTCCTCTCTCTCTCTCCGCCCTTTGGTTTCTCAGTCTTCTTAGGCTCCATCCCCTTTTCACAATAGTCTTGTGGGAGATGTAGTTTCTCTTCCTGGACTGGTAAATAGCTATATCCATCTCTTTTCTTACTGATGTAATTGTGATTAGTAGCCCCTGGGTGCTTAAGTCCAACTGCAGCATCCACAGGGGTTACAGATGCAAGACATGATGCAAGACAAAAGAGTTACCTCGTTTATGATGTCCATGATTGGAAACTAGACGTTAGCTGCTTTTGAGATCTATGCCTGAAACTTTATTCTTTCTGGTACGTGCAAATTTTGCTATTCAAATAAAAGCGTTACTTGGATAACACAGTATGGAAGCACCCCCGTCTGTTTGATGTCTTAGGAGTCTTGCTTTCCCCGTGGAGATAGGGTGGCGGAAGGGGAGGACGCGCAGATCAAACTCTGCTGGTGCTGACTTTTTCGTGGAACAAGGATTCATCATGGACACTATTTAGCATGATATCTGTTTGATTGTATGTTTACACGTCTGTAGTATTGTAGCTGTGCGCACAGTGTTTTTTATTGTTTTATATATATATTATATATATATATAATATAGAGCTATCAAATTCCATTCACTTACTTTTTCCATTCTGCCACTACTACATTTTCTTTTTGATCATTGTGTATATGTATTTATATATTATTCAATTGTTTCTTATTTTGTTATGCTAATATCATTATGAAATTAATAGTAATGGGACCAAGAAATAAACATTTATGTTATGCCACACAATAGTGCCCCTAGTTCATACTATGCCACATAGTTGTACCCCAGATCATATTATGCCTCAAACCTGCCCCCCAATTTTATTCCACATAGTTGTGCCTCCAATTCAAGTTATCCCTCACACTTGTGCCCCCAGTTACTGGTATCCATCACACTTGTGCCCCCAGTTGCTGGTATGCCTCACACTTGTGCCCCCAGCTCCTGATATCACTCACACTTGTGCCTCCAGTTGTTGTTATCACTCATACTTGTGCCCACAGCTCTGGTATCACTCACACTTGTGCCCCCAGTTGCTGTTCTCACTCACGCTTGTGCCCCCTGGTTCTGGTATTACTCACACGTGTGCCCCCAGTTTCTGGTATCACACACACTTGTGCCCCCAGTTTCTGGTATGACACACACTTGTGCCCCCTGTTGCTGTTATCCCTGACACTTGCATCTGGTGTCCAACTTAGCACAGGGGTCGACAACCCTTGGCACACATGCCAGATGTGGCCTGCAGAACTCCAGAGCTGTCAGGCTAAAGCTGCCAAAGATGACTGAAACAGAGCTGCTACGCATGTGCAGCAGCTCTGTTTCACCCATGATCGATTTCTTTAGCCTGACAGCTCCGGAGCTTGGTGTGCCAGACAGAAGTGGTCTGCGTGTCACATCTGGATTACATTATAAAAGCAGCATTAGCACTGTGTCCATAATAAGTGATAATTTAGTGCTGGAGAGCTTTGTGAAAGTTGGATTTTACATTTGGTGGCCATTGAGCCTGGCGAAAATAGTACCTGTCTATTACCTGTTAAGTCTACAGTTTATCATTGTTGCAGTTATAGTCTTTATGATTTTTTAAGTGTCGCTATTATATTGTTCAGTATTGTAATGTCACTGTATGGTCTATCAGCAGGTGGAGAGCCGAAAAAACGCACCACACCCATCTTAGTACCTCTCTATCTCATGTTGTTGTGGGTGAATAAGTGAACAGGTGCCTCTGCACATGCAGGATTAGTAATAAAGTACATGTTTGCAATGCAGTCACAGGCATAGTAGCTCAGTAGAATATATCGGTGTTAAAGTAACAGATGCCAGATCATCTCTTTTTAATCAAACATAACATTTTTTTACATATTGCATTCTTCTACCCAGCACAGTTCTTGGCTGTATTAATAAATGTCAGTGCATCACAGTTGATCACAATAGATGACACTCTCTCTCTTTCTCTGGACTGCCACAGCTCACTCTCTGTCTCTCAGGTGGGCAGAATTTGATCACTGCTGGAGATCTCAGAAGGAATCCCCACGCTTCTACCACACAATTCCTGGACAGGTCAGGCTAATAAAATCTTGGACTGTCAACTATCTAGAGCTTGTCTTGCTATCACTGGGTTCCAGGTCCAGAACCTCTCTATCGGAACTCACACTAGTACTCGGCAGTTGGCTACAGTCAAAGGGAATTTTGACATGTTTATCGAAAGAAAGCTTTCTGACCCTAAAGTCTACAAAGGAGAACCTTTCCCAATGGATTTTTATTTTGTTAAGAAAGCAAGTAGTGACTCAGCTTTGCAGACTTGCTCTGTTTAAGTGCACAAATATAAAACAGAGATAGAATTATACCGAGGTGATATAAACACTGCGGGGGCAGGCAGATGAAAAAGTTCAGGCATAGCAGGAGTTAGCTTTTATGGGTGGTAGTGGAAAACTGAGTCATCCAATCAGGAAGGATGGAAGGGGAGGGCTTTGCCTTTCAGAGAGGCTTATAACATATAGGAAGGGGATTCTACTTCCTCTCACCGTCTGGAGAGTTTAGAGTGAGTATATCCTGCTCTGCTGTCCTGCTGAGTATTGCTGTATAAACCTGTGTTTCACTGTATTATACTGTGTTATACTGTTTTTACTGTGTTATACTGTCTGTATTGGTTTACTGTTATTGTGTATTGCATTTTTCTGTGTTTCTGTGCATTTTGCTTTCTCTAATTCTATTCTCTCCCTCTGTCCTCTTGCTTCCCTGTCCTTTCTTCGGCTTATTTATCGCCTTATTCTTTTTCCTTCCCCTGTTTTTCCTTGTTCCCTGCCTGTATTTTCGCCCCCACCTCACCTCCTCTGTTAGCATGCTCTGGGCCAAGAGGGTGCATGTCCCTCCTCACCGCCTCGTTGAGGCTGCCCTCCCCCTCCGGGACTTTCCGCAGGGTGTTTCCTCCTCCTCCCCTCTGCGTAGTACTGTGGGTAGGCCGGGTGGGTCTGCCGCGGCTGCGAAAAAGTGACCGCGCATGTGCGGTTGCGCGATTCATGTCTGGCGGCCATTTTGCGCCTGTGATTTCCCCCGCTGCCACCAATGTTGTGGGACTCCCCGTTGATCCCCCCCCGCTGGAGACCAGGTCGGCCTTGTGGCTGGGGGGAAGGCGCTGCAGGCTCTGCAGGTGTGGCTGAGGGGGTTAGTGTAAACATGCCTCCTATTAACACCTCTTTACCTGTGGCTGGCCAGCAATTCCCTGCTGCAGCCTTATTACAGGGCACAGTATCCAGTGCCCCTAGCACTACCTCCTCCCGGAATGTCTCTGTTCCCTGTTTCCCTCTCCCTGTCACATCCAGTTCTGTCCTAGTTCATTTGCCCCCCTTTTCCCAGCAGCAGCATTTCTCCTCCCCCCCCCTTTTCCTCCCTCCCCCCGGCACTTCTGTGTCATCTTTTCCTTCTGGGGCACCTTTCTCTTAATTCCCTCCCCCTCTTCCTCAGTATAGTATTCCCATCTCCTCCTCCTTGTCTGTCCCTACTCCTAGTGCTGCGGTTTCTTCTATCCAGAGTATGGCTACGGTTAGTTCAACAGGGTCTGGCTTTTGGTATGCGCGGGGGCACACATTTCCTCCACCGGGGCACAACCATAACGACACTGCGGGCCACACAGTTATGTCCTGCCCCCCTTGGGCAGGTTATCCTCCATGGGTGTCGGGGTATGGGCCTGGTCAGATGCATTTTCCGAGTTTCCTTCAGCCCCCCTTTCCATGGGGGGGGTTGGCTCGGGCAGGGTGCCGCATAGTCAAGGGTTTCCGGCTTTCTCTTTTCCAATGTCATGCCCGCCCTGGGCATTCTCCCCTGTTTATCTTCCTCCCCCCTCTGCTTATGGTCCGTATTTCTCTTGTCCCGGCTGTCCGGGTAATGTTGTGGTAACCTCAAGTGCTTCTTCCACAGTGGCGGCCGCTCCGGTGGTTGCGGGACCGGAGGGTACTCAGGTTCCCGTCTCCTCGCTGTCAGTGCCGGTAGGGACTAGCGACGTGCAGTTGATGACTGGGGGGCCAGTTTCGGGGCAGGGTCAAGCGTCCTCCCCGACGGGTCCTCGGGTCGTTCCCTGCACGGCTGCATCAGGTGCACATAGCCAGCAAGCAGGTGCGTTAGTGGCATCTGACCTTAGTTTAAGAGAGCAGAGCTTGGCACTGCCAGTGAGGGCGGGGGCTGGGGGTCCCAGGCCGGAGAGTTCTTTTTCTGTTTCCCCGTCTGCAGGTTTGTCGGGGCGTGGGACATCGGGTCGGGGGTCTGGGCGTGCTTCTTATGCGGAAGCCGCATCGTCGGTCACGGTGTGCCAGTCATCCAGTGTGGAAGGAGGTGGTCGTGCAGTCGGTAAGCATGCCAGTAGGGGGTCTGGTTCTAGCTCCGATTTCAGTTCCTCAGCCTCGGAGAGTGAGGTTCCGGTCAGGTCTGAGAGTGCAGACACGAAGTTGGTGTGGCTCCTGAGAAGGAAGTTGTATAGTACCCACCGTAGGGCGGACGTGGAAAGTGTGGAGCCCAGAGAGGACAGCGGAACCTGAGAGGCGTTGTGGTGCGCTGTGCTAATACAGCTGTCCTGCGTGATATCAGGAGCAGTGTGCGTAGTAAGATACGTGCAGGTCGGTTTGTGGACATGTTTTCCATCACGAAAAAGGCTAAAGATGGTTTAGCAGCAGCACGGTCACACACTGGCGTGGGGAGGAAGTATATCGGAACTTTCAGAGCTGGTTGGAGGGCTTCCTAGTTTTTTCTGCATGTTACCTTGAAAGCAGGCCAGCTGAGCATATGAATGTGATTAAGTACATCTACTTAATACAGGGAATGTATACCCGGTCCAGTGGTATTATGTGGAGGCGATACGAGGAGGCCTTTCGGAGGAAGCAAGATGGGATGTTGTTGATGAACTTCGGGTGTAAAGATGTGGAGGTGTGGTTGGAGGTTACGCAGCCGAGAATGGTTGGTGGTGATGTGGGTGTGACAAGGCAGAGGCAGCACCTGTTCGGTTTGGTTAGCCCTTTCGGGGGAAGTGTTTTGCGTTCAACGGGTGCCACTGTGATAGAGGTACGGCCTGTAGATTTAGGCATTATGTTCAGCCTGTGGAGGAGGTCACCCAAGGAGAGAGTGCCCCAGGAGGAACGGCCCAGCCCCTACTGATAGACCCGCCACTAGGGCCGCGGCTCGGTAAGGTGTTATCGCCCATTGTATTGACAGAGCTTGAGAAATGGCTGGGTTGGTACCCTGATAGTAAGGCCTCTGAGTTTTTCTGGAATGGTTTTAATGTTGGGTTCAGATTGCCAGTGACGAGTTGTGCAGACTGGTTTGCCCAGGAATTTGAAATCGGCTACGGAATTACTGATGGTAGTACACGAGAAAGTGCGTAAGGAGGTGTTGTTGGGCAGAATATGTGGTCCCTTTTCTGTTCCCCCAACTTAGGATTTAGTTATTTCCCGGGTTGGGATGGTGCCAAAGAAGGAGTTGGGGAAGTTTCGGCTTATACAGCATTTATCTCACCCGCAGGGCACATCTGTGAATGATGCGATTGCAGAGTCGAAATGTTCGGTGGGTTATCAGTCTTTTGAGGAGGCCTTGTTGTTGGTTCAGCAATGTGGTGCGGGTGCGCTGTTAGCAAAACTAGACATTGAGTCTGCTTTTAGGTTGTTGCCCCTGCATCCTTCTTCACTTCGGTACATGGGTTTCCGGTTGTCGGATGGGTTTTATGTGGATAAATGTTTACCCATGGGATGTTCAGTGTCAGGTGCGTTCTTTGAGTGTTTCAGCAGCTTTCTCCACTGGTGTGTTGTGGCTGGGTCTGGGCATCAGAGTGTGGCGCATTACCTTGATGATTTTTTGTTTATTGGTCCATCTGGAACAACAGTTTGTCAGGATTTGTTGTTTTCTGCCCAGGCGCTGTTTAGGGTGATGGGAGTTCCGGTGGCAATGGACAAGTCGGAGGGCCCGACGGTGAGGTTGTCATACCTAGGTATCGAGATTGACACGGTTGTAGGTTGTTGTAGGCTTCCAGCAGAAAAGGTGGCTAAGTTAAGGGGAGTAATTGATTCGGTTCAGGGTGATTGCAAAGTGCAGTTAAAACAGGTGCAGTCGCTTCTTGGTCTTCTTAATTTCGCTTGTGGAGTCACACCCATGGGGAGGGTGTTTTGTCAGAAGCTAGAGAGGGCTACGGTGGGGATTACAAAGGCAAGGCATTTTGTGAGAATATCCAAAGAGATTAGGGATGATTTGGCTATGTGGCGATTGTTCTTGGAAAGTTTAGATGGAGTTTGTTTGTGGCCCCTGCCTGTCGCCAATAATGTGGAGCTGCAATTGTTAACAGATGCTGCTGGGTCTTTCGGGCTTACCTGGACGGGGAGTGGTGTGCAGCAGCCTGGGCATGTGCTTGGCGTTAGGAGAGTCTCGCAAGGAATCTCTTGTTGTTGGAATTATTCCCCATCATTGTAGCTATAGAGTTGTGGGGTGTTTGTCTGCATAATAGAAGTATATCTTTCTGGTGTGACAATTTGGGTGTGGTGCACGCTATTAATAATCAGAGGGCTACCTCCCTGCCAGCTTTGAGGCTATTGAGATATCTGGTTTATAGATGTTTAACTCTTAACATTACCTTTAGGGCGAGGCATGTTCCTGGGGCTGATAACGGGATTGCGGATGCTCCGTCTAGGTTTGATTGGCAGAAGTTTTGATTGTTAGCCCCTCAGGCTAACGTGTCTGGTGTTTCATGCCCCGATTTTGTCTGGCAGATTATAAGGCCGGCATAGAAGAGCTTGCTAGGCGTTCGGTTGCACCTGGGACGTTGAAGTATCGGGAGGCTTGGTCGTCCTGGGAGGGTTTTTGTGGATTGGATGAGGCTCGAGGTAAGACGGGGCGGCAGCGCATGCTTGCTTATGTATGGCATTGTTTTCAGGCTGGTAGATCAAAGACGTTTATGGTGTCGGCTTTGGCTGTTATTTCGTTTTTTCGATTAAAGGTAGTCGTGATGTTACCAAGCAGGAATTGGTGCGTAAAGTGTTAAGGGGGTGGGCTAGAGTTTCCCCCCTTTGGAGGACAAGCGTAGGCCTGTGGATAAGAGACTGTTAGTTGATCTTTTAAACGTTATTTCGGTTGTGACTACTGATGAGTTTGAGGCGGCTTTGTTTCGGCTGGCATTTGTATCGGCTTTTTTCGGGGCTTTCAGAATAAGCGAGTTAGTAGCTTCGTCTAGAACGGCAGTTGATTCAGGGTTGCTTTTCAGGAATGTTGTGGTGAAGGATGAGAATATTGCTTGTAAGATACATAGATCAAAGACTGATTCGTTGGGTAGAGGGAAGTGGGTCACTTTGCACCGAAACCAAGATATAACAGTTTGTCCGGTGGAATTGACAAGGTTGTACAGGGACATGTCTCCTGCTCCCGGTAGTAATTGGCTTAGGCATAGTGATGGTTTGCCTCTTACGAAGTTTCAATTTCAGCAGTCTTCAGGAATTGTGTGGTTAAGCTTGCTTTAAATGCAGCAGACTATAGGACTCATTCCTTAGGATAGGGGCAGCTACGGTAGCAGCGGAAGAAGGGGTGTCTGAACAGAGTATTATGGCTTTGGGTAGATGGAGGTCTAAGTGTTTTAAGCGGTATGTTAGGCCAGCAGTGGCGCTTTAGGCTTAGTTAGTGCGATGTAGTAAGGCTGACCCATGACATGCGTTGCTTGCCTTGTTGAAAGGAGGCACGGATGGATTTACCATTTCTTTTCTCCGGGCGCCTGATTGGCGGTGGCATCCCGGGGTTTCCGGTTTTACCTCCGTATGGATCACCCTGCGTTATGCGCGATTGTGGCAGTGTTTTTCTGTATTACTATTATTAAAGTAATTCTATCGTTTTAAATAAGCATTGCTCAATCAATTGTATGTGTGTCCAAAGCACATGGTGGTTTATTTTATCAGATGTAAATAGTCAACAATTCAATACGTTAACATATTATAATACAGTACAGTACAGCACAGCAATACCAAAAGTTACATACATACATACCGCTGCAATCACTGCGCTTCCATGGGTCCCAATGGAACAGTGTATCTGTCAGATAACTGTGGTCAGAGTTGACTGACTCTGATGGGGGATGCAGCTAATATATACAGTCAGTGTTTCATTGTGAACAATAGAGATGACGTAGCTTGCTTCCATAGGTCCAGGCACAGGGTGGCTTCAGGGTAAACAGTTCATAGGCTGATTCAATCTAAGGAATCCAAAGGAGGGGGTCGTCTCTCCAGGGGGTCTGCTCCTTTCATAGCCAGCATCATACAAAGGTTTATTCCCTAATATCAATAACTAAAGTATGCAATGTACGATCTCTTCGCCGACTGCACCGGACAGCTGCTGATGATTAGGGCTTCAATATGATATCAGGCATGACACCTTTCCTATAACCTAAACCTTTAATAACACTAAAATGTACATATAATCATATTATATAAAATAATAATAAACCAAATGCTATCTGCTCATAAATTACAGTGTAACGGAACCAATATGAATTGTATAAATAACTAAATGTTGTAATGCGAGTGTGTGCGTACGTATTTTACCGTGTGATCGCATCACGCCACGTAACACGTGGCGTACGCTTCGCAACACGCACGGCAAACCAATATTAAACCAATATACTTTTCGTTCATCCAATTATACGACTTCAACACTATATATTATGTTTTTTCATTTATTTTACATGCATTATTAATCCATGTTACAGGTGCACGTCAGGATGGGAGGAATATTTGGCTGGTCGGCCATTCATTTATTTTTTGGGCCGGTAAGAGCGGCCCTGCTCATGATTTCAGCAAATTATCCCGGGTGGAGTCAATAAGATGGTTAGGTGTTAGGGGTTTGCGTTGGGCGTCACTGTTGAATATTCTAAAAGATAGCGAAAGAAAGTTTGGGCACCCTTCAAAACTTATAATTCACCTTGGGGGGAATGACCTGGGTAAGTGGTCCGCTTTGGAGCTCATTGAAAAGATAAAATCGGATGTCGAGACCATTAAATTACAATGGCCAACAGTTCACCTTGTTTGGTCCGACATTATCTCTAGGCGCAATTGGAGAGGGGCGGATTCCAGTCTCTGTGCCGTTATTTTAGTTTGTTAAGTTAACACTGGTATAAGGTTACAATATGGTAAAGGTATGAGGTCCACCGTAAGCAGTTTATGGATTGGTTGATTCACACACAGGATCATGGCAAGTGAGTACCACACAAGGCAAAATGACAGCTTGCATTGTTTAATATAGGTAAACAAAAGATAGATAGATAGACAGACAGGTTTGAAATAGATAAATAGACAGAAACATCAATTTTGATTTACTGAACACATCTAATAGTAATTGAGGAATTAGGGTTTTAAGAATCAATAAACTCATTAAACTGTTTTGCTAATAGCAGTAACAGATATTTCCGCTTACAAAGAAGCTGAATGGTTATCTTGCTGGGAAAGCTATTCAGGGAATTTATTGATAAGTAACTCTTGTCTTGTTTAGTAAATCTACTTAAAAGTTGAATAATTAGAAGTTTCCAGATCTGGGTCAAGTACAAACAAATCTGTTAGTTTTAGTTGAAGGATCTCAGGCCTTACATGCTCCTCTGTAGCTGTTTCTGTAAGGAGAGATGCCAGTGTTAGAGACAGACACACTGACCTCTCTGGGTAAAGCAGGAAACTTTCGCATTCCAATACCCAGACAGAGTGTGAAATATTTGTCATATTTGTCACATTTGTGGAAAATGCTTAGTGCTCTCTAAGGGACCTGCTGAGTACATCCAAGATAAATGTTCAGAGATTTTCTCAAAGTTCACTTCATTTTGAGGAAAAGGGAATGTAAAATGGTGTGTTCTCTGCCTAGAACATAGGATAACACAAAGGTCTTTCATTTAAAATGTTACTTTGTTAATCATTAAAAAAAGAAATTGTTTAAATATATACACACCCATGAGATTTTTATGCCCACACCTCTATACCATGTACGACAGGATTCTTACACCTCTGCTCTATCCCAAGTGCTGCCACACCCAGGGCACACCCACAAAGATTACTGTCCCTATACATTGCATGCCTCAGTGCTTCTGCATATTCCATGCCAGCTCACATACTGTCTTCTAAGCATGTCTGGGGACTGTGGCATGCGCAAAAAAACAGAAAAGGGGGCTCCAGAGGAAATAGAGAAGCAAATCTGCCCCCCCCCCCCCATAAATTTTGTTATGGTCTGGCCAGAGCCGGATTTAGACCTCATAGGGCCCTAGGCAAGATACTGGTTTGCCCCCCCCCCCCCCCCCCCCTCAGTGAAACAATCCATAGGAATGCATTTTTTTTTTTTTTTAAAGCATAGTTTATATTAACTGTTAATACCTACTAGAGAAGATAGTGCAGACAATGATATACCAATAAATATTAACTTTTAATTGAATCCTTACATAAAACAGAGCACAAATAATGTTATACATAGCTTTAATTAATTACATTTAAATAATAGGAGTTTTTTCAATAATCTGTTAAAATGATTACTTTTCATTACTCACGTTTGCTGATGAAAAGAAAGGTTATTTCAGTCCCAGACAGTTGATATTATTGGTCCAACTCTGCGCACTGTACCTTGATCCTCCGTATGATGTCACTTCAGTCCCTGCACACCCAGTCCAAGCACACTGGGCCTGTGTAAGCTCTCACAGCTCCCTCCTATAAAAAATGTATTTGGCCAAATAAGTTGAAGTACAGAAGAGAAAAAATGTCCCCTACTTCATCACTTTGATCACTTTTGCTCCTCCTTCACACTGTTTCCCCTTTAGTACACTGTACTCCCTTCATCATCACACTGTGCCCTCCATCATGCTTTTGCCCTTTAATCATCACACTGTGCACCCTTCACCATCACACTGTGCCCTCCATATTTTTGCTCCCCTTGTTTATTTCTACATTTGTGTCATCATGCCCGTCTGATACTTATTATTGCTATCATGCCTCCTCATGCCCCTCTGATACTTATTATTGCCAACATGCCCCCTTATGCCCCTCTGATACTTATTATTGCCATCATGCCCCTCTGATACTTATTATTGCCATCATGCCCATCTGATACTTATTATTGCTATCATGCCCCCTCATGCCCCTCTGATACTTATTATTGCCATCATGCCCCTCTGATACTTATTATTGCCATCATGCCCCCTCATGCCCCTCTGATACTTATTATTGCCATCATGCCCCCTCATGCCCTTCTGATACTTATTATTATTGCCATCATGCCCCTCTGCTACTTATTATTATTGCCATCATGCCCCCCATATACATATTATTGCCGTCATGCCCCTCATATACATATTATTGCCATCATGCCCCCTATATACATATTATTGTCATCATGCCCCCCCATATACATATTATTGCCATCATGCCCCCTCATGCCGCTTCTGATACTTATTATTATTATTGCCATCATGCCACTCTGCTACTTATTATTATTGCCATCATGCCCCCATATACATATTATTGCCATCATGCCCCTCATATACATATTATTGCCATCATGCCCCTCATATACATATTATTGCCATCATGCCCCCCATATACATATTATTGCCATCATGCCCCCATATACATATTATTGCCATCATGCCCCCCATATACATATTATTGCCATCATGCCCCCATATACATATTATTGCCATCATGCCCCCATATACATATTATTGCCATCATGCCCCCCCATATACTCCCTTAATACCTCTGACATGGCCCCTCCTTTAGTTAACTTACCTTCTATTCTGCTTGTTTACTTCTCCGTTCGATGGCGCGCTGCCGCTGCTCCTCCTCTCTGCTAAGTCAGTGCTCCTCGTCACTTCTTACTGAAAATCACGTCGAGAGTGACGTCATCACGCCCGACGTCATTTTCAGTAAGAGAGGAGAGGAGACTCCCGACGAGCAGTCAGCTGACTTCTTTTTTTTTTTTTTTCCCTACTTCTTTCTTTTCGGCATTATGCGGTGGACAGAGGGGGATGGCAGGCGGAGGGGAGCGCCCCTCTGCCTTGCCTGCCCCGCTCACCGTCGGCTCTGACAGGGCCCTCTAGGCACCGCTGGGCCCTAGGCAGTCGCCTAGGGTGCCTAGCGGGAAATCTGGCCCTGGGTCTGGCGATTGCGGGCAAAGGGCGCTGTCAGGGATTATTATACCACCACCTATGTATGTTGTCTCCAGGAGTTTGCTATACCCCCACCTCTTCCCTGTTGGAACATTTGACCTTGTTTTTCACCTCCAATGTAGTGACTGGTCAACACGCAAACATGTATTCTTGCACCCTTTATTTCTTCATCCGAAACAGTGACTGCAAGGCACATGGAAAACAGTTAGGTCTAAAGATCTCTTTTTTCGTTCATTCTCTTTCTTTCTCCGTTCTGAAAATAGCAACTATATGTTGTAAATTTATACAGTTTCAATATTAATGAACCTTATACAGCATGCTTCAACAGATATTACAGGGGGTGTGTCTACAAAATGGATATAAGAGCTGTGCATCACAAAATACCATCAGTTTACTTACACATGTGGTCAGCCATTTACTGGAATTTCTGTTCATTCTAAGCTGAAAGCTACACTGATTAGCCATGTGTTGTGACTTAAACATACAATACATTTGATATTCAAATAAAGACATATTACATTTTTAAATATACTGCTGCACTAATCATTGATCATCATCCATCATTCCCCAGGCTAAACTTCACATGGGCACAGTATTCCTTCTCTGAGGTGTTACTACAACCCCAACTAGATTCCTATTACTATTTATTGCAATCTCAATTCTGTGGCCTATGCAGTGCCAACGCGACCACTAGGTCCACTTAGTTACCTAGGGCGCAAGGAATTAGGGGGCACTTAAAACACTGAATGAGTGACATTGCCAAGAAGAGATGTTGCCAGTGAGGTGGAGGCTAGGGCAACATCTCTTCTTGGCCCGGAAGCTATCCCAAGGGGTTACTACATTCCTGGTTATGTATCTTGTTCCCCAGCTCTATACCGCTTCCCAGAATTCTGAAAGCTCTCCTCTTTCCCAGGTGTTGCTACAGCCCAAATCTATGTCCTGTACAGGATTCTAACATTCCTGCTTTTCCCATGAGACTACCATAAATCCCAATTAAGTTCATGTTCTGATTTATTAATTCATCAGTTCTGTAACCCATCCCCATCTGTAACACTCCCATCTCTATACCATCCTTCAGGAATCTTGCATTTCTTCTCTTCTTTACTCCACCCCCTGGCACACTATCCTTTCCTTGAGGTGTTAATACACCCAGGTAGATTCCTGCCCCTATTTATTAAACCCAACAGTTCTGTAACCTAAACCCAATTGCAGTCAATGTATCAGTTGATATAACTGAATGCACAGTTACAGTGGCTACAACAGTAGATATCAATGGATGTGCAGTTTCAGTGGCAGTAGCATTCAACATTACTAGATGCACACTCTGACCAAATGAGCAATTGCTGATAATGTAACAGTTGATGTGCAGTCTTAGATGATGTACTGGTTGATATCAGTGATACAATGACTCAAACAGTTCATATCAATGGATGTGCAGTTGCAGTCATTTAACAGTTTATGTCATTGGATCTGTAGTTGCAGTGGCTACAACAATTAATATCACTAGAAGTGCCATTGTAGTGTTGTACCATTTGTTATTACTGGATGTGCAGTTGCAGTCAATGTACAAATTGCCATCACTGGGTTTGCACTTGTAGTCAATTTACTGGATGTGCAGTGGCTTCACCAGTTGATATAACTGTAAGTGCAGTTGCAGTAAATGTAACAGTTGCTATCACTGGATGTGTGTTTGGGGTCAGTGTAACTTTCGTTTTCGGTCCCCATCCTTCAGGGTGGTGTTTTCCTTTCTGTCTCCTCAATTGAAGGTTCTTATCTCCTGGGACTGGATCGTGACTCAGGTGCTGCCCATCTCCATTTCAGACCTCGGCAGTGACTCCATGATTTCTACATTAACATGCTTCCACAATGGATCACATACAATGGAGCCTATTCACTGGAACTAGACATTCTCCATGGATTAACTCTTCAATGCTTGTCTGCCAAATCTCAGACTCTAGCTGGCTGCACATCCAATAAACTCTGGTCCATGCTCTTGTATATAAACAATAACCACTCGGAAATGAGGGGAATTGGTTACATTTTTCTTTTAATGTGATAGCATTCAGGTCCCTGTTGTCAGTGCTGGGTCGAAGACCACATCTACTCTTTGACAAACATAATCCCAGCTCCCATCGGAGATGTCATTTACGGATGAAAACTCTCTCCAAATTCTTTTTAATATATTCAAATATTGTCCTTATCCCAGTTAGCGAAAAAGCATACACATGGTCACGAGGAGGATATATTTTTTTCGATGTCACTGTTCCACTACCCATTGAGAGATAACACCTCTACTTTTTGTTTACAAAAAATAGTCCATACAGGCAGCATACAGCGGAGATATCTGAAGATTCACAGTGGTAGAGGACACATGCAGATGAAAAGGTGGTCAAACCTTTTCAAAGGCATTGAGATTGAGAGTGGCAATAAAGTCCCCAAGCCAGTACTTGCACAGAGACCCAATCAAGGACCAGAGAATGCAGGTAAAGCCATGGAAGACCCTGAACCATGGGACTGATTGTCTCAAGGATGATGTAAAAATAAATACTCTCCTTATGAAGGACTCCCACTAGCAAGTTTAGTAGAGCCGTACGCAGCCGAATAGTGGCCTGTGTGATTTTACTCCTATCTATAGCAGTCAGAAGGATAAGTGTTTCCAGAGCATTAATAGGAAGTACCAGCTTTGAGGCTAAGAATGTAAAAATCAACTTTCAGCTGTGCCAGAATCCAAGAAGGTGGGCATATTGATAGACACTGTAGCATGGAACAGGGTAACTGGCATTGTAAAACTTGCACTGCAGTCACAAGTGGGAAAAGAATGTACCTAAAAAAGCCTCTCTAGTATTAGTGAAGCACTGGAGTTTCCTGGATGCTTGTGTCCGTGTTCCGCACAATAAAGACATAGGTTGTTTTTGATTCTTCTCTCTTGTTCTTTAGGAGCCAAGCGAGTGCACCTCAATTACATGGGTTCCTCCACAGGTGTCATAGGAGTCTGAAAACAGGGTGCCAACTTGACTGTGAGGGGACGGTATATTTCTCTTCCCAGTATAACTTCCCTAAAGTGGTCGTCCACGTTAGAGCAAGACAATGCCATTCGGAGATGAAGGAAGCTACAATGAGGCCAACTCTTTCTTAATACGCTCACATAAGCCTTGATAGGGTTGGTAGTCAGTATGCCTATACTGATATGGCTGACACTGTTTAGTGCAACATAAAAATTCCGAAACACGCCAAGGTCGAATTCACCAGCATTACTGGAGCTTTGTTAATAGCCTAATACTCTGGCACCATAGTGTGCTCAGAGTCAGACTTAGTGGTGTGATTTGAATGTTGGCAGGCGAGGTAATGTCAGTATGAAGTAATCTCCCTTTTAAATCCCTGAGAGAGCCATGTGCCAACTCCTATAGAGCAGAGAAGAGTGACAGATAGAGTTCTGAACACTGGGGAGGCACAGAGAGGGAAAGAGCAAGTAGTTTGCCTGGGTTGCGGTGGCATAGGTCAGGGGGACATATGTTACCTTGCAGGCAGTAAGCTTCATATTGTTTTCGGATATACATGCAGGAGAGGCATGTTGTTATCCTATAGCCTAATTAGGAAAAATAATGAGTACTCTATATGACGTGTCTGTGTTGATGTATGTGACAAGTTTGAATGAGTTAATGTGCTTTTGAAAAGAAGTGAGAGAAAAACTCAGGTTTTCATGGGTGTGGGAGTTTTGATGCCAAACTGTGGAAAAAAAGTATGTATGCTGAGGATTGTGCAAGAAATATATGATCTTATATGTGACAGAGAATCAGGCCGTGAGAACATATATAGCGATGTGTCAATTTTTTGAATATATGGTTGAATATAAGTTGGGAAATCAATGATAATTCAAGAGAATTTTAAATTACTCCATGGAGCACTAAAAAAATAAACACTTCAGTTTAATTTGATCAGTATTTACATTTAAAAAACATGCTGGAACTTTAGTTCACCACCTGAATACTGTAATAGCAGATTTAATTTTGAAAGTGACGCAAGTATCACAACCTTTTTTTTCCAACTGTTCAAACCACAATGTTTACTGAAAAATGTCTGTCCTATTACAATTTCCTTCTTCTGCTGTCGTATTTATGTATGTATGAAGAGAGAGAGAGGGAGAGAGAGAGAGAGAGAAGAAAGGTGTAATGGTCCTCTTGGAGAAACAGCTGTTTTCTCCAGACAATGTCTTTCACATTGTAACGCCTGCGGGGGAACATGATAGACACACACAGATGTCTTACCTTCCAAACCATGACCGCTTACCATATGCTTCATACTCACCTCAGCCGCTCTCCGTCTCAGCACCGCGTTCTGTGAAGCTCTGACTCCTGGACCCTGCAGGGGAATACACTACAGGAGACAGGTACATACAAATAATAAACAATTTGGTATGTCACTTGCCAGTGACCACCTTACTTATGGTCACCAGCTACTTACCTGGGAGCAGACCGATATCGCTCCTACTTACCTGCTTGGGGGCCACCTATATCCACAGGAACTCAGCCACCCCACAGGCCTGAACCCCGGCTGTTAAGCCTGCATTGTCTTCGGGCTCAGGACTTTAGGTGCCCTTTCGGACAGGTAGAGGGGCCTTGTATGCCACTCTCAGTAACTTCAACATTTAACTATCAAGGGACCAAGTATCCCTTAAACTACCAAGGACCTAGAGTCCTGCTAAACCAAGGCCTGTCTCCTACTATCAACTATAAGGGCCTACTGCCCTGCTAACAACCAGGACCTACAGTCCCTCTAACCACAAGGACCTAATGTCCTTCTAACAACTACAGGACTGCTGCCCTGCTACCCTATCAGGAGCCTTGTGCTACACGAACTCAGAGGCCTGTGCTTCTTTACACCTAGGGCCTTGTGCCCAAGTTCTGCTAATTGGGTCTTGTGCCCAAATTCTACTACTGGGGCCTTATGCCCCCTCTAACTATTGGGCCTAGTGCCCAATCTAACCTAAGGGCCTGATGCCCTTAGGGGGTACTCTCCTGCCCTATTTATGGGGTCTCGTGCCCAGACAATCCCTAGCTGTACCCTAACAGCACCAGGGCCTTGTGCCTACTAACTGTGCCAACAGGCCTAGTGCCCGAAGTGCCCACGGGCTTAGTGCTCGACCTAACAGCAGCCAATATACTCACATGCTCTGCGCAGTTTCTCAACTTGCCCCAACGTCTTTGTTTCCGGGTCTTCCAGACCCTCCAGCCGGCCGCGCCACTTCCACTTTTTGGCGCGCTGCTTTTCGCTGTCTTCTTGGCGAGGGTGCTCTTAGGGCTCCCCGCTGGTGATCTCTACCTTTTCTTCTTCTCTGCATCTTCTGTCTTGTGCGCCGTCTTCTTCTTTTGCCGAGCCATCTTCGCATGGCAGGGTACCTCCTAGCCCTTACAAGGGCTACCTGCCACTTCCACAGGTGTCTCCGACTTCTTCGTCGATGGACGTCACACGATGTCCTCTTTTCCTACGCCGACGAACTGCTCTGAAAATGGCGACGTTCGGCGGCTTAAATAGCCGCGAGTGCGCTGACATCACTCGGCGCCGCAAGCCCTGATTGGCTCGCCGCGTCGCCAACAGTTTGACATCTGGGCTGGTTTGAAAGATTTTACCAAAAAATGTGTGACCTTGCCCACAACTCCATCCAATCCTACAATTAACATGCAAAGGATGGTGGAGAATAAGTGTAGGGTGTAATCTAGACCCAAACAGAAAAGCTGCTTTGGGCATTTCTATTTATAAAACAGTCTTTGCAGGCTGCTTCTTTTTCTATTTAACTATAAATGTAAGGTGTAAAATACAAACAGACCCAACTGCCTTTTTTGCTATGAATTTCAATAGCTCTTTTTAGACCATTGCCTGTCACCCTGGATTGGTGTGTGTAGCTGTAGAATTAAGGAGGGCCTAGCAGGGATTAAACAGAATTATTCATTATTTGCACTAATAGGATTTAGGAATAATATACACCCAAACAGAAAATCTGCTTTGGGCATTTCTGTTTATAAAACAGTCTTTGCAGGCTGCTTCTTTTTTCTATTTAACTATAAGTGCAGGGTGTAAAATACAGACGGACACCCACCTGCCTTTTTTGCTATGAATTTCAATAGCTCTTTTTAGACCATTGCCTGTCACCCTGGATTGGTGTGTGTAGCTGTAGAATTAAGGAGGGCCTAGCAGGGATGAAATCGTATTTTTCATTATTTGCACTAATAAGATTTGGGAATAATATACACCCAAACAGAAAATCTGCTTTGGGCATTTCTATTTATAAAACAATCTTTGCAGGCTACTTCTTTTTCTATTTCAATTTTAATCTCTGGGAATCATCTAGACCCAAACAGAACATCTGCTTTGGGCATTTCTATTTTATTGTACAGTCTTTGCAGGCTGCTTCTTCTTCTATTTAAAATTTAATCTCTGGGAATAATCTAGACCCAAACAGAACATCTGCTTTGGGCATTTCTTTTAAAGATGGGCGGGCTTGGTTCCCTGAGATCCGAATCCATCAAAATTTCGCCTATCCGAGTATCGAGCCGAGCACGCTCGGTACTCTCCCGCCCATTCGGTATCAAAATCGAGGCAGAACGTCATTGTGTCGTATTCGTATTTCTGAGCTCGGTTCTCACGAGATTTGAAAAGCATAAATACTCGCCTCCACAGCAATCCATCGCCATTTGAGGGAGAGAGCAGGGTTAGGTCAGAGGCTGTATTAGCGCAGTGACAGAGCAATAATTGTACACATTATTGTTTAAATCCTATTCTATACAATTCTAATATTAATACCAATTGCATTAGCAATTGTTAGAGCAGTAAGAGAGGAGGATAGAGGAGGCTTTTTTTTAAAATTTTTGGCACTCCAAGTGCTTTTGGGGTGTCCCATATTCCCCAGTGTTTTACATTATTTTTTCTGGCTGTCAAAAGTCATATTTGTCAGCAGTATCCAGGGCCGGATTAAGGGAATGGAGGCCCCTGGGCTAAGGGCCAATTAATTTGGAGTCTAAAAGAGGTGCACAACTACTGTTACGCGTCAAAGCCGAGCTGCAAGAAAACAGTAAGGCATTGGAGAATAATGTTTGCTCTGAATCAGAAATGACAACAATCCCTGTGGAGAGTCCATCCAACAGTGGTATGTCTAATCGGGAGCATTCTGTTAGTGTACCCATAAAGAAGGGCCCTTTCAACAGTTCTGCTGATGTGTGCCTGAACAGCCCGAGTGTAGCAGGTGATACACAAATTGAGGATGCCACTTTGGAATTAAAAGAGGATGAGGGGAAGATCTGTGTAGGAGACGAGGGCGCTAATGAGGATGTTGATGAGGATGAGGTTGTTTGTGTAAGTCCTGCACCAGTGGCAGCAGTTCTGGCACGTGACAAGAAAAAGGCCATTGTCATGCCTGGCCATAAAACAAAAAAATCCACTTCTTATGTGTGGAATTATTTCTACCCAAATCCAGACAACAATTGTATAGCCATTTGTATTGTATGTCAAGCCACAGTCAGTCGAGGGAGGGACCTTAACCATCTTGGAACCTCGTCTATGTTACGCCATTTAAAGAGAGTTCATGGCAAAGTGTTGGGAAAAGCTGAAAGTTCTTCCAAAACAATTACAAGCACTCCATCATCAGCTAGAACCCTCCGGTCACCGACATCCCGACGGCTACAAAATACACCCACCACACCATCCTCATCAATATCCTCAGTAGCGCTCGGAGTTAGCCCTGCATCCCACTTATTAAGGCTGGATGACTCCTGCACTATAATTGATTCCTCTGAAGAAAGCGTTAGTCCCACTGCTGCTGCTGTTGCTGCTGCTGGGGGTGAATCGTCAGCCTAGAGGAAGGCCAAGAAAAAGAGTAGTCCTACATTTCAACAATTTACTGTGAAACAATCATTTGCTAGGGGAAGCAAATATGACAGCAGTCACCCAGCCGCCAAGCCAATCACAGACGACATGGCGGGCATGTTAGTGTTAGATCTGCGTCCAATATCCACAATAAACGCAGCTGGTTTTTCACAGTTAAACATGCTGTCTACTGGTTACCTACTTGGTGTATATTGAAAATGTAATTGATGTAGGATGGTGATGAGGGTGATGATAACATTGTTATTCATCACCATTGAGGAAGATGACCAGTGTTATCCAAAACTGAGTCTAGTTTTGTGAACCAGTGCAAAATGAGATTCAATTTGCATGGCAAGATTATCGCAATGAGAGAAATATGTTTTTACACCTGCTCAGACTTGACAGAGATTAAGGGCTAGATTTACTAAACTGGGGGTTTGAAAAAGTGGAGATGTTACCTATAGCAACCAATCAGATTCTAGTTATCATTTATTTAGTACATTCTACAAAATGACAGCTAGATTCTGATTGGTTGCCATAGGCAACATCTTCACTTTTTCAAACCTGCAGTTTAGTAAATATACCCCTAAGTCTTATTTCACATGTTTAAGGAGTCATTTTGCACGCTCCAACTGTACTTCAGTGGAGATATTTGGTGAAAAGTGATGTCTGTGCCATGTATTTGTTCCACTGCTCTGTCACTTGGTAAAAATGTGGACAGTTGTGAAGACAGTTGTGGACAGATTGAAAATTAATGTTAATGCTATAAATAGTAATATAGGAGCAAAAACAACTCAAAATAGCATAATTTTACCTATTTTTAACACTTTTTAATAAAATCCAGATCCAAAACCAAAACCTGGCAAAACCTGTAACAAAACCAAAACACAAAGACATTTTAGAGCCCTTACGACTGGTCCCTACACTACCCCAATGTACCTGATGTCCCCCAAAGGAGAGGAGAAATGGATTTAATGTAAATATAAAAATCCTTTTATATCCAGCATACAAAACAAGAGAAGTGGTACTGTGCAGTTGTCCATACACGTAGTATAATAAAATGATATTCATTATACAGGACAAGCGAAGTGGCACTATACAGTTGTCCATTTTCTAAAGAATAGGGGTTAAATACAAACACTGACAATGCTATTGTGTAGCTGCCCATATGTACAAAAGCAGGATAGATAGTTTTTCAGATAGCATACAGAAAGGGAGAAATTGTACAGTGCTGTTTACAAACCATACAAAGCAGATACCAAGAACTAGAATGGTAAATGGTGGTACACATTAAAGTCAGTATTTTTATCTGTAACAAACTCATCATACTACCTAGCACCCGCTGCCATTTTCATTACTTTCTGAAATTTCAGATGTCTGTGTTTCAGTTTCCATGCAGTTCTGATTTGACCGGTAAAATGTAAGTTCATGGTTTCTAAATCAATCTGAATTAAAATTGTAATTCAATTGTAATTCATCCAATGCATTGGTAATGAATGTAGTAATTAGCCGCTGAAGATTCCTCCAACATCTTTCTCTTCGTTTTAAAATTGCGGAAAATTTCAGTCCCCAAGTTGCCAGATGTATTAAACTGCTATTTTTACTCTGATCGTAAAAATCGCTGGTCATCTCTGGCGATTTGCTGCAATGTCAAACACGCCTGTCTTTAGCTAACTGTGTTTCCTGTGTGTTCTGTCTATAGAGCTGGAGGTCCGGCAGCTGTAAAAAAAAAAAAAAAAAAGGATATGGTCCCCCCGCCCAACCACTATTAACCCTAGTGCTGCCAACCTACTGCTGATCACGTGAAAATCGGGGAAAAAAATTAGCGTTTGGTCCCCCCGATATTCACATAACCAGCACTTGCCTAGTGCTGGTTATGTGAACCAGCCGGGGTGGGTGGCACTATAGCAGGGGGATACGCGGCAGGGGTCCCCTTTCCATAATGACAAACCAACCCCAGGCTGTTCAGCGCTGGGCTGGATTCCCTAGGGAGTGGGGTCTGCCGAAAAAAACGTGCGGGCCCCCCCTCTAGGAATAACCAGTCCAGTGCTGAAAGCACTAGGGCTCTTCCTACCCCTGTGGGCTCTGGGTAGTAGGGTTATAACGCCAAAAATAATGTAAAATAGCAAACAGACGCCATTTTGTTTTGTGGAACTACAAGTCCCAGCCAGCCTGGGCAGCTATAAACAGTATGGGCATGCTGATGCTTGCATAACTACAAGCACCAGCATACCCATGGCAGCCAGGTCATGCTGGCACTTGGAGAACCACAAGTGCCAACATATCCTGACACCCAGGGCTGGCTGAGACCTGTAGTTCCACAAAAAGCCTGTAACAAAACAACAAAAACACCCTGTTTTAAACCCCAAAATTTTAATAAAAATAATAACACCCAAATAAAAATAATACACACCCTCATTAATACCATATATATTTATTAAAAATAAGAAAACCCCAAAATACTTACCAATCAGAATTCTTCTTCTTTCGGCAGCATCTTTTAATCCAAAAATGCTTGAACCATTTTCAAATATTTTATAATTCCAAAGTCCAGCTTGAAATGTCCCAAATAAAATGTAATTCCAAATATCCAGCTTGAAAAGTTCAAAGTAATTTGTAATTCCAAAGTCCCTGCTTGTAAATATCTTCTGTTCTTCTTAGTCAAAAAGGCCTCGTTGTTGCATGCATTTTTCTTTTCTTCAGCCCACGAGGGGCCCCATATTTGTAATCCAAATCCGGAACATTTTTTAGAAAAATAATAAACCCAGTTTACAGACTGCTTGTACCGTGTACAAGCAGACTGACGCTACTGAATAGAATCCAACCGCGAGGTCTATTTATAGTCTATGGGAATTTTCCACGCTGTCATGGAGATGCCCCATAGACTTTAAATAGATCTCGCGGCTGGATTCTATTCAGTAACGTCGGTCTGCTTGTACACTGTACAAGCAGAAGTTGCGTCGTCTGTAAACTGGGTTTATTATTTTTCTCAAGCATGTTCTGGATTTGGAATACAAACATGGGGCCCCTCCTGGACTATAGTGCAAATTTTATCTATTTTTAATCTTTTGACAGCTTTGGACCTGCATCTGTATAAACAGACAGTGTAACAGTGATATGTTTACTAATTGACGCTGCTTGCTAGCAGTGTTGTATATTGTGATTTTTAAAGCAAACTCAGGAGACTTTGCTTAATCGCAGCTTCATACATTTGAGACTTCTATAGCTAGAGTGGCAAACAGTCGGGACTTTGACCTCTATCGATTTTGGAAATAGCGATTTTGACAGAAACACATCTCTGGCTATTTTACATGAAATCTCAGCTCTCCCGAGAAAATCGCTGGATTTGCAAAATCGCACCTTGATACATTTACCCCCTTGTGTTACTATATACATACTAGAGATGAACGCACTCGGATTTTGTGAATCCGAGCCCACCCGAACCTTTCCGATCCGAGTCGGATCCGAGACAGATCCGGGTATTGGCGCCAAATGAAAACTTGAAACCGAGGCTCTGAGTCATAATCCCGCTGTCGGATCTCGCAATACTCGGAACCTATAAATTCCCCGCTAGTCGCCGCCATCTTCACTCGGGCATTGATCAGGGTAGAGGGAGGGTGTGTTAGGTGGTCCTCTGTTCTGGTAGATCTCGTGCTGTGCTGTTTAGTTCTGTGCTGTGCTGTGCTGTGCTGTGTTCTGCAGTATCAGTCCAGTGGTACTGCCGCAATATTACAAAGTTCACACATTCTGCAGTATCAGTCCAGTGGTGCTGTGTGCTGTGCTCTGTCAATTTTGAGTTCAGTGGTGCTGCTGGGTCATGTGTGCTGTTTCCTGTTCAGTCCAGTGGTCCTGTGTCCCGTGCTCTGTGCTTCTAAGGGCATAGTTATTTCCCCAATATTCCCAAGTGTTTAAAAAATTTAAAAAAAGTTAATACAAAAAAAATACAAAAAACTAATTAAATTTTTTTTTAATTACAACAAAATTTGCCAAACCAATCCTGCAGTATAAGCCCATTGGTACTGCAATATTACCAAGTTCACACATTCAGCAGTAAAAGTCCAGTGGTACTGCTGCAATATTACAAAGTTCACACATTCTGCAGTATCAGTCCAGTGGTGCTGTGTGCTGTGCTCTGTCAATTTTGAATTCAGTGGTGCTGCTGGGTCCTGTGTGCTGTGTCCTGTTCAGTAAAGTGGTCCTGTGTCCCGTGCTCTGTGCTTCTAAGGGCATAGTTATTTCCCCAATATTCGCAAGTGTTTAAAAAATAAAAAATAAATTATAAAAAAAAATACCAATTTTTTTTTAAAAAACAATTAAATTACAACAAAATTTGCAAAACCAATCCTGCAGTATAAGCCCATTGGTACTGCAATATTACCAAGTTCACACATTCTGCAGTATCTTGTGCTACATATAATGGAGAGCAAAAATTTGGAGGATAAATTAGGGAAAAATCAAGACCCACTTCTTCCTAATGCTGAAGCTGCTGCCACTAGTCATGACATAGACGATGAAATGCCATCAACGTCGTCTTCCAAGCCCGATGCCCAATCTCCTAGTACAGGGCATGTAAAATCCAAAAAGCCCAAGTTCTCCAAAAAAAGCAAAAAGGGAAATTTAAAATCATCTGAGGAGAAACGTAAAGTTGGCAATATGCCATTTACGACACGTAGTGACAAGGAACGGCTTAGGCCCTGGCCCGTGTTCATGACTAGTGGTACATCTTCACCCAAGGATCTTAGCCCTCCTCCTCCTCCCCCCCTACAAAAAATTGAAGAGAGTTATGCTGTCAGCAACAAAACAGCAAACAACTCTGCCTTCTAAAGAGAAATTATCACAAATCCCCAAGCCAAGTCCAAGGGTGTTGGTGGTTGTCAAGCCTGACCTTCCCATCACTGTACGGGAAAAGGTGGCTCGGGAGGAGGCTATTGATGATGTAGCTGGCGCTGTGGAGGAACTTGATGATGAGGATGGTGATGTGGTTATTGTAAATGAGGCACCAGGGGGGGAAACAGCTGATGTCCCTGGGATGAAAAAGCCCATCGTCATGCCTGGTCAGAAGACCAAAAAATGCACCTCTTCGGTCTGGAGTTATTTTTATCCAAATCCGGACAACCAATGTATGGCCATATGTAGCTTATGTAAAGCTCAAATAAGCAGGGGTAAGGATCTTGCCCACCTAGGGACATACTCCCTTATACGTCACCTGAATAACCTTCATAGTTCAGTGGTTAGTTCAGGATCCCGTGATCCAGATGGATACACACCAGCAACACCCTCCTCGTCAACTTCCTCCACGATCTCCATCAGATTGAGTCCTGCAGCCCAAGTCAGCAGCCAAACTGAGTCCTCTCCAATACGGGATTCATCCGAGGAATCCTGCAGCGGTACGCCTACTACTGCCACTGCTGCTGTTGCTGCTGTTAGTCGGTCATCTTCCCAGAGGGGAAGTCGTAAGACCGCTAAGTCTTTCACAAAACAATTGACCGTCCAACAGTCGTTTGCCATGACCACATAATACGATAGTAGTCACCCTATTGCAAAGCGTATAACTGCGGCTGTAACTGCAATGTTGGTGTTAGACGTGCGCCCGGTGTCCGCCATCAGTGGAGTGGGATTTAGAGGGTTGATGGAGGTATTGTGTCCCCGGTACCAAATCCCGTCGAGATTCCACTTCACTAGGCAGGCGATACCAAAAATGTACAGAGAAGTACGATCAAGTGTCCTCAGTGCTCTGAAAAATGCGGTTGTACCCACTGTCCACTTAACCACGGACATGTGGACAAGTGGTTCTGGGCAAACGAAGGACTATATGACTGTGACAGCCCACTGGGTAGATGCATCGCCTTCCGCAGCAACAGCAACAGCTGCATCAGTAGCAGCATCTACAAAATGGCTGCTTGTGCAAAGGCAGGCAACAGTGTGTATTACAGGTTTTAATAAGAGGCACAATGCTGACAACATATTAGAGAAACTGAGGGAAATTATCTCCCAGTGGCTTACCCCACTTAGACTCTCATGGGGATTTGTGGTGTCAGACAATGCCAGTAACATTGTGCGGGCATTAAATATGGGCAATTTCCAGCGCGTCCCATGTTTTGCACACACCATTAATTTGGTGGTGCAGCATTACCTCAAGAGTGACAGGGGTGTGCAGGAGATGCTTGCGGTGGCGCGCAAAATTGCTGGAAACTTTCGGCATTCAGCCAGTGCCTACCGCAGACTAGAGGCACATCAAAAAAGCATGAACCTGCCCTGCCATCACCTCAAACAAGAGGTTGTGACGCGCTGGAACTCCACCCTCTATATGCTGCAGAGGAAGGAGGAGCAGCAAAAGGCCATTCAGGCCTACACAGCCACCTACGACATAGGCAAAGGAGTGGGGATGTGCCTGAGTCAAGCGCAGTGGAGACTGATTTCCGTGTTGTGCAAGGTTCTCCAGCCGTTTGAACTTGCCACACGAGAAGTCAGTTCCGACACTGCCAGCTTGAGTCAGGTCATTCCCCTGATCAGGCTGTTGCAGAAGCAGCTGGAGAAAGTGAGGGAGGAGCTGGTAAAGCATTGCGATTCAACAAAGCATGTAGCTCTTGTGGATGAAGCCCTTCGTACGCTTTGCCAGGATCCGAGGGTGGTCACTCTTTTAAAGTCAGAGGAATACATTCTGGCCACCGTGCTCGATCCTCGGTTTAAAGCGTATGTTGTGTCTCTGTTTCCGGCGGACACAAGTCTACAGCGGTGCAAAGACCTTCTAGTCAGGAGATTGTCCTCTGAAGAGGACCGTGACATGCCAACAGCTCCACCCTCATTTTCTTCCACATCTATGGCTGCGAGGAAAAAGCTCAGTTTTCCTAAAAGAGCCGCTGGCGGGGATGCTGATAACATCTGGTCCGGACTGAAGGACCTGCCAACCATTGCAGACATGTCTACTGTCGCTGCATTGGATGCTGTCACAATTGAAAAAATGGTGGAGGATTATTTTGCTGACACCATCCAAATAGACATGTCAGACAGTCCATATTGTTACTGGCAGGAAAAAAATGCAGTTTGGAAGCCCCTGTACAAACTGGTTCTATTTTACCTGAGTTGTCCCCCCTCCAGTGTGTACTCGGAAAGAGTTTTTAGTGCAGCGGGGAACCTGGTCAGTGAGCGGCGAAGGAGGTTGCTTCTGTGGGGGTGTCTCCGGTGAAGACCCCCGCCAGCGATGTGTCCCTGGAGGGACAAAAGATGCTGGAGCCGGTGCCCGTGAAGAGGGCGAAGATGTCCGCCAGCGCTGTGCCCCTGGAGGGGCTGAAGAGGTCCCCGATGGTGCCCAGCAGGAAGAAAGAAGAGAAGAAGTACTCACCCGTCCAGCGATCCAGCGGTGAGTATCGTGGCTTCTTTCTTGCAGGTCCTGTGCGCGGGGGAAGGATGAGCCAATCAGGGCTCATGTTTCCCCGCTGGCCAATCAGCGGCCGGATGCGTGAGCCAATCGCAGCTCGCGCCCGGCCATTCAAAAGATTGGCGCCGACGCGAGCCAATCAGCGCTCGCGCCGGCTTATGACGTCACGCTGGCGACTATATAAGTCGCCAGCGTGGCGCCATTTTGCCAGAAGTCCGTCGGCGGAGAAGAGGAAGGACGTCTCTTCACGGCGTCCAGGACCAGGACCAGCGGCAGCGGCGGCAGGGGGCCCTTGTAAGGGCCGTGAGCTACCCTGCCGCCAGAAGACTACAATCAAGCCGCCGGAGCAGTGATCGCCGTCGGGGAGCCCTTGTAAGGGCTGAGAGCGCCCCCGCCAAGCAGCTCTCAACAGCGCCGAACCGGAGAAGAGGCGCCGCCGGCTGGAGGGTCTGGAAGACCCGGAGAAGGCGGAAGAAGACGGCGTGGCAAGCTGAGATTCCTGCGCAGAGCAGGTAAGTGACTCAGCCTTAATTCGGGCACTAGGCCCGTGGGCACTGTCGGGCACAAGGCCCGTTGGCGCAGAGTATTAGGGGCACAAGGCCCAGGGACCTGGGCACTAGGCCCCAACAAAGTTAGTGGGCCAGTAGGCCATAATATATGATAAAGGGGACAAGCCCCTATTAGTTAGACAGGGGCGTGAGAGCCCAGGTACAAGGGCACAAGGCCCTTAGGTAGTTAGTGGCCTAGAGGCCATAGGAAGGCCACAGGGCCTGGTTAGGGGCTGGTAGCCCGTAGGCTATTAAGGGCACAAGGCCCTCAGTCAGTTAGGGAGGCCACAGGCCTCAGGCAGGGGCTAGGACCCCTAGGTAGCAGGGCACAAGGCCCTAGTGAGAGGGTTCAGAGCCCTGAGTTAGAGAGGGGGCTGAGGCCCATGAAACAGAGCAGAAGGCTCTGTGTGTAGCTGGGCAGAGACCCATGGTGTGTAGGGCATAAGGCCCTGGTGGTGTGTGGTAGAGGCGTGGGAGCCTCGTGAGTGTAGGCGCGGTCCTGTGTGAGGTGAGCACACGTGGTTAGGAGGTACAGTAGAGCGGAGGCTCCTGTGGTGCTGTAGCAACCTGCTGGTTGGCTAACAGCGGTGTGCTCTGGTAAGTAGCGTGCAAAGTACTGTATACTGTATTTATTCTGTCTGTGCGGCGAGTATAATTTACATTACGGTATTTTGGGGTCTGCTACATAACTGTGTCCAGGGACAAGACGTCAGGCCCCCATTAAAGGTAGGCTCTTGTTCCTGTGGTTTTCCTGTGCTAACCCGTGTTGTGGGGACAAGTGTAGTTACCAGCATACACATAGTCAGGGGAGAACACACGTAGTTTCCCTGTCCCTTAGGTCCCCGGGGTCACACTGGTACCCAGAGGGGGTGGCTGAGTGAGTCGGTGGCAGTGCAGCACACCTTGAGGCAGTTCCAGGGGCGGCCGTGGTTCTGATCAAGGGTCCTCAAGGCCGGTTCCGTGCAGGTGGACCTGTGGTTCCGGACGTAGGGACACGTGTGAGATACCCGAGTACAGGCAGTCGGGCGGTTCAGTTCGATCGGCTGTTCCGTGCGGCAGTCGGCCCGCGGGTTAGTGTGCTGTTCTACAGAGCCTCAGCCGGGCTTAAAGAACCGGTCCTTAGGGTCCGTGGGTGACCCCAAAGCAAGAAGGCAGCTTCTTGGTACGACCTGGGTGAGGGGGTTAGGAACCGCCCTCCGGTTTAGGCTGTGAACACCGGCTGGTGTTCCCCGTAGCGTGTAAGTGAGCAGTTCCGTTAGTGCACCACACCTAGTTAGTCATAGTGGTTTGACTAGTTGCGTTGCCGACCATTAGAACGTTGTTAGGGTCGGGTCGCTGTTGTAGTCAGTCCAGTTTGGTGGGTGCCATCTTAGTCTCACGGAGAGCGTAGAGGGAGGCTGTGTGTTCTTGTCATCCGCAGGAGTCGGGAAGGTGCAGGAGAACCGGATCGGAAGTGGGAGTGTCCCGGTGAGTATCACGCTCGATTCCCCCTTTCGGTTAGGCCCTCACCGGCAGGTGTGTGAGGTACTTGAGGCGGGATTAGTCCTCGGACTAGTCTTGGCCTTCAGTGCCTGTAGTCCCCCGCGTCTTGGCAAGAACAAAGTGAGGAGGCGGCAAGGAGCTTGGACTGACTGTGCCCTTGTTCTTTGCCGTAGTCTCGGACAGCCCTTACCTGGTAGGCACGGCCGTAATCTCTGTCTCTATCTTAGAGGGACGTGATTGGAGGTGACTGCGGCTGCGGATCTGCTGGGATTGGATCGCAGCTGGGAAATCGGAAGCGGACTGGAGGTGACCATCGTTTTCAAGGTGAGTTCTTTTGTGTTGCGTCTGTCTCTGTCTTTCCCCGCAGGGGGCGTTACACTTCCTCACAACGTTGAAAAAATGATGTTTATAAAAATGAATAATCAATTCCTCAATGAAGTACAGCACTGCCCTCCAGATACTACAGAGGGACCTGTGGTTGTGGAGTCCAGCGGGGACGAATTGATAATGTGTGAGGAGGAGGAAGTACACACTGTAGGGGGAGAGGAATCAGAGGTTGAGGATGAGGACGACATCTTTCCTCAGTAGAGCCTGTTTAGTTTGTACAGGGAGAGATGAATTGTTATTTTGGTGTGGGGGCCCAGACAAACCAATCATTTCAGCCACAGTTGTTTGGTAGGTCCTGCCGCTGAAATGATTGGTTTGTTAAAGTGTGCATGTCCTATTTCAACAACATAAGGGTGGGTGGGAGGGCCCAAGGACAATTCCATCTTGCAACTATTTTTTTGGCATTATGTGACCATTCAACAGTCGTTTGCCATGTTCAAAAAGTAAAAGAAAATGTCAACAAATTCAAAAAATTGAATCAAAAGTTAAATGCCCTGTCATTGTTTAAAACAAGAGGGTTTGACGTGCTAGAATTAGTGTAGTGTTAATATGTTATAAACACTACACTTGGAACTTGGAGGAGGTATTGTGGCCCAGGTATCAAATTTAGTCCCGGGGCCACCCCACTACACAGTCCAGATTTTTTTTTTTGGAAATTCAGAGCCGTGGAGGGTTTTTTATTAATTATATTGTGGTGACCACTCCTCTACGCAGTCCAGATACAATTATTGGTGCGATTCATACAAGTTCAGGGTTTTTAATTTATATTGTGGTGAGTGACCACTCCTCTACGCAGTCCAGGAACATTTTTTGGTGCGATTCAGACCAGTTGATGGATTTCTTATTATTTTGTGGTGACCCACTCCTCTACGCAGTCCAGATACATTTATTGGTGCGAATCATACAAGTTCAGGGTTTTTAAATTATATTGTGGTGAACCACTCCTTTACGCAGTCCAAATACATTTATTGGTGCGAATCATACAAGTTCAGGGTTTTTAAATTATATTGTGGTGACCCACTCCTCTACGCAGTCCAGGTACATTTTTTGGTGCGATTAAGACCAGTTGATGGTTTTCTTATTATATTGTGGGGACCACTCCACTACGCAGTCCAGAAAGATACCTCGTTGCAACGTTTTGGACTAATAACTATATTGTGAGGTGTTCAGAATACACTGTAAATTAGTGGAAATGCTTGTTATTGAATGCTATTGAGGTTAATAATAGCGTAGGAGTGAAAATAAGCCCAAAAACTTGATTTTTGAACTTTTTATGCTTTTTTAAAAAAAAATCAGAATCCAAAACCTTAAATCCGAACCAAAACCTTTCGGCAGGTGTTTTGCAAATAAATCCGAACCCAAAACATTGCGAAAATCCGAATCCAAAACACAAAACATGAGACACCAAAAGTCGCCGGTGCACATCCCTAATACATACAGTATGTATGTGTTAAGATTAGAGCTCGTCATAGAGTTGTTGTATGTGGTATGATACATAGCCTGTCACATTTAACCTGCTCAGCAGGGTGCAGACATGCAGTTTGCACAGCATTTCACTGATATTCAGTGTATATATATGAGTAGAGGACTTGCAGAAATCGTGGAGCCTTGGAGTTGGTTCACAAGATTACATGTTTTGTCCAAATTGTGGGTCGAATAGCTCATATGTTTATGCTAGATGCGAACAGATTGTACTGGTGAAGACAATACCAATTGTATCCTTATTTCTTATTCACCGGAAAGCTTTTATATTCTGCATCTGGTAAACTTAAAAATATCTCAGAATCCAAATAACCTTATGTTTTTTTCCCTTGTTTTTTTCCAATGTAATCCTGGTGTGAGGCATGATGTTACCAAAATTCCTTGGTAACAACGAAGACCTGTCTCCCCTTTAAAGTTTTAATACACAATTTAGATTCCAGTCTGTGTAACCTGAGCAGATCCAGATGACATACCAGCAATACTTGTTTACAACAGAGAATTTCTCAGTCATTAAACTAAAATAACTCGGTGATAAAATGGGTGGAAAATTTCAAGAGCTCAAATTTTTCACACTGTCTGACAATGCAGCATTTTTGCCTATTTTGGGTAATTGTATAAAACTTATACCGAGGGTTGGATTAACATTGAAGGTGGGACCATTGGGTGGAGTGCAGTAGGCTTTAAAAAGATAGAATAATTTCACTGCTATTTAAGTGCACATCAATTGGGGGAGTTTTAGGACAAATTTACAGATTGTGCTATAAATCGCTGCAATTGCTTTCCATAGCTGCATTTTACAATCAAGAAAAATGATGCTGAAAGTAAGACATCAACTAAATAGCAATTGCATGTCAATGAAGTTGATAATTTTTCAATTTCCACGATGACTAAATAAATCTCCTGGTGATGCAGCTGACAATTTAAAGGGGACCTCCACCTTCAGTGAATTCTAGTGGGTGGTACAATTGTTACTTGCAGTGCCCTTGAATATGATAACAAGCCTATGCACTGGATATAATTGTACACTGTATGAAACACATCTGTTGCGCTTTCTGCTTGGTCAGTGGAACTTTATGTAGGATTAACTTTACAAAACCTTTACAAAACCTTTACAAAACTTTACAAAACCTCCCAAACCCTCTTGATTTCGGTAGGGCAGTCCCAATTTGATGGTAACCACCGTCCCACAAGTTGGAGCATTTGTCCCAACTTGTTGGAAGATGGTAGTTGTCTCTGATACATGTGGAAACTCAAGACTACTTTAAGGAGATGGCGGCTGCGGGTGGAGTAACGCTATGGAAGAACTAGGCACTCGTCCCAACATTGTAGTGACCATGTTCAAAGCATAAAAATTACTCCTAACTACCTTTGGGGCAATATTGAAAGGTATGCTTTTAAGATGACCCCATAATGACAACAAATTCAATTACATGTTTGAACCCAAGCTGACTCTTCGGGAGGAAACGGATTTAGAATGACCTAATTAAAAGCCATTTGCACCCACCAAGCATTGGCCGCCGATTGCACAGTGTTTTTCAGCAAAACAGAACAAACCATTCTGGATATCCAAATAGTAAAAATGTGTATAGAGTCCAGCACTTGAACCAACACAAAAAAGACGGGCACTTAGCAAATGAAAAAACCACCACCAGGGGTATATAGAACAAAAATGAGCCACCAGTAGGTGAGCGGGACCCACAAACCCTTGTCAAATATCCAACAAAAACAAGGAGGGATGGTGGACAACTTTTCCTGTATCCTAGAGGCAGAACCCTATCAGCCAAGGTGTTTTATAGCCTACCCTAAGCCCTACCATAGTGACACTACCAATGGGCGTACCCAACTCCCTGTCAGGCGCCGTCCCGCAGTCTCTCCGGGATGGCCGTCTGTACTGTCCCCTTGCGCATCTGGTTGCCAGACAACCAGACGCGGCACTTCCAGGCGCCCGGCCGTCTACGCACATGCATCCCGTTTCTAGGCAACGGGACGCTACTCTTAATTCTCGGCGGAGGCTGATGACAGCGCCACCGCCCACCAGATCCACATTGGCTGCTCAATCTTTATAAGGCACTTCCTGGCTGCCTTTCAGTGCCAGAGTATCAGGTCTACTAACCTGCCTCCAGCGTTTCTGTATCTAGTATCCTTGCCTTGTATTTGACTCTTCTGCCTGCCTGTGACCCTTTTGACCTAGACTGTTTCACTACTCCTTTTGGATTTCCCTGCTGTACTGCATCACCAGAATATTACCGACCCGTCTGGTCTCACTATCCCTCTGAATACTCATTGTGTACTTCTATTGCCAGCACCGTTACCGACCCGGCTTGTCTGACCATTCTTTCACATGCCTCGGTATCCGACTTGGGGAAGGACCGCGACCTGCTTGTCTCCTGCGGCGGAGTCCATACCCCCTTGTGGGGGTCCCTGGTGAATACCAGGGGCACATGAATTCTGCACCTTCATCCAAGTATTGCCAATGCTAGCAGGTACGCAACATATATTTGTGACAGTATACTCTGACCCTGACTACGGAGGGGTCTGGTGAACCATCAGCTCGGGACCTCCTTCACCTGGCTCAGCGGGTTGAACAACAAGAGGCGGCCCAGGCACACCTGCTTCAGTGTGTCCAAGGAATCGCCACCTGCTTTGATGCCCTACAAGGCTCCCTGCCTACTACTCCAGCCATAACCTCCTCCGTGGCAGCATCCTCCAGTGTGGTCACGGTCTCCACAGCCGCTTCCAGGGAATGCATTCTGGCCCCGGAAAAGTTTGATGGAGATCCCAACGGCTGCAGGGGTTTCCTGAACCAATGCGCAATTCAGTTCGCGTGTAACCCCGGGGAATTTCCCTCTAAATGCACCAAAATGGCTTTTATAATCTTATAACCTGAGTAGTCAAGCGCTCGCCTGGGCCTCTCTATGGGAACAGTGTGATCCCTTACTCAGTAATACGACCTCCTTCATGGGATTCTTCAGGAGGGTCTTTTAAGACCCAGGGAGAGTAGCTTCCGTGGCTACCAGTTTGTTGAGTCTCCGTCAAGGTAACCTGTCCGTGTGTCAATACGCGGTTCAGTTCCGAACTTTGGCATCTGAACTAAAGTGGAACAACGAAGCACTGGTTGCAACATTTTAGCAATGTCTGGTCGTTCGAATTATAGATGAACTGATTTCTAAGGATGCACGCAGGAACGCTAAACTATCAGGCGGGTTGCACCACGACTTTCTCCACAGTTAGAAAACCCGGTTCTGCCTTTGGATGAACCCATGCAAGTTGGACGTTCCCGATTGTCACCAGAAGAATGGGAAAGGTGTTTCTACTGTGGAGATTCCGGGCACCTTCTCAGAGCCTGCTCCAAGAGACCGGTAAATCTTTCCTCCTAAACGGTGGCAGGGAGGCTGTTTTAGGAGGACCAACCGTTTCTCCCTATTTGAAAAACACCCCAGAACTTTTCATGGCTGTCACCCTGAGCACCCCTAAAGGCCCCTTTTCCACCATGGCCTTTGTGGATTCCGGCTCCTCCGGGAACTTAATTTCTGCTACTCTTGTTTCCGAGCTCCAAATTCCTGTAATACCTTTGCCTCAACCGTTGTCATTAATGGCAGTAGATGGCAACGGTTCCATCTCCTCCATCACCTCTCTTGTCCGGTTGATGGTAAGATCTCTTCATAATGAGATGATTCAGTTCCTGGTTTTGCCTAAATCCATTAACCCTCTCATCTTGGGACTACCCTGTCTTCGGATTCACCACAGATGGATTGGGACCATGCTCAGGTTACCGTATGGGTTCAGAATGTCATCATAGATGCATGTCCGGGGTTCCTTCTCCTAGATCTCGGGTGATTGCCCATTCCACAGTTACTGATTCTGTCCTTCCTGTTGCATATGTGGAGTTCCAGGACGTCTTTAGCAAGATTGAGACAGAGACCCTGCCTCCTCATCGTCCCTGGGACTCTTCCATTATTCTGTCTCCAGGTCAACCCATACCCAAGGGGCGCACCTATCCATTGTCCCGTAACGAGAGTTTGGCTATGTCTCAATATATTTATGAAAACCTGAAACAAGGGTTTATGCGCAAGTCTACTTCTCCTGGCGAGGCAGGATTCTTCTTTGGCAAGAAAAAAGATGGGTCACTCCACCCGTGCATTAATTATCGCCCCCTTAATCGCATTACCATCAAGAACCAGTATCCACTATCCCTTATCTCCAACCTCTTCGACAGAATCAGTGGGTCCTGAATTTTCACCAAATTAGACCTTCGAGAGGCCTACAACCTGATTTGTATCAAGAAGGGTGATGAGTGGAAGATGGCCTTTAATACTAGGGATGGACACTTCGAGTATCTGGTAATGCCCTTTGACCTTTGCAAGGCCCATGCCATCTTTCAAACATTTGTCAATGACATCTTTCAGGACTTATTATTTACCTCTGTGGTGGTCGATTTAGATGACATCTTGATGTTTTCAAAAGATCTGATTTCCCATCAGGAATAGGTCAAAGAGGTCTTACACTGATTATGTAAATACCATCTCTACTGTAAATTGGAGAAATGTGTCTTCGAAGTATCCCAAGTACCTTTTCTTGGTTTTATCGTGTCTGGCCAGGGAC
Organism: Mixophyes fleayi; assembly: GCF_038048845.1. Lineage (NCBI taxonomy): Eukaryota > Metazoa > Chordata > Amphibia > Anura > Limnodynastidae > Mixophyes > Mixophyes fleayi. The sequence goes on along the minus strand of NC_134407.1, from coordinate 127,863,931 downwards.
TACAAATGGATCCCACCAAGGTATCTGCTATCATGGATTGGCCTCAACCTCAGGGTCTCAAAGCTATTCAGAGGTTCATTGGCTTCGCTAACTATTATGGACAATTCATTCAAGACTTCTCCTTCAGTATCGCTCCTATCAAAGAGTTAACAAAAAATCTGCTAACCCCAAGATCTGGTCTCCGGAAGCCATCTCTGCCTTCGCTGCCTGTAAGAAGGCATTCTACATGGCTTCTGTCCTTTCTCAGCCAGATCAGGAATGACCCTTCTTTGTGGAAGTTGATGCCTCTTCGGTGGGCATCGGAGCGGTGCTGTTCCAAAAAACCTCGTCCGGCACTCACTCTCCATGCGTGTTTTTTCTCTAGACAGTTCCTTCCTAGTGAGAGCAACTATGGAATCGGGGATAAAGAACTCCTTGACATCAAAGCCGTGCTGGAGGAATGGCGTCATCTATTGGAGGGTGCTCTATATCCCGTTACTGTATTCATGGATCACCGGAATCTGGTGTTCATCCGTGAGGCCCACTGCCTGAATCCTCAGCAAGCCTGCTGGGCATCCTTCTTTGCTCTGTTCAACATGACCATTCTGTCTAGGTGCTAAGAATGGGCGAATGGACGCATTATCTCGCTCCTTTGAAGATTCAGATTGCCTAAGCCCATTGGTTCCTCAATGTATCATCGATCCCTCTAGTATCGTGGCACTCGCGAGAACCGAGACATCCACTCCTCCACCTGGACGATCCTTCGTGGAACCACATCTGCGACTCAAAACCTTACATTGGGCTCATTTCTCCCACATTGCTGGCCATGCTGGGGTAAAAAAGACCACAGAAGTACTTTGTTGCCGTTTCTGGTGGCCTACTGTGCGCACACACATATGTAACTTTATTGCAGCTTGCACTACCAGTGCCCAACTCAAGACCTACAGGAAAGCACCCTCTGGACTGCATTGCCCACTTCCCATACCAAATGCCCCCTGGGAAAGTCTGGCCATGGACTTTATCACTGATCTTCCTTTCAGTGCTGGATTCAACACCATCTGTGTTGTCATCGACCGGTTTTCCAAGATGGCTCACTTCATCCTCTTACCGGTTTTCCTTCTGACAGTCGCTTAGCCGACATCTTTATCAAGGAAATTTTCAAACTACATGGCTGTCCCAAGGAGATCATGTCTGACCGAGAGGTCCAATTTACCTCCCAATTCTGGAGAACCTTCTGTAAGAACCTGGGTACAGATTTAAAGTTCTCCTTGGGGTATCATCCCCAGACCAACGGCCAGACCGAACGAGTCAATCAGGACCTGGAAACCTTCCTTCAGTGCTTTACTTCTGACAACCAGAGTAAATGGTCACAATTCCTACCCTGGGCAGAGTTTTCTCATAATCGGCACGTCCATGAATCCACAGGGTTTCCGCATTCTTTATTGTGTTTGGAACACATCCTACTTTTCCGGATCCCTTACCTGTCTCCACCACCTTGGTTCCAGCGGTGGGTACCCTCTGTCGGGAAATTGCCCTCTGGGCTAAAACCAAGACAGCCCTACGAAAAGCCGCCCAGCACCACAAGACTTTTGCAGACCAAGTATGCCTGTCTACCAAGGGCTTAAAACTAAAAGTCCCTTCTATGAAGATGGCTCCATGATTTATTGATCCCTATACCATTATACAGGTCATCAACCCTGCCTGCGTCAAATTAAAGCTACCTGTTTCTATAAGATGCCACAACACCTTCCACGTATCATTACTTCGACCTCTAGTGCTCAACAAATTCTTTCAAACTCCCTCCCGACCTCCACTGGTTTAGTCTTCCTCAGAAATGGAATTTGAGATCAGCCGAATTCTGGACTCTTATGTTCTTTATGGCTGGCAGCAATTCCTCATTCATTGGAAAGGATTCAGTCCTGAAGAGAGATCCTGGGTGGACAAACATGATCTCCATGCTCCCCTTCTACACAAAAGATTTCTTCAACAGGGAGGAGGAGGGTATACTGTCAAGTGCCGTCCTGCGGCCTCTCCAGGATGGCCGCCTGTACTGTCCCCTTGCGCGTCTTGTTGCCAGGCAACTAGACGCGGCACTTCCGGCCGCCCGGCCGGTTAGGAAAAGGGACGCTATGTTAGGAACTCCTTTAGTCAGCACGACAGAACCCGGAATCTGCTCCGATGTCTGGTGTTCGCTGGAGCCCTTAGTGGTGGGGACAGACTTGGCTGCAGACGAACGGAGGGTCGTGTAGTGTGCACTGACTGGGGAGAACCCTGAGGCAGCGTAGTAGAACACAGAGATGTGAGATCCAGGCAAAAGGTCAAGGGCTGGCAGCAGGCAGGGATATCAGGAAATGAGCCGAAGTCAGGGGTCACAGGCAATACAACGAGGTCCAGAAACAAGCCAGGGGTCATTCACGGGAAATCCAAACTAGAATACAGTACAGGAGCAGGGAAACAGGTACACAGGAAGCTATAACTGGCAATGAGGCTAAGTCCTCACTGCCTTAAATAGCAAGGAGAGCCAATAGGAGTCATAATAATACAACCCCTCCCACTGCATAATCTCTGCACCGAGAAAAATACTGGCAATCACAAGACAGCACCAAATATAAATCAAAAAGACTCTCACCAGAGTCTACTCCATAGGCATAAATAGCCCTACCTTTCCCTGCTGATATGTGCCCGGGTGTCAGCCCGCTGGCCGGGCGCTGCGGCCTCCGGATTACAGCGTCCCGGTTGTTGCCTAGGCAACCGGGACGTCAGAGGCGGAAGTGACACCCCGGTCGTCATGGAGACGGCCGGGCATCTGGGAGAGCCGGAAGTGAGCCGCGGCGGCCCGTCGGGGAGCCGTGGCTCATAACAGTACCCCCCCTTGAGGAGGGGTCAATGCACCCCGACTTCCAGGTTTCCCAGGATACTTTTTTAAAAAGTCCTTAATGAGTTGGTTAGCATGTAGATGCTTCTGCGGCACCCAAGACCGTTCCTCCGGGCCGTAGCCTTTCCAGTGGACCAAAAAGTGGATTTGACTTTGCACCTTTTTGGAGTCTAGGATCTTTTCAACAATGAACTCTTGGTGTCCTCTGACTGAGACAGGCCGAGGTCTGTGCAATTGACGTGGTCTGAATTTATGTGACCATGTGACTGCTTTCAACAAGGAACAATGGAATGTGTTAGGAATCTTGAGTGAAGGAGGAAGTTTCAACTTGAAAGCCACAGGATTAATCTGTTTAATAATGGAGAAGGGTCCAATAAACCTGGGACCTAACTTCCTACAAGGTTGCTTAAGTTTAATGTTGCGGGTAGACAGCCACACCTTGTCCCCGACCTTGAAACGACATGGTCCACGATGCTGATCAGCATAATGCTTAGACTTAAACGAAGCTTGTTTGAGGGCAAGGTGAACCTTTCTCCATATCCGGCACAGATAAGAAATCGAAGAACTAGATTTAGCTTGATTCGAGACCTCCAGCGAGTTGGACCGAGGATGGAATCCGAGGTTACAGAAGAATGGCGATACCAGAATAGATGAATGGCACGAGTTGTTGTAGGCGAACTCTGCCCATGGAAGTAGAGCAGCCCAATCACTATGGCATTTAGTTACATATAAACGGAGAAATTGCTCAAGGGATTGATTAACCCTCTCCGTTTGTCCGTTGGATTGTGGGTGATACCCTGAAGATAGACAGAGTTTGATTCCTAATTGGGCACAGAATGCTCTCCAGAATGTGGCTACAAATTGGGAGCCGCGGTCAGAGACAATGTTAACAGGAAGTCCATGGAGCTTGAAAACGTGCTGAATGAATAGAGATGCCAAGGTTTTAGCACATGGCAATCCTACAAGAGGGATGAAATGTGCCATCTTACTAAATCTGTCTACTATCACCCAGATGGTGTTAAAGCTGGATGAGCGCGGTAATTCCACAATGAAGTCCATCGATATGTGGGTCCAGGGTCTCGCTGGAACGGATAGTGGCATAAGAGGCCCGGCAGGACGTTTGCGAGAAGACTTATTCCTGGCACAGGTTTCACAGGATAACACAAACTCTTTGGTATCTGCTGCCAAGGAAGGCCACCAGACGGAACGAGACAGAAGTTCCAATGTCTTGGATACTCCAGGTTGACCTGAGGTTTTATTATCATGACATTCGGTGAAGACCGTCCTCCTCAGATAATCTGGTACGAATAATTTACCCCTGGGAGTAGCTGATGGTGCCAACTGTTGGAGACCACGGAGGGTTGTGCCAAGATCCTGAGTTAGGCCAAGGACTACTTTGGATGCCGGAATAATGAAAGCGGTTTCTGCGAGGGAAGGATGAGAGGCGATAAAACTGCGAGACAAGGCGTCTGCCTTAGTGTTCTTGGATCCGGGCCGGAACGTAATAGTAAAGTTGAAACAAGAGAAAAAAAGGACCCACGGGCTTGCCTGGAGTTCACAATTTTGGCAGATTGAATGTACTGTAGATTTTTGTGGTCAGTATATACTGTAACCACATGATTAGCTCCCTCTAGCCAGTGGCGCCACTCTTCAAATGCCCACTTGATTGCCAGCAACTCTCTATTCCCAACGTCATAGTGGGTCTCAGCAGAGGAAAATTTTCTGGAAAAAAAGGCACATGGATGCAAACAGTGATCAGTGATATCTTTCTGGGAAAGGATGGCACCCGCCCCGACGTCAGAAGCATCCACTTCGAGAATAAACGGTAATTCCGGATTGGGGTGTCGGAGGACAGGTGCAGAGATGAAGGCCTCTTTTAACTCTTGAAAAGACGTCAAAGCCGTAGAGGACCAATTAACGGTATCGGCCCCTTTACGTGTAAGGGCTGTAATCGGAGCCACTAATACAGAGAATGACTGGATGAATCGCCTATAATAATTAGCGAATCCTAAAAACCTCTGAATGGCTTTAAGATTGCTTGGCCGGATCCAATCGAGAACTGCCTGTACTTTACTGGGATCCATGGAGAAGCCACGAGGTGAGATGACATATCCGAGGAACGAGACCTGAGTGACTTCAAACTCGCAGTTCTCGAGTTTAGCGAAGAGGCAGTGCTGGCGGAGTTTCAGAAGTACCTGTCTGACATGAGTACGGTGTTGCTCCAGTGACTAGGAATAAATCAAAATGTCGTCAAGATAAACTACCACGAATTTCCCCAGGAATTCTCGCAGGACATCGTTAATAAAATCTTGAAACACTGCGGGGGCGTTACATAGGCCGAAGGGCATGACCCGATATTCATAATGGCCTGAGTGAGTGTTGAAGGCCGTCTTCCACTCATCGCCCTTTTTGATTCGAACCAGATTATATGCCCCCCGCAGATTGATCTTGGAGAATATCGTGGCTAATTTGAGCTGATCAAAAAGTACGGAGATGAGTGGCAACGGATAGGTATTCTTCACGGTAATCCCATTTAGACCCCTAAAGTCTATGCACGGCTGGAGGCTCCCATCTTTTTTTGCCACAAAGAAGAAACCCACTCCTACGGGTGATTTGGATGGTTGAATGAATCCCTTACGTAGGTTTTCCTCCACATAGTCATCCATAGACTTAGTTTCAGGAATGGACAAGGCATATAATCTTCCCTTAGGAAGCTTGGCATCTGGAACCAAATCAATGGAGCAATTGTAGCTACGGTGTGGGGGTAGAGAGTCTGCTTCTTTTTTCGAGAATACGTCGTGGAATTCACGATAAGGCAATGGAAGAGATTCAGGACTAGGCTGAACAATCCGGAGAGGAAGAGCAAGACAGGTTGAGGAACAAGCCTTACTCCATCGTATGATCTCCCCCGTGCTCCAATCTATGTGAGGGTTGTGAAGTTGAAGCCAGGGATGCCCGAGGATTAATGGTACGGAGGAACAGGGAATCAGAAAGAACGAGAGGACTTCGGAATGGAGAGCTCCCACCGTAAGCTGCAGAGGTGGCGTTTGATATGAGACCCTTCCGTCAGTTAACGGTCTACCGTCCAGTCCGCAGACCGTGATTTCCGAGTCTAAGTTTACGGACGGAATACCAAGAGTCTTGGCAAAGTTTATATCCAAAAAATTTCCGGCTGCCCCACTGTCAAGAAAGGCAGGGATAGAAACGGATCGATTACCATACATGATCCGAGCAGGGATTAAGACAGAATTCTTGGAAGAGACCATCTGGAGACCTAGGCGTACCTCCTCCTTTGCTCCTAGGCCTGGTCTTTTCCCGCCTTGTTAGGGCAGCTACGCAGGAGATGGCCTTTATTGCCACAATAGAGACATAGCCCCAGTGACCGGCGCCTAGATTTCTCCTCAGGGGACAGGCGATAAGCCCCTAACTGCATGGGCTCTGGTAAATCCTGAGGAACTGGGTAGACGGCTGGAGAGGACCAGGATGGTGAGGCGGCCTCCTTCTCGGACCTTCTTTCCTTGATCCTACGGTCAATTTTAACAACTAGTTGCATTAAGGCCTCCAAGGAAGGTGATGAAGGATATTGGACTAAGGAGTCCTTTATCTGCTCCGAGAGCCCAAGCCGGAACTGACTCCGTAGTGCGGGGTCATTCCACTGACTGTCGACCGACCAACGTCGGAACACGGCACAATATTCTTCCGCTGTCCGCCGTCCCTGTTTCAGCGCTCTTAGGTGGGACTCGGCCGAGGCCACCCTATCTGGGTCATCATATAAGAGACCAAGTGCGTTGAAGAAGGCGTCTACGGACTGCAGAGCTGGATTAACAGGAGTCAGACTGAACGCCCAGGATTGGGGATCGCCTTGGAGTAAGGAGATGATAATACCGACCCTCTGTTGCTCCGAGCCCGAGGAGCGGGGCCTGAGATGGAAATACAGCTTGCAGCCCTCCTTAAAATTTCGGAATAAGGCTCTGTCTCCAGAGAACCGGTCCGGAAGATTTAACTTTGGCTCAGGTGCCGGAGTTGCTTGGGAGGCCTTGGCGGCTTCTTCCTGAGCAGAAAGCCTGTGTGAGAGGTCCTGAACCATCTGCGACACAACTTGGATCTGCCCTGCTAGGACTTGAGCCGGACTGGGTTCCATCGGTGGAAAATAGGATCGTCTTTATTTTGGGCCAGTTATAATGTTAGGAACTCCTTCAGTCAGCACGACAGAACCCGGAATCTGCTCCTTTTGCAGATCGTCATAGAAGACCTACTCCTCTCTTAAGAGTAGGGGACCAAGTATGCCTGTCTACCAAGGGCTTAAAACTAAAAGTCCCTTCTATGAAGATGGCTCCATGATTTATTGATCCCTATACCATTATACAGGTCATCAACCCTGCCTGCGTCAAATTAAAGCTACCTGTTTCTATAAGATGCCACAACACCTTCCACGTATCATTACTTCGACCTCTAGTGCTCAACAAATTCTTTCAAACTCCCTCCCGACCTCCACTGGTTTAGTCTTCCTCAGGAATGGAATTTGAGATCAGCCGAATTCTGGACTCTTATGTTCTTTATGGCTGGCAGCAATTCCTCATTCATTGGAAAGGATTCAGTCCTGAAGAGAGATCCTGGGTGGACAAACAAGATCTCCATGCTCCCCTTCTACTCAAAAGATTTCTTCAACAGGGAGGAGGAGGGTATACTGTCAAGTGCCGTCCTGCGGCCTCTCCAGGACGGCCGCCTGTACTGTCCCCTTGCGCGTCTTGTTGCCAGGCAACTAGACGCGGCACTTCCGGCCGCCCGGCCGGTTAGGAAAAGGGACGCTATGTTAGGAACTCCTTCAGTCAGCACGACAGAACCCGGAATCTGCTCCGATGTCTGGTGTTCGCTGGAGCCCCTAGTGGTGGGGACAGACTTGGCTGCAGACGAACGGAGGGTCATGTAGTGTGCACTGACTGGGGAGAACCCTGAGGCAGCGTAGTAGAACACAGAGATGTGAGATCCAGGCAAAAGGTCAAGGGCTGGCAGCAGGCAGGGATATCAGGAAACGAGCCGAAGTCAGGGGTCACAGGCAATACAACGAGGTCCAGAAACAAGCCAGGGGTCATTCACGGGAAATCCAAACTAGAATACAGTACAGGAGCAGGGAAACAGGAACAGGAGCCTAGCTACACAGGAAGCTATAACTGGCAATGAGGCTAAGTCCTCACTGCCTTAAATAGCAAGGAGAGCCAATAGGAGTCATAGTAATACAACCCCTCCCACTGCATAATCTCTGCACCGAGAAAAATACTAGCAATCACAAGACAGCACCAAATATAAATCAAAAAGACTCTCACCAGAGTCTACTCCATAGGCATAAATAGCCCTACCTTTCCCTGCTGGTATGTGCCCGGGTGTCAGCCCGCTGGCCGGGCGCTGCGGCCTCCGGATTACAGCGTCCCGGTTGTTGCCTAGGCAACCGGGACGTCAGAGGCGGAAGTGACACCCCGGTCGTCATGGAGACGGCCGGGGCGTCTGGGAGAGCCGGAAGCGAGCCGCGGCGGCCCGTCGGGGAGCCGCAGCTCGTAACACGCTACTCTTAATGCTCGGGGCCGGCTGATGACAGCACTGCCGCCCACCAGCTCAACCTTTATAAGGCACAACCTGGCTGCCTTTCAGTGCCAGAGTATCAGGTCTACTTACCTGCCTCCAGCGTTCCTGTATCCAGTGTCCTTGCCTTGTATTTGACTCTTCTGCCTGCCTGTGACCCTTTTGACCCGGACCGTTTGACTACCCATTTTGGATTTCCCTGCTGTACTGCATCACCAGAATATTGCCGACCCGGCTTGTCTCACTATCCCTCTGAATACTCCTTGTGTACTTCTATTGCCAGCACCGTTACCAACCCGGCTTGTCTGATCATTCTTCTCACGTGCCTCACTATCCGATCTGGGGAAGGACCGCGACCTGCGTGTCTTCTGCGGCGGAGTCCATACCTCCTTGCAAGGGTCCCTGGTGAATACCAGGGGCACGTTAGATTCCGCACCTTCCTCCAAATAGTGCCAACGCTATCAGGTACGCAGCATATAGTTGTGACACTCCCCTGCCTACTCCTTAACCCTTTACAAACTAGTTATGAACACAAACCTCAGCTTTTAATTTCCCTAAGGCATCCCTCAGTTATAATAAAATGAAAATCGGTTTATGTTCTCACGTCTAACTATCCTCTATTATCCTCTTAACACTCTGATATAAATAACCGACACAAACACACAAGTGAAGGTAAAACCATAGAAAACCTCATAGCAGCAACATGCAATCAGGCTCACTTGTAGAGGAAAAAAATAGGTTAAATCCCTTTGCGCCCTTGCTTTCAAAAGCAACAAGCTTCCAGAGGCCTGTGTCAATCAAAGGCAGAAAGAGTAAGGTAGAACAGAAATTCAGGATAGCAGAGAAGGCCACTCATTATATAGAAGTGATTGCCCAACTGCTGGACGCATGGAATTGCCACGCCCTCTACAACTGCAAACATGGTCGCACCAAACCAAAAGGAATGCAAGCCAAATAACATGTCATCTATAGCACTTAAGCCCAATGGTCGCTTAAAGGCAACTGTGAAAGGGTATTCCGTAAGGTGCATGAGGTCATATATGGGCATATATAGGGACAGCTTTAAACCGGGCAAACCAAGCAATTCAACCTAGGGAACAAAGTGACCCACTCCTCCTGGCCTAGTGGATCAGGTGTGAGCACGCTTACTTTGCAGACGATGGGCGAAGAGGTGATAATTACATGCTTATCGAAAATGACTGAGGATGGAGCTAACCTAGAAGAGGCTAGCAATTCAATCCCCCGGAAAGTGACAAAAACGACATTCCCAAAGTGGCACTAAAACTATTCACAGTCACATGTGTCAAGCGTCACCCCTGAAAGCGCCCCCAGCAGATCGAGCAACACAGCGGGCTAATGAGCCTCCTCCGGTCAGGCTTATAACTTTATTTAATTTTTTTTATTATTGTGGTGTTTATTATGACCGGTCACAGCCATGACCAGTCCTTACAAGGCTGAGTGGATGGGCAAACTCTGAGACACATCGCACGTGGAGCTACGAAGGAAGAATATACCTGGAAAGACGGCGAACATCGGCGCCAAACTACACATTTTGCAGTTATTCCTGCCAGGCTGACCATCACTACTTCTGGGTGGTAGGGGCAAGCAACAACTCTGCCAAACATTCTACACTGGATATATACAATCCACAAGACATTAGCAGGAGCAGAAGAACAAAGGAAGGCCGCATTGGAAGTCAGGACCATAGACTTTCCCAGAACCCTTGCAACAAGGAACCAGCCAGCCCATTCACAACACCAAGCTTACTCTTGGCCTGGTAGCTAACATCAAAAATACAGTCATGCCGAACCAGCCCATGCAGAAAGCTAATTACAAGGGGAAGAAGACACATTGCGCTCAGCAATGCCCTACACAATGCCCAGATTACTACATCTGAAAACGATCTGCCTGTCGTGAAATCCAGGTGCTCACAATTCAAGTGCCACACAATAGGATAGCTTCCAGCAGTATCAGTCCAACTGGAACTAGCCCACCTTTTCCAGATGTAGCGCATCAATCACCAGAAAAAACAGAACCGGTCCCTCAGCATCCGTATTACGTTAACACACTCTGCTGGACACAGGGTCCTTGGGCAACAATCACTTCCTGTGGAAACCCCAGAGAAACACGTCCCAGACCGCCAAAGTCACCTGGAACACATCAGGCTGTGAGGTCTGGAGAAACCTACGGTTACAAGTACGAACCAACATCAAATGTCCACCACACCAGAGAAGTTGATGTCTGAAACTGACCCATAGATACACCAACATGACAATTACAATATTTATTGTCGATCTACCTGCGTATTCTCTATGTAGTATGCCACAAATAACTATATAAAGAAAAATTAAGTCAAGAGCCACAGCACAGTAAAGCAAAAGAAAAGAGGGGGTGGCAGAAAAAAGACAAACAATAAATTCACACTACAGGCAGGAGGAGCTTGCCCTAAGCCCTCCCATAGTGACTAGGAGCGCCGAAAACAAGGTTGGGAGGGTACATATTACGGGGGCCTGGCATGCCTTGGTGGCCCGGGCCCCGCAGTCAGGTAATAATTATTTTTAATAAATATATATTATTAAAGGTGGATATTCCAGCTGTAATTGTCGGCATTGTGCATAGTTTGCAGTTTACAATTTTATGTAATTTTCTCTCATCATTATTGAGTTTATGTTTAAGGGTTTTTGAGCGCCTCTTAATTTTTATTGTGTATTTATCTTTGTGTGGGGTTGCAGAGCCCCTAGTGGCAGCTATTTCTCTTATAGAGTTACACTAGTATTTCATTATCTGGCCATTTCTAAACATATACATGTATATGATTATTTTTCTCACACATATTTTGCTCATTATATAATTATATATTGCTTGATCTGTGTTGTGTACTGTGTTCACTAATTATTTTCCACATTTCATGTACATTTTCCAAACAGGTCCCAACATTCCAGGAAGCATATAAGAATCCAGTACCAGATTGTGAAAGCTGCAATAACAAGTAGTGAGAGAAAAACAGTTTTAATACATAATGGGGGAGATTCAAGAACATCGCGGCTGCGCATTTTTGCTGGTAGCACGGTAAAAATATCTGCTCATTTTTGCTCATACCTCTATGGTGCGCAAGCAAAAATCAGCGGATATTTCACACAAAAAAATACTCGCCAGGTATCTCCGTGGCTGTCCCGGAGACAACACGCATACTTTTTTCGAATTGAATCTCCCCCAATATGTCATATTTAAAGTTTGTATGTTCTCCCGTGTTTGCATGGGTTTCCTCCGGGTCCTCCGGGTGCTATTTAAAGTGATGCAGCCACGCCCCATGTTGACCACGCCACCAAGACTGTGGCCTCACCCTTTTCGGCGCTGCCGCCGCCAAGTGCACGCACACAGCCCTTCCCTTCTCATCTATGAAAAACTTGCTGTACCAGGGCTCAAAATTCCTCTTGGCGGTCCTGATACTGACACTACCAATAGGTGTACCCGTTCCGCTGCCTGCTCCTTAACCCTTTATATGGGCAGAACGGTGGCTTAGTGGTTAGCACTTCTGCATTACAGCACTGTGGTCATGCATTCAATTCCCAACCATGGCCTTATCTGTGTGGAGTTTGTATGTTCTCCCCGTGTTTGCGTGGGTTTCCTCTGGGTGCTCCAGTTTCCTCCCACACCCCAAAAACATAATAGTAGGTTAATTGGCTCCTACCAAAAATTGACCCTAGTCTCTCTCTCTGTGTGTGTGTATGTATGTTAGGGGATTTAGATTATAAGCTCCAATGGGGCAGGGACTGATGTGAATGAGCTCTCTGTGCAGCGCTGCATAATCAGTAGCGCTATATAAATAAATGGTGATGATGATGATAGAGATACAATCTAGCTATGCACACAAGCCTCAGCTTTTAATTTCCCTCAAGTTAGTTCATCTCTCAGTCATAATTATAGCTACAGACAACATTTCTTTTAATTCTTATCACTGTCATGGTGTGTATCCTACATTTATCTACAAAGAATCTCATCTATGCTTTTCTTCTAAGAACTTTGTAGTGAGCATGTAAAGGTCAGTTGTGAAGTGCACTTCAAATATCGCTGATTTTACAGTGTCTATTTGATTGGAAGAGTTGGGCAGATCAGGTTGTGTTACCTGCTAAATGTTGATTAGGTGCAATTTTTTTTTATTATCTCTTTATTTAAAGTGGAAACAAGATGAGAAATACAAACGGCTAAATAAACAGGGCATGGCGACCCGAAATAAACCCCATCTGATCATAGTGGATCAGGCCAAGAAGGACTCTATTCAAACAAGTGGCCAGAATCTTGGCATGTATCTTAACATCAACATTAAGGAGGGAGATAGGGCAGTAGCTTGCGCAGTCGCTGGCGTCCTTCCCCTTCCCCTCCATATGTATGACTACAATGCACATTTCCAACATCAATTTAGGGAAGAAGTCTCCATGCAGAACAGCATTGAACAGAATATGGAGGTAGGGGACCAAAATCTGGGAAAATTTCTTGCAGTAGGCGGTGAAGCCATCTGGGCCTGGGGCCTTAGTAGTCTTTTGTGCCTTGATAACCACTAGTATTTACTCTGACAAAATCTCTTCATTTAATTGTTGGGTCAAGCTATGGGTGTGTGTGGAGAGATCATGCTTAGGCATCTGCAGGGGGGTGCTCCCAGGGTTCAAACTACCTAAGTTATACAATGTGGAGTAGAACTTATGAAACTTGTATCCTATCTGGTCCGGGCTTTAAATGGCTGAGCCAGATGTGGACTTCAGGGCCATAACATTGTTTTGGGAGTTTTGAGCACTCAGGCGGGTGGCTAAGATCCTATCTGCCTTTTCTCCCCTCTCGTAGAACGTCTGCCTCAGCTGTTTCAGGGACGTAGCAGTGGACTCTGAGAGAAGAAGATTCACGTCAGTCCGTACCTTGAGGTGTTTGGTCAGAGTAGCGTCATCTGGGGTCACTTTGTGTTGTCGTTCAAAGGTCTGGAGTTGGATAGCTAACGATGTGCGATTAGAGATGGACAGTTTCTTACAGTGCAAAGCCATGCTAATAAAGTGGCCCCACACCACTGCCTTATGGGCTTCCCAGAGCATTGTGAAGGGCATATCTGGAAGGTCATTTAGAAGGAAGTTGTCACGATCTGCCTACAGCTTATGCATTACATGCTGCTTTGCATGGCAGCTCCTGCCTTTTTGTCCTTATTATTGTATTTGTATTGGCAGTACCTCCATTCACCAGAGGTGCTGCTATTGTGCCTTATTGTGTGCATTAGGGGTTAACCTTCATGTTCACCAATTATCCCATGCACCTGGGTGTGGTTTTCCCTTTATATACCTGTCACTCCCAGCACACATGGCTGGTTATTGTTGTCCCATCCTGTGATGTCATATCCTTGTTGCAACCTGTGGATTCTTCCTCCTGCCTTGCTCCTCTGGTTTATGCCTGCTTGGAACCTGTTCATACTTCCTGCTTCCCTGCATTAGCTGTTTACCTGCTGGTTTCTGAACATTCGTATTATTTCCTGCATCAGCTTGCACCTGGTATTTACTACTGCTCTCGATTACCTGCTATTTATACTTTTCTGCAAATAAACAGAGTGTTTTCACCATATTCGTGACTCCTAGCTGTACTCCTGTTTGTAACCGTGACAGTAGTATTTCTCTAGAAGGGTCTGCAGTTGTGGAGTAAGTTGCAGGCCGTGGAAGATAGAGTGGCGCCATGTGGCAGAGCGAGGGCTGGAGACTATGGGGTATATTTACTAAACTGTGGGATTGAAAAAATGGAGATGTTGCCTATAACAACCAATCAAATTCTAGTTGTCATTTTGTAGAATGTACTAAATAAATGATAACTAGAATCTGATTGGTTGCTACAGGCAACATCTCCATTTTCTCAAACCCGCAGTCTAGTAAATATATCCTCATGTCTATTTATGAGTATTTGTGTGGACTGGGAAGTAAAACTGATGGGGATGGGGGGGGCAGAATGGAAGACCTATCAACAATTTCAACTGCCACAACATTAAGTCCCAAGCCATATTTCACTTCTCCCTGGCGGACCTGAGAGAGTATGGAGTCTAGGGCAACGAAAAAGAGATGCTGGTTTTGGTTCAGGGCGTACAAGTTAACCAAATTCCAACACCAGAGCCAGCAAACAGGGATGGGAAAGAGGCTATTTTTTTCTGGGCAGCACGGTGGGTTAGTGTTTAGCACTTCTGGGTCACAGCATTGTGGTCAAGAATTCGATTCCCGACCATGGCCTTATTTGTGTGTAGTTTGTACGTTCCCTCTGTGTGTGCGTGGGTTTCCTCTGGGTGCTCTGGTTTCTTCCCACAATCGAAAAACTTACTTGTAGGTTTATTGGCTACTATCAAATTGACCCTAGTCTTTCTGTGTGTGTGTGTTAGGAAATTTAGACTGTAAGCACTATTGGGGCAGGGACTGATATGAGTTCATTCTCTGTACAGTTCTGAGGAATTAGTGACGCTACATAAATAAATAAATAAATGATGATGATGATCCAAGAGGCTAAATTCACTCCTCCATGGAACTTTATAGCCTGCCCCTTTAGCCATTCCCTAATGACACCCACACTGGGCGTACCCAAGCCTTTCATTGTTTCTTAACCTTGTAGTGAAGTCTAAAACTCAACTTTTAATTTCCCTCAGCTTATTTCTATCCCTCAGTTATATCTCTAATAATAAACCAGCTATTAAACAGCCAAGTTTTCTGTCCATGACTGTTGAAGATATCATTCTATACTGTTACATGAATAGGCAATCTAAGCATAGGACAACATTGTTCAATGAACAGCACCAAAATTGTGTTTATGCTCATTTTATTTACTTGTTTCAGTTTATTTTATTTTATGATACATAATATTTATCAACCAACTATTGTCCAAATAAAAATAAAACAGCAGGTTATTTTGGCAAAGACAGCATCAATATGGGAGATGCACATTGTCACGAACGCCCAGCCTGTTGTTACAAACCACCGCGCCTCTGGGCACCGCCGCGACTCACTTCCGGGTCTGGCTCGGCGTCCCGGCTGTCGTCATGATGACCGGGACGTCATTTCCTCCAGGTCGATTTATGATGACCCGGACCGAGTGGGTTCTGCCGAAGCACAGCTTCGATCCTTATCACAAGGGCAATGTTCCGCGGAGGAATATTGTTCCAATTTCAGGCGTTGGTCTTCAGACTGTGCATGGAATGACCCAGCTCTTCGTTGTCAATTCCGTCTGGGCCTCTCTGAGCAAATAAAAGACTCCCTGGTTCAGTACCCTACTGCGGGATCCCTCGAAGAACTTATGCAGCTAGCTATCCGGATCGACAGGAGATACAGAGAAAGGAAGGCTGAAAAGGAAAGTTCTTCCACCTTTTCTCCTATGCTTCCGCAAGCTGCTCCTATTGACCAAGTTGAACCCATGCAACTGGGGGTATATCGACTATCATCGGAGGAACGAACCCGGAGGCGTACTTTGGGTCTCTGCCTGTACTGTGGAGAGAAGGGCCATCTGCTCCGTTCCTGTCCCGTTAAACCGGGAAAAGACCGGGCCAAGTGAACATGGAGAGTGTCCACTTAGGCCTACAAGTAATCTCTCCAAAAAATTCTTTGCTTGTACCTGCTCAGCTCACTTTTAACGGACAAGATATGTCCGTCCCAACCTTTCTGGACAGTGGATCTGCCGGAAACTTTTTGGACTTGGTCCTCGCCCGGTCCTTGAGTTTCACAGCCGTTCCATTAGAATCCATCATCACTGTTTTCGGATTGGATGGAAATCGTCTAGATAAGGGTGAGATACATCATCGTTCACCTCCTCTGCAGTTAAAGTTGAGTGCCCTTCACTCCAAGACCATCTCTCTGTATCTAATTAATTGTCCTTCGGTTCCTTTAATACTGGGTTACCCCTGGCTGGTTCTTCACAATCCTTGCATCGACTGGACCAAGGGGGAGATCATCAAGTGGGGTCCTCAATTTTCTTCCTCATGCTTGTCTCTACCACTCAGAACTACTCAGATCTGCCCTGAACGGTTGCCTTTTCATTATCGTGAATTTTCTGATGTTTTCTCTAAAAAAGAAGCAGATGTTCTTCCTCCACACCGGGAGTACGATTGTGCTATTGACCTTGTCCCTGTTTCTAGGTTGCCCAAGGGAAGATTATATGCTTTATCTATTCCAGAGACCCAATCCATGGAATCATATGTAAAGGAGAACCTGCAAAAAGGCTTCATACGGCCTTCTAAGTCTCCTGCCGGAGCAGGCTTCTTCTTTATGGCTAAAAAAGATGGTGGGCTGAGGCCTTGTATTGATTACAGAGGGCTAAATAAGATAATCATTAAAAATACATATCCTTTGCCACTTATCTCAGCCATCTTCGATCAACTAAAGCGGGCTAAAATTGATTCCAAAATTGACCTACTAGGGGCCTACAATTTAATACGTATCTGAAGTGGTGACGAGTGGAAGACCGCCTTTAATACTTAAACGGGCCATTATGAATACCTCATTATGCCCTTCGGCCTCAGCAATGCTCCAGCTGTTTTCCAAGACTTGATCAACGATGTCCTTCGTGAAAAAAAGGGTGCTGATCCTAAGGTCTGGTCGCCTACTGCAGTTTCTGCCTTCGAAGCCTTGAAATGTGCTTTCATGCCTGCCCCAGTTCTAAGACATCCTAATCCAGACCTCCCATTCATTGTTGAAGTCGATGCTTCGGATGTTGGAGTTGGAGCCGTGTTGTCTCAGAAAGATTCTAAAGACCACCACCTTCATCCTTGTGCTTATCTGTCTCGAAAATTCTCTTCTGCTGAAGAACATTGGGCAATCGTGAGTTACTGGCCGTCAAATGGGCATTGTAAGAATGGTGCCACTGGCTTGAAGGAGCAAGACATACTATCACAATCTATACGGACCACAAAAACCTATCCTACATTGAGTCCGCTAAAAGATTGAATTCCAGGCAAGCACGGTGGTCCCTCTTCTTCTCCCGTTTCCAGTTTATTATTACTTTTTGGCCTGGTTCAAAGAACCTAAGAGCGGATGCCTTGTCCCGTAACTTTATTTCTTCTCAAAGTCCAGTTTCTGAGCCCTGTTCCATTATACCTGCTTCTTCTATTTTGATTGCCTTCATGCAGGAACTGGGTAAAACCCTTCAGCAATGCCAACCACAAGCACCTTCTGAAACTCCAGTGGGCAAACTTTTCGTACCGCTACACCTCAGAAAGTCGGTCCTCTCCCAGTGTCATGACAACAAGGCTTCTGGACATCCCGGTATTGCCAAGACCATTGAAATTGTTTCTCGTACTGTCTAGTGGCCATCATTGTCTAAAGATGTCAAAGAGTATATATTATCCTGTGACCTGTGCTCCAAGAACAAAGTTTCCCGAAGTTCCCCTTCCGATCCATTACTGCCGTTACCTGTTCCGGTCAGACCTTGGACCCATGTGTCCATGGGCTTCATCGTTGACTTACCTCTATCCTCTGGGTGTAACACCGTCTGGGTAACCGTGGACCGGTTCAGCAAAATGGCCCATTTTATTCCTTTAACCAAGTTACCTTCTGCCTGTTCCTTGGCCACTTTGTTCGTCAAATATATATTCCGTCACCATGGACTACAGGAAGATATTGTGTCGCAACGGGGCTCACAATTCATTGCAGTCTTCTGGAAGGCCTTTAGCTCGCTCCTAGGCATCAGCCTCAGTTTGTCATCTGCCTACCACCCGCAGTCAAATGGACAGACCGAAAGGGTGAATCAATCCTTGGAGCAATATCTTCGACTGTATATTTCCAAACACCATGACAATTGGGCTGGCCTCCTTCCCTGGGTCGAATTTGCGTACAACAACGCATGCCCCACATCTTCCCCGATACTCTCCTTTTTATTGTAACCTGGGGTTCCATCCCAGAGTCAACTCCTTATCCTCTCTATCCACTGACAGACCACCTGAAATCGGAGCCACGGCCACCCGCCTTAGGAAGATATGGAAGGCTGTGCATCGGTCTTTACTTCAAGCTTCCTTTAGGTCTAAGGTCTTTTCTGATTTACATCGTTCCACTTGTTCATTTAAGGTTGGAGACTCTGTGTGGCTCTCCACTTGGAATATAAGACTCTGTCAGCCGTGTAAAAAATTAGGACCTAAATTTATTGGTCCATTTACCATTCTTAAGCAAGTCAACCCAGTGGCCTTTAAACTGAAGCTTCCGGAATCTTTAAAAATTCCCAGTACATTTCACTGCTCTTTGTTGAAACCTGCCCGGTCTTCCAGACTATTCAAACCTCGACAGTCCTCTAGACCTCAGCCAGTTTCGGTAGACGGACATCAAGAATTAATTGTCGAGAAGATCCTTGATTCAAGAAAGGTCCAAGGTCAGTTCCACTACTTGGTTCATTGGAAAGCATACGGGCCAGAAGAAAGGTCCTGGGTGCCACAAAGAAATCTTCACTCAGATGAACTACTTGCTGATTTCTTTAAAAAATTTCCCGGAAAACCTGGGTGTCGGGGTTCCTTGACCCCTCCTCAAGGGGGGGGGTACTGTTATGAGCCGCGGCGGCTCTGGGCACCGCCGCGACTCACTTCCGGGTCTGGCTCGGCGTCCCGGCCGTCGACATGACGTCATTTCCTCCAGGTACCGACCGTCGCCTAGGTAACGGTTGGGGAAGCTTTTTGTCTCCTGCGCCGCGTCCCGGCATTACTTGTAGGTTTATTGGCTGCTATCAAATTGACCCTAGTCTTTCTGTGTGTGTGTTAGGAAATTTAGACTGTAAGCACTATTGGGGCAGGGACTGATATGAGTGCATTTTCTGTACAGTTCTGAGGAATTAGTGATGCTACATAAATAAATGATGATGATGATGATCCAAGAGGCTAAATTCACTCCTCCATGGAACTTTATAGCCTGCCCATTTAGCCTTTCCCCAATGACACCCACACTGGGCGTACCTAAGCCTTTCATTGTTTCTTAACCTTGTAGTGAAGTCTAAAACTCAACTTTTAATTTCCCTCAGCTTATTTCTATCCCTCAGTTATATCTCTAGTAATAAACCAGCTATTAAACGGCCAAGTTTTCTGTCCATGACTGTTGAAGATATCATTCTATACTGTTACATGAATAGGCAATCTAAGCATAGGACAACATTGTTCAATGAACAGCACCAAAATTGTGTTTATGCTCTTTTATTTTACTTGTTTAAGTTTATTTTTTTTTCTGATACATTAAATTTATCAACCAACTATTGTCCAAATAAAAATAAAACAGCAGGTTATTTTGGCAAAGACAGCATCAATATGGGAGATGCACATTGTCACGAACGCCCAGCCTGTTGTTGCGAGCCGCAGCGACTCACTTCCGGGTCTGGCCGTCGCCTAGGCAATGGTCGGGAAGCCTTTTGTCTCCTGCGCCGCGTCCCGGCATCTAGTGCAGCCGGGCGCGTGCTCATTTCACATTTAATTATGAGCCCAGCTGGGCTAAGTATTCCCTGCTGTGCAGGGCACCGTTCATTGGCTCTTGCTTGTTTATTAGACAGCAAGGGACAAGCCCTTACTGCCGGTTATGGTTCCTGCTTGTTCATACTAGCCTGCTGTGTTCCTCTGCTCTCTGATTACTTTTGGATTCTGACTACTGTTGCCGACCCTTGCCTCGTTTCCTGACTACGATTGATTGCCTGTGCCCCTAAACCCATTGCCTGAACTCTTACGCTGCTGTTTTGCCTGTGACCTCTGACTTTGGCTTGTCTTCGGATACTCTGTTTGCTGCCGGCCTCTGACCCTTGCTTGGACATCACTCCGCTGTATGCTCCTATACTCCTTCTCTGGGTTCCCCTCAGTCAGCACACAACTCACGACCCTTTGTTGTCTGCGGCCAAGTCTGTCCCCACCATTAGGGGCTCCAGTGAACACCAGACCTCAGAGCAGACTCTGGGTTTTGTAGTGCTGGCTGTTGGGGTTCCTAACACCTGTGCCAGATACAGCAGTCTGAACAGCTGGCCGTGACTAGCGTCACCTTAGCAATGAATACACCTTTTCTGCCACCATGAAGGATTTATTATGATGTCCTTACGTTCACCAGAATCACTTATTAATGTTTCACATTTAAATCACATACACATGTAGCATGAGTCTCCCTGGGCTTCGTAAATTTACAAAGAATCACAGAGAACACACTAGATTACATTTATTTAACCTAAAAAATGTATCCAATGCTTAATTAAAAAAATCAATAATGAGACATTCAATATATTGCACAAGTAAGGTTCAGAAAATAAAATAGGAAGTAAAACCAGTATCACTACTTACTTAGTTAAGGCTTAGGGCTAGATTTATTAAACTGCAGATTTGAAAAAGTGGAGATGTTGCCTATAGAAACCAATCAGATTCTAGCTGTCATTTTGTACAGTGTACTAAATAATTGAGCACTAGAATCAAACCTGCAGTTTAGTAAATATACCCCTTGGTGTGTGAGGGAACACAATTGAGAGGCATGGGACATTTCAGTCTTGATAGACCCCTCAAGAGAATGCACACATTAAGGCAGAAGATTTTAAACCTTTTTTTTTTCCACATAGCTTTCACCCCCCACCTTTGGAGGTTAGCTGTCAATAAGACAGATTGATCTCCCAAATGTCACAGAGCTTTCAAAGTGAGCTAGGGATGTCCTGTGATCGGAACGTTCACAGGACCTGATTTCCCCACCTTTGCTTGTTCTGCTTGGGTAGATGGTTTACAACTTTGGGGCTTCAAAGTCCTCGAAGATCCTATCTCTCCCTTGTCTGGCTATTTTCAACAGATTAATGACACTTGCCTAAATTCAAACTCATGTCATCACACGTTGAGATTACATAACAAGATTACATACATTATACATTGTCATACATAAATTCAGCAGAAAATAACAATCAGTCATTAGATATACTACATAATCATCCAGGGGAGGATCTAGAAAACTATTGTACCCGTGGCGATTTAACGGGGGGCGATTTAGGCCCAGTCACCTTTCTAACAACTAAGGCTGCCGGTGGCTGCACACTATGTGCAGGTCCGCTCGGCTGTGACAGGTAGGATGAGTGTGCTGCCCGGCTGCTCTAATTGTGTTTAAAACACAATCAGAGCAGCCGGGCAGCACACTGTCCCTGCCTGTCACTGCCGAACGGACCTGCACATACTGTGCAGCCATTGGCAGCAAGTCTCTGCTAGGGGGGGCGATTGCCCCGATTGCCTCCCCCCGTATCCGCCACTGTAATCATCACACACATTACCTACCAAGTCTAAATATAGCTCTGCTTCTGAGACTGAAATGAATAAAGAAACAACATTATCTATAACAACAACTGTAAATCTATATATTTTTAACCTACACAGCATATGTAATACATGTTTCATCAATGCAATATATTTTGTTAATCAAATATCACAATTTCAGTGATAACAGAGAGCTGGATATTTTTCAATTCTGTGCTCCTCCGGTCCACTGCAAAATTTTCCACCAACCAGGATTGTGATATAGATCAGGAGCTCCCTTGCTTTTAAAAAGAATTGGTACATTTGATGCCCAAGATTGACATATCAAACTTATTTTTCAGCAATGGGGCCTGATTCATTAAGGAAAGTAAAGCAAAAAAATGAGTAATTTGAACCTTGGCAAAGCCATGTTGCATTGGAGGGAGAGCGAAATTTAAAATGTGGGCACAGATTTATAGTTGAGGAAGGGCATGTCCTAAATCAACTTTAAATTTCAGTGCAAAAATAAAGCTATTAAGTATTTGTGTGCTGCATGAAAAAACAGCCAGTAACTTATGTGTAAAAACTTATGTGCAAACGTATGTGCAAAATAATAAACTAATATGCACCCCTTGCATTGTAACATGGTTTTGTCCAGGAAAAAAACTTACTCATTGTTTTGCCTTACTTTCATTAATGAATTAGGCCAAATATGTTTTTTTTTAGTGCCTTAATGAATTAGGCCCATGATATATAGCTAGGAATTTGCCAAATAGCTGTTTCAGTTGAACACTAGCAGTGTTACCTACTTAATTCTACTGTCCTTGGTGCCAGAATATTCATGTTGAACCCTCTGCTTCTCTTCTTCTAATTCTTGTCTGCTGGCATCTTCTATCTGCTGACAGTGTTGCAATGTCATAATATCATGTGTGCAACACTTCAGGGAGCAGAGAGCCGAGAGACTGAAGCGGGTGCCACCGGGGCAATCATGTATAACTGTGGAAAAAAGCACCAGTGTAAGGAAGCAGTGGGGAGTTGGGGGCCCTTGGGTGGATGCCCTGCCCTCCTTAGAACTACAAGGTTTTGGAGCACACGCGGGATTTCCTGAATGTCTTAATGGAGGAGGGAAAGGGCAGTCTAATGTAGGTTGAGTACAGTAAGGGCATGTTCATGCAAATTCAGCAGAAGTAGACCACAACAGGGATTTATATACACCTGTCAGAAGCCGTATCTCTTGCTGCTGCTAGAGGACAGGTGCAAATAAATACTAATGACGATGATGTCTGACACTATTAAGTAGTCACTTCTGATTCAATGATTGCGGATTCATTTCTCCAACTGATACCACTTCCTTCATTGATCAGGGTTGTAATACAGGATTTAGCAACCGTTTGTTTGTGTTGCTATGTTGGTTTTTGCAGTCAGACTGGAGTTTTGTAGAATTACATACATTTTTTTATTATACCGAATAGCAAATGCGTGTCTTGCAAGCAAAACAAATGTAAGTAAATGTTCCTGCTTAGGATATTACATTACAATAATATTTGATGATACTTTTGTGACTTAGTATGGTTATATACTGCGATTGACACTTTAAAATTAGTTAGCACACTACTCTGTCTTCACCTTCACTTAATTTTTTTCCCCTCTATTTTTGTGCTTTGGGAATACAGGGTTTGCCAGGATCCCTGATAATAATATTATTTTACAGTTTTTCTCTGATTATAATAGCCTTGCAGACCTTAATTAAGTTTTATTTTACAAATCTACCATATGTATTTTGTGATTACATACTACTAATTTTGTTTTTAAAGTTTTCAAATTTAAAAAAATAGAAGTTTATTTATTTAAATAATGTCAGCATTATTTATTCATTGTTATGGCTCACGCCCCAGGTATCAACTCCTAGAACCGCTTCAGAGGTCTTCACCTATAGCAGCCGCCTTTCCTGTAGAGCTAGACACGCTCACAGGTACTCGGATGCCCCCAGGTTGTTCTCTAGTAGTAGGAGCTGATAACCTGAGATCGTAGCGCAGGTATTACAAAGAGGAGGAATCAGGTATCCAGGCAAAGGTTTCAGGGTTACGAGCAAATCAGCAAAGTCAGTATTCAATCCAGGGTCAGGGTCACAGGCGAAGAAGCAGTGTCAATATCCAAGCAAGGGGTCAGGGTCACAGGCAAATCAGCAATGTCAAAATCAAGGCCAGGGGTCAGCAACGGAAGACAGAAGACAGCAAGTACAACAACAGCAGGAGAAGTATGCTAGCAAGCAGGGACTATAACCGGCAGTGAGGCCCAGTCCTCACTTAAATACTTTGATGGACAAATCAGAAAGGAAGACAGGGCTGACAATCAGCCTCAGGAGGCTGCTCTAATTAATTACTAGCTTAGAACTAGCATAGGTCATATCACAAACCAAGAACATGTATGAAAATATAAATGACAGATTAGAATCATGCGAGAGCTCCTCCTGGAGTTGGAGGATGTCCCTACATCCCCCTACTATATGCCACAAAGATCACAGTGCATTGTAACTAATGCAAGTGCTCGGCAGCTACCTCATGCAAGGATGCGGCATACCGCCGCGGGTCGTGACATTCATACTGTTATAAATCATTTTGCTTCTCCTTTTTCTAACATAAAACACATTGGTCCTCAAGTGGCATGTTATACTGTCCTGTGATTATTGTGTTTTCGCCTCCTGCAACAACACCAAGAGAGCGTGTCAACAGGTCATGTGTAATTCTCTTCTAGATACCAGATAAAGAGGTGATGTGCAGGTTTTAGATACCAGCTCATGTCATCATGGAAACTCTACAGATTGAGCAGACTGACCTACAGCCTATGTTCGGCTACCACTGACTAAATTGTTGGCTGTGTCACATTTCTGTGTACCAGACCAAACCACAGTAGCTGTGGGGGCAGAATGTTCTAGACTGCTTACAATCAGAAACTCAGACTACAGACATTCTTCTCACACATGAAGCAGTTTATTTATTTACCATTAGATGAGGAATCTCTTCTGTCAATAAAGCAGCCGTTTTATAACCCTGCTCAGTCACCACATGTCGTGGGGCAGCAGAAGGTATTCATGTAGCCCTGGTACCACAGGGGAGAAATTGGTTAATTTTTCAGAATCAGTTCACTATATCAATGTCCAGGCTATATGTAATGCATCTTTCCTCATCTCTGGTATTGTTGAAAAATTTCCAGGGAGTGTTCATGACGCATGTGTTCATGCACATGACAGAAATGATCACAGAAGCAAGGTTAAGGTATTAGGTGATAATGTTTTTGTTTTTTTAAATAGTCAACATGATTTGGTACTGAACATATTAATGGACATAGATCACTATAGTTGCCATAATGCTAAAGGTAATTTAACCTAATTTTTCACAATACAGCTAACCTTTTGAGAACAATGTTCCTAGTTTATTTTGTCCCTCTCTAAAGCTACACATTTCTGAAACTATCACGGTACCAAAGCCGGGATTGGCGTGACTTCAGCTAGAGGCACGGAGTCTAACAAGTGAAAGGTGTTCGCCAGTGATTCTCTGGAATATGGACTTCGCGGCTTCCACTTGCAGGTCGCGGCCCCCTAGGAAAGTTAGTAACGAACCACAAGAGAATGAGCGTAGTTTTTGGTAGGAAGTAACCCACAGGAGGTATAGAAGGTGTAGAGGCACTGGAAATCTGAGACCGTTGCTGCTGACAACTGGAGTTGCACTGAAAAATAGCACTAGGGAGTGATACTAAGGATGGTCTGCAGTGTTGCTACTAGGAAGTGGTTTGTAGAGATGTTCTGCAGCGTTGCCACATGGAAGTGGTTAGAGGAAATGTTCTGCAGCATCATCACTTGGGAGTGATTAGCAGAGATGATCTGCAGCGTTACCACTGGGGTGTGGTTTTAGACGCAATGTTCTGTAGCGTTGCCACTTGGAAGTGGTTAGAGGAAATATTCTGCAGCGTCGTCACTTGGGAGTGATTAGCAGAGATGATCTGCAGCGTTGCCCCTTGGGAGTGGTTTTAGGCGCAATGTTCAGCAGCGTTGCCACTTGGAAGCGGTTAGCGAAAATGTTCTGCAGCGTCGTCACTTGGGAGTGATTAGCCGAGATGATCTGCAGCGTTGAAGCCCGGAGGAGCAGGAACACTGGAATAAAATAGCACAGAAGCTGCTTCCAGAACAGTAGTCAGGAACTGACTGAAAGAACCAGCCCAGAGTCTAGGTTAGAAGGCAAGATATAAAGCTGTTCCGATTAGGCAGCCAGTAGGGGGCAGCAGATGGAGAGAAAAGGTTGAAAGTTCTGCGCATGCGCAGAACTACTGACAGCAGGGGAGAGAGACACAGCGCTGGACGGACTCAGGACTGTAGCGGCGAGTGATCAGGTAAGACAGGCTTGGTGGGGACGGAGCGGGAGAGCAGAGGGTGCACATGCCGGCTCCCGGGGGGACTTTTGAGAAGATGGTGAGCTGGCCTTTCATCTCCTGGAGGGTTGTTGTGATCGCAGTTAGCAGCTGTTTGTGTCTTGGCCATCATGTTGCATTCCCTCCATGAGGCGCAATGATGGAGACTATACAGGAACAGCAAGAGGAGACTAGCCTCCCTTTTGGCTCATTCTCCTGCTCCTCCTGTTGTTCTCCCATAGTGGGTGGCTGCTGTGCATATAGGAAAATTACATAAAAAGGCTATATATTTTGTTGGCATAATTATTTGGAGTTATCTTGTCAATCCTTAAAAAGAGAAACAAAGCTACTTCTTTGCAATTAAATTTAATTTGTAGGTCTTTCAATAATGATACAAACTAAACAATATAACATTAACATAATCTTGTTTGCTCAACTCCTGACAACATTTCTGACAAACTTGTTTCATGTGTATCCAGCTCCTAATACAAATAACTATTTACACTACAAAAGTGCTCATTGGAGCAAAATATCCCAAAAGGTCAACTGTTACGTTTAAGGAGAAACTGTTCCAATGAAGTAATTTTTACTACACAAGCTTTGTGCTACTCAAGAGTTTTTCAGAAAGAGGATATCCACAAGAATTACTTCACAGAGCTTATGAGAAGGCGACACAGACAGCTAGATGTGTTCTTTTAGATTTAGACGAAAAACAAATAACAACTAGAAACACATTAAAGAATGAAAGAGGAGAATCCTTTGAAAGTTACTTAATTTTTGTCCAAGTACAATACATAATATCATTAAGAATTTTCCTATCTTGAAACAGGATCAGGCTCTGGGAACAATTATCCCAAAGGATACAATTGTAGTTTTTAAGAAAAAAACAGATCGCCCCAACCTGCCACAATACGCGGTGGTTCTAACTGAATCCCAATAAAACCTCAAGGGTGTTGCCAATACAATAGAACTTCATGTCTGTCTCAATTCTTAGTAATAGAAAATTGAACTTCAATTGAGTATAACTAAGAAAACAATTCTCATTCAGGTAGTATAAGTATAAGTCTAAATTTGTTCTTCTTCAATTTAGTCTACAATAAATTGTTAGGTCAAGTAGATCACTAAAAATGAGGTTAACTGAGCACAGATGCAATATCATTAATAAGATGATGTGATACAGTGTCTCCAGACATTTTGAGGCCTGCATAATAGTGATCCGAAAGATCTGACTGTGATTGACATGGAACATATTAAGGAAACTGTAAGACGGGAGGTAGATTTGGTCGCATTTCTAGACAAGAAGCCTTCTGGATGCACCAGCTTAACACTTTACATCCTGAAGGCTTAAATGAGGCGCTTTTAAAGCGGCAATGGCCGGACCCAATGCCTGAATTACATTATACAGGCGTTGGGTCCGGCCATTGCCGCTTTAAAAGTGCTGTTTTCACTAGGACCATTACAAGTGATGTCATTTCTTAGTGTATATGTTTGTAGAAGTCACATTTTGGCTCTGAAGATAAATAAAGCTGTCGGAAACAGTGGCTGTCTGTGATATGGTAAGTCTATATTTTCAGCTTGTCGCTTTCACACTTATCGATATTTTTTGTCGTTCAAAAGTTTGTCGGCATAGTCAGTGCCAATAAATCCTACCACAGCCCCACCACTATCCCAACATTAAATAATGCATATTTACATTTAATAAAGCCCTACTTCAACTAATAGCCCCCAAAGCATTCCAGCATTAAATTAAAGGTCCCATCACCCCACCTTAAATTAATTAAATGAATAGGCCCCACTATTGAATGAAATAGCCCCACCATCACCCAACAAACATATAAATAGCACCCACCATTAAATAATCAGCCACCTTCACCACCACCACTGAATTAATAGCCTACATTACATCAAGACCTTCCCTCCCTTCACACTTTCCTTCTTCCATCCACGCTGTGCTGGAGAGGTAGACTTTTCTGTCTGCCTCTCTTGCAGCCCTGACACATGGGATGGCACTCAAATCAGATGGTGCATGTCCCATTTCACTTGTGTCAGCTTGGGAGAATGAAGCGGCCACACAGAAGAGGAGACATAGGGGGCGAGAGGAACAGATCCGAGAACCGCACAAAGAAAGGTGTCTGGTCCCGGAGAAGGGGCCAGTGACCAGGAAATATACAGGAGTACCTAGTGGGGGGCAGAAGGGCACGTGCCGTGCCACCTGACCTACCCCCCTTAATCCAGCTCTGCTATAGATATAACTGGATGGATTTTTCGTGAGTCTTTCCATTAGATGATTAAACACCTTGAGGTAAAGGATATGACTTCATTTGTATTTATATTTGGTATGATCATATATAAAACTCATAGCTAGATGACAATTCATCTTTTAGCTGTTTTGATTATGGATTCTGGTTCCCATCACTCTGTCAAGTTTGTTGCCATGTTGTTGCCATGTTGCCTAGGTAACTTTTGGTAACAAATTCTGACATATGATTGATTCAAAAATGCATGTCATAATGTTTATACTATAGATTCCATTGTTGTGAAATCTTAGTGGTGACTGGCTAATTATAGTCAGAAATTAGGTGTAACATTCTATAATTTCCCTAAAGAATATACATTGAGATTGCACACACTGAAGCAAGCAGAAGAGAGGGTTAGTGCATATGTTTGAGGTCTAGCCAATTTACTCTATACACTGATTAGCCACAACATTAACACCACCTGACTAATATTGTGTAGGTCCTACTTGTGCTGCCAAAACAGGTCTAACCCACGAGGCATGGACTCCACAAGACCTCTGAAGGTATCTTGTGATATCGGGCACTTAAAGATCTGATATTAAGAGCAGATCCTTTAAGTCCTGTAAGTTGCGAGGTGAGGCCTCCATGGCTTTCACTTGTTTATCCAACACATCCCATAGATGCTCAATCAGATTGAGATCTGGGGAATTTGGAGGCCTGTCACAATCTGCCTCCTGCAGTTCGTGTCTGCCAGGTACTATGTTGGATTTTGCCTTTGTGTGTATCCAGCCTGCAGTACCACTGTTCCACCAAAGGGGTCACTATGGTACTTGGACTGCTCTCCTACCTGCCAGAGCTAAGATCATTACACCGGGATGCTTAGCACCTGTCCCTGGCCTATAAAGATTGCCTTCCCCCAGCAGTCCTTGCCAGTTCATCTGTTGCCTTGACCTGTACTGGTTCTTCTGTGAGTTATCCTTGTTTGACTTCCTGGTTTTGACCGCTGCTTGCCCCTCCATTTGGTATTTCTTCCTGTGACCCCTGACTCGGCTTTGTTATAACAGCGTCCACAGTTTGCATCCTGTTTCCAGTATCTCCTGTGTATCGATCCACATACAATTGCATCCTGTGTGTCATCTCCACTGTCTAGTGGTAATGCCTCGCAGACCATCGCATCCTGTTAACAGTATCTCCTG
The DNA here is from genome assembly GCF_038048845.1 of Mixophyes fleayi. NCBI lineage: Eukaryota > Metazoa > Chordata > Amphibia > Anura > Limnodynastidae > Mixophyes > Mixophyes fleayi. Next base: position 127,834,459 of record NC_134407.1, on the reverse strand, counting down.
TGTATCGGCTCACAGACTATTGCATCCTGTGTGCTATCTCCTTGCTATAATCGCCATACTCTGCTGACTTACCATTTATTGCATTACTTACTTGTGTAACCCGTGTTAAATAAAAACCACTTCGTTCCACTTTCATTTTCTCAGTGGTTTTTATATTGGAAATCCTGACAAGTCCAAGTCATCACTTTGAACTCTGTCATGTTCCTCAAACCACTTCTGAAACAATTTTTGCAGTGTGTCAGGGAGCATTAACATGTTGAAAGAAACCAATGCTATCAGGGAAAACTATTGCCCTGAAGGAGAGTGCTTGGTCTGCAACAATGTTTAGGGAGGTGGTACATGTAACCCCCATATGAATGCCAGGACCCAAGGTTTCCCAGCAGAAGATTGCCCAGAGCATCACACTGCCTCCACCTTCCATTGCTCCATGGCCTGGTTCTGGTGCACACATGCCCATTATAGGCGCTTTCAGTGGTGGACAGGGATCAGCATGGGCTCTCTGACCGGATCTTGCGTGAAATAGCTCTGCGCATGCTCAGAAACGGACTTTACCTCAATTACCTCAATTGCATAAAATTCATGCATTAACACAAATTACACTACTGCCTATGTCTTGAAGGGCGGAATGGCAATGTACAGCAAGGATGTGCTGAAGGTGTGCCAATACAGATATGGGTGATTCAAGTTCTGGGTTTCTCTTATGCACAAGTTTTTATATGTATCATTTGTACCAGCTACAAGGCAGATGTAAGTGCTGACCGACAGTGATGACTGTCCCGACAACGTATTTGTTTTAAAAGCTACACATATACATGTCACTAGATAGCACAGAACTTGAGTATGCAAGCAAGAGAAACTATAAAGAATGGATTGAACGTACAGTATGCATTAAGAACATCATGATTGATTTATTAAATGTTAAAAAAAATCCTTTTTAAAAAAAAAACTAATTTTTTTTTAATGATTATAATATTGAGTTCTTCATTTCTTTTATAATTTTTTTTCTCCATGCATTCTGATGGGACTTGATATTGCACAGATGCATGTATGTATCCTGCAATCTGTTCTGTATGTTAACGTTTAAGTATGTTTAGGCAGAACGTACCTATACCTAGATTCAAATGGAAACGTATCTTGAGATCCACTTGGATTTGAATACAGGCACATGTACCGTCAAGATCCGCACTGGTTTTAAAAATGCAACTTGCGTGCTGTTGTTTCTGCATAAAGGGTAGATGAGGACCTCTCTTCAGATGGAATAATCTAGGAAGAAGAAGAGGTGCAAATTACTTATTTTCCCTTCTTATTGATAAAAATATTCCCTTCTTTACATTGTTGTTTCTTTACTCTTAGCATAAACTATGTATGCTTTGTCCACGTTCCTTCCTTGCATTTATTGTCAATCATAGTTAACATTTCCAATGACCTGTATTGCTACTGCTATAAGTAAAAATTAAAAAAAACAAAGGAACAAAAAAACATTTACCTACAATTATAACCAATGTAATATTAAATAAAAATAACATTGCACAATCTTTGAATTTGCAATATTATTTATAGGCAACATAACCACATATAACAAAATAAAACTATTTCCTTTTAAATTACAATTCTAGGTTTGTTCCCCACTCTATACCTCCTGCCCATTATGTGTTATTTCTGCACTTTTTCAACCCTGTGACATTTATATTTTAATTGAAGTGTTTAAATATTTGTTTTGACTATTTTTGCAGACTTAGATATTTGTCATAATTCATCTTTATCTTATGTAATGCACTGTTTAGAACTGCCACGTAAGAAATAGAAAAAAATGTTCACTGAAAAGTGTCATCCACGACATTTTCCATTTAAATACTCATCAGATTTCCCTTCACTTTCATGAAACTTTTGAATGCATTACATTTTTATTGCTTAAATTGGTCATAACATAAGATATTTACAAAATGTCCAGTTACAAATAATATTAATGAACAAAGAAGCCCAACAAAGCAACAACATGCTGCAGGACAAAACTAGAGATGTTCACTGACCCTTGTGTTTTGGTTTTTGTTTTGGATCTGTATTTTTTAGAAAAATTGCTAAAATATGCAAAAATCACATAATTTTGCTTTTGTTCCGACATTATTATTAACCTCGATAACACTAATTTCCAGTCACTTTTAATCACCTCTCAGGTCACAATATTATTTTCAAACACTTTCAGACAAAGACTGCAGTGAGTTGGCTGGATGTTAAGCGACAGAGCAACGACACAAACAAACAACAGTTCATAGCGCAAATAGGAAACATTGCCACACAGCAGTGGCTGAAAAGACAAGTGGTACAAGTTGGAATTGTCGTTGGGGTCTCCCATCCACCCTCCCACCCACCCATATGTTAAAAAGCTTTAACAAACTCAAGCAGAAATAGGAGGGGTAGCCGGTACAGTTTAACAAAGCAAGCACTTCAGCGACAGGGAGTGCCACACGCCGGACTCCCACTGTGTCCCTCCCGGGAGCTGGCGTGTGTATCCGCTGTCCCTCCGCGGTCTCCCTGCCAGGTCTCTCCCTGTAATATTAAACAACTTACCTGTTACTCGCCGTGCAGTCGGTCCAGCGCTGCCTCTCTCCTTCCGTTCATGGCGCCCAGCGTTTCTGCGCATGCGCAGAACTGTCTTCCCTTTTCTGTCCTTTTGCTGCCCTCTATTGGCTGCCTAATTGGAACTGCACTATATCTAGACCTTCTGACCTGGACTCTGTGCTGGTTCTTCCAGTCAGTTCCTGACCCTGCACTGGAAACAGCTCCTGCATCTATTCCATGCTCCGGAGAAGTTCTACCCTGCATTCCTACCCTGCGTTCCAGTATTCTGGATTCTCCAGGCTCCTACGCAGCAAATCTCACCTGCCAATCACTTCCAAGTGACAACGCTACTTAAACTCTGCAAATCGCTTTCCAAGTGGCAACGCTGTAGAACAGTTCCTGCTAATAACCACTTCCAAGTGGCAACGTTACCTTAACCCCACAAACCGCGTTCCAAATGGCAACGCTACCTTCAACCCTGCAAACTACTTTCCAGGTGATAACGCTGCAGAACTTTTCCTGCTAAACACCACTTCCAAGTGGCAACTCTACTTACTACCTAATCTACGCTCAGTCTCTTCTGGTTCATTGGGAACTTCCCTAGGGGGCCGCGACCTGCAAGTGAAAGCCGCAAAGCCCATATTCCCTTGCGGGAATCACTGGTGAACACCTTTCTCTTGTTAGATTCTGTGCCCTTAGCAGAAGTAACACCTATCCCAACTGAACCACCAGGATTCAGTCGTCCCTCCTTGGTAACGTGACAGTGGCTTAGGTGCTTGGTTTGTTTGGGCCCGCCACAAAGCAAGATAACAATGGGCTTAAGGCAGCTAAGCTAACAGTGCTGTCAATGAATTCTACAGTGGCAAGATATTGTTCATCATCATAAGCCTCATCCTCACCATCATCAGTGTGTTCGTCATCCTCACACAATATAAATTCATCCCCGCAGTAATCCACCATTACAGAAGTCTCTGTAACATAAATGTATAAAACAAAAATTTAAAAAAAAGCTTTTACTTTTTTAAAGAAAATTACAAATCTTTAATAAAGGTGAAACTTTACCGTTGAAAAACACAAAATTGCCAACATGTAATTTTACCCAAAATATTGTTAAGCATTCCAACATCAGCTAGCTTCCTTCTCTCAGCTAATTCCCAGTACCTGCAATCTACACTGTCATCAGCCTCACCCTCATCCTCACCTCATCAGCGTGTACATCATATTCACACAAGAAATGCAAGGAGCTCCTGGTGAGCGAGTTGACAGCTGAAGTGGTAAGCGACACGACGGCATCCCCTCCTTCAGTTTCTTTTGCAACTGCTGCTAGGAAAAAACTTAGCTTTCCCAAGACACCCGGTGGTGATGCAGATGATTCAGCACAACATTTTGACATCTGCCCTGACCAGACATCTTCTCTCTACAACCACTCCCTCACTACTGCCCTGGACGCTGTCACCCTAGCCTCTTCTATCCACCAACGTTGCCTTATTCCCCAACCCTGGCACTCTAAACTCACCCGCTTTCTCCAAAAGTGCTCTCTACACCTCTGGAGGAAATCTCGTTCCCTGGCTGACTTCCTTAACTTTAAATTTATCCTCTCTTCTTTCTGCTCTGCCCTCTCCTTCGCTAAACAATCCTTCTTTAAGTCCCTCATTTCTTCTCAGTCCTCCAATCCCCTTCGCCTCTTTGCCCCTTCAACTCCCTCCTCTCTCCCCCCCTTCTGTCCCGCCTTCCCTCTCCGCTTCTGACTTCGCCACCTTTTTCTCTTCCAACAGTGAGGCCATCAGACTGAACATCTCCTCCTCCCATTCTTCTCCCACCACCCTCATCGCTTCACCTCCCTCTAACAACCAACTCTGGTGCTCCTTCTGCCCTGCATCAGGTGAAGAAGTTTGCTCCCTTATTTTTTCCACTCCACCCTCTACCTGTCCTCTTGATCCCATCCCCTCTCATCTCCTTTTCTCTCTCTCTCCCACTGCCTGCTCTTACCTCGCACACCTTTTCAACCTATTACTCTGCTCTGGTGTAGTCCCCTCCTCTTTTAAACACGCTCTAATCTCTCCTATCCTCAAAAAAAACATCTCGACCCCACCTATCTCACTTCTCCCCTATGCTTTCAAATTACTCGAGCGGATTGTCTGCAGCGCTTCACCAGACACTTCTAGGACAATTACCTGCTTGACCCTCTCCAATCTGATTACTGCCCCTTCCACTCCACCAAAACTGCCCTGGCCAAAGATACCAATGATCTCTTATCAGCAAAATCCAAGGGTCACTTCTCCCTAATCATCCTTCTTGACCTCTCCGCGGCCTTCAACACTGTGGACCACCCCTTCCTGCTGCAAACTCTTCTATCTCTTGACCTCTCTGGATCTGTCCACTCCTGGTTCATCTCATACCTCGCTAGCTGCTCCTTCTCTGTATCCACGTGTGGTTCTCAGGGCTCTGTTATCGGCTCTCTCCTCTTTTTGCTCTATACTTCCTCTCTTGGTGCTCTCATCTCCTCCTTTGGTCTTCAGTATCACCTTTATGCTTATGAGATTGAACTGTACATCTCTTCTCCTGATCTTTCTTCCACCCTCCTCTCTTGTGTATCTGACTGCCTCTCTGCCATCTCCTCCTGGATGTCCTTGCGCTTTCTCAAAATCAACATCTCTAGAACTGAACTCATTGTCTTTCCTCCGCCCACACTCCCATCCCACCATGACCTCACTATCGTCGTTAACAACACCACCATCTTTTCTGTCACCCAACTCCGCTGCTTGGGTATCACCCTCGACTCCTCTCTCTCTCTTTTGCCCCCCACATTCATTCCCTTACTCAAGCCTTTCAACTACACAACATCACCCGCATCCGTCCCTTTCTCTCTCAGGCTGCCACCAAAACTATCATCCACGCTCTCATCATCTCCTGCCTCAATTATTGCAACCTCCTCCTTACTGGCCTCCCCCACTCCCACCCCCCCCCTCCGCTCTATACTCAATACGGCCGCAAGACTCATTTTCCTCTCCCGCCACTCCTCCTCTGCCTCCCCTTTCTGTCTTGCTTTACACTGGCTCCCCTTCCCCTACAGAATCCTTTTAAAACTCCTTACCACCACTTACAAGGCTCTATCCCAGTCTACTGCCCCTTATATTGATAACCTCCTCTCCATTCACACTCCTGCCCACTCCCTGCGCTTGGCCAATGACCGCCGCCTCTCCTACACTCTTATCACCTCTTCCCACTCCAGAATCCAAGACTTCTCCCATGCAGCCCCCCTTCACTGGAATGACCACCCTCGCTCTATCCATCTCTCTCCTAATCTGTGCTCCTTCAAACTTAAAACGCACCTGTACCTCAAAGCCTACCAACCATCCACTTAACCCTCTTATCTCCTTCACTCATTCTCCCCTCCCCCCTCTTCTGTCCCCCATGCTTCAACTGGCTCCCCTTTTGCCTATTCTGTTTACCCTCCCTTAGGATGTAAGCTCGCATGAGCAGGGCCCTCTTCCCTCCTGTCTCCATACCTGTTCTTCTGCTCCGTCTTTACTGCATTAGCCTGCCTGGAGTTTCTGAACTATTGGTATTTTTTGTTTATTGTTCTGTACTGTTTCAGCCTGTATAGTCTACTGTTTATATGGTGTAGGGCACCGCAGAAATCTTGTGGCGCCTAAGAAATAGATGTTAATAATAATAGTAATAATAAAAATCTGTTCTGGGCTAAAAGAATTGCCCAAAAATCGTGACAGCTCTGTCGCAAAATGAACTACAAATTCCACTGTGAAGTTCATTACCGGCACTTACATGAAACATCTGTAATGGTAGATTCCAGAGGGGATGAATTAGTGTTGTGTGATGATGATGTACACACTGATGAGGGTGAGGATGATAACAGTGTAGAATGCAAGTGCTGGAATCTAGCTGAGAGACGGTAGCTAGCTGATGCTGGTATGCTTGTTAATATTTTGGATAGAATGTCATGTTGGCAATTTTATGTTTTTCTACAGTAAACTTTCACCTTTACTAGAGAGGTGTTTTTTTCTTTAAAAAGGTAAAGCTTTTTTTTACATTTTTGTTTCCCTGACTTAAAACCACTATGCACTTGAAATAGGCTTTAGCAGATGAAGCAGAGGGATTAGTATCATCATGACAGGTGCAAGCAGCTGCTTGGTGCTCCTGGTCTTCTGTGGACTGATGTGAATCCGTATCGATGGCACAGAGCAATGTGACTGGAGAGTGACAAGAACAATGTGACTGGAGACTGGAGAGTGTCAGGAACACTGTCATCCCTCTTGTTTCTGTATGATCAATGACAAAGAACAATGTCACTGGATACTTATAAGAACGCTACCACCCCTCCTGTTTCTGTATGAGCAATGGCACAGAGCAACGTGACTGGAGACTTATAAGAACACTACCACCCCTTCTGTTTCTGTATGAGCAATGGCACAGAGCAATGTCACTTGAGAGGAGACTGATAAGATGAACACTGCCTTCCCTCCTGATTCAGTGTGAGCTATGGCACAGTACAATGACACTGGAGACTGCCAAGAACACTGCCACCCCTCCTCTTTCGGTTTTAGCTATGACGCTAGCCAACTGCACTGGAGACTGCCAATAATGCTGCTACCCCTTCTGTGTCTTTTTGTGAAATGGCGCCAGATCTCCGTGGAGGGCGGTACTTATAAAATCCAATACTCGGGAGATCTGATGAGGCAACGATGATGTTTTGCCTCATTTTCAGTTCTGAGGGCACGCGAAAGTACCGAGACTTCTCGGCTCGGTACTCGCATCTGCTAGGTTCCGGTGGGCTCGGTTTTCAGAAAACCAAGCCCAAGCATCTCTAGAAAAAACCCCCTTCCAAATGTAAAAAAGCTTGACAATTTTATTTGTTATAAGTGGGATTGACAACTACGCCAATTCGGAAGGTCTGAGCCTGACAGATAAAAATTGTTATTATACAGCTGCATCTGCATGTGGGAAATGTGGTTTTTGGTATGCCAGTGGATGTATTTGGGGGGTTCTTTGTAATTTGCTTTACTATTATGATTATTTATTACATTTTACATTACATACTGCTATTTTTTTATTAGTATGCACTGCAAAATGCACATTATTTTGTAACTCTTTTCATTCAGGAGAGAGTTATTAGTGGTGCTCTCTCTCTCCATGCATTATGCTTTCTACTGTGTCAGCATCCTATATACCTCACAGCAGGAGAGCTGTAGAGCAAGAGAGTAGGGGAGCTGTGCTGCAGGATAGCAAGGAGCACTGAGGTATAGACAAAGTCAGCATGAGAGATCATGATGTATAGTAACTAGAGATGGGCGGGTCCGGTTCCCCGAGAACCGAACGCACCCGAACTTTGGCTATCCGAGTACCGAGCTGAGGAGCTCAGTACTCTCCCGCCCGCTCCGAATCAAAATCGAGGCCGAACGTCATCGTGACGTCGTCGGATCTCGGGGCTCGGTTCTCGCGATACTTGAAGATTATAAATACACGCCTCCACAGCAATCCATCGCCATTTGGCAGAGGGAGAGAGCAGGGTGTAGTCACAGGTTGATTAGAGCAGGGACAGAGAATAAAATATTCTTCTTGCAATTGCTCTAACAAAAATCGATATAGAAGAGAGGAGGATAGAGGTTTATAATTTTGTTTTAATATTTGGCACTCCCCAGTGCTTTTGGGGTGTCCCCCACAATTGTGCATAAATATTTCTGGCTGTCAAAAGTCATATCTGTCAGCAGCATCTTATCAAATAATTTTTAGCACTCCTCAGTGCTTTTGGGGTGTCCCCCCTAATTGTGCATAAATATTTCTGGCTGTCAAAAGTCATATCTGTCAGCAGTATCTACCAAATAATTTTTAGCACTCCTCAGTACTTTTGGGGTGTCCCCCCTAATTGTGCATAAATATTTCTGGCTGTCAAAAGTCATATCTGTCAGCAGTATCTACCAAATGATTTTTAGCACTCCTCAGTGCTTTTGGGGTGTCCCCCCTAATTGTGCATAAATATTTCTGGCTGTCAAAAGTCATATCTGTCAGCAGCATCTTACCAAATAATTTTTAGCACTCCTCAGTGCTTTTGGGGTGTCCCCCCTAATTGTGCATAAATATTTCTGGCTGTCAAAAGTCATATCTGTCAGCAGTATCTACCAAATAATTTTTAGCACTCCTCAGTGCTTTTGGGGTGTCCCCCCTAATTGTGCATAAATATTTCTGTTTTTCAAAAGTCATATCTGTCAGCAGTATCTACCAAATAAATTTTAGCACTCCTCAGTGCTTTTGGGGTGTCCCCCCTAATTGTGCATAAATATTTCTGGCTGTCAAACGTCATATCTGTCAGCAGTATCTACCAAATAATTTTTAGCACTCCTCAGTGCTTTTGGGGTGTCCCCCCTAATTGTGCATAAATATTTCTGTTTTTCAAAAGTCATATCTGTCAGCAGTATCTACCAAATAATTTTTAGCACTCCTCAGTGCTTTTGGGGTGTCCCCCCTAATTGTGCATAAATATTTCTGGCTGTCAAAAGTCATATCTGTCAGCAGTATCTACCAAATATTTTTTACCACTACAAGTGCTTTGCGCTCAGAATGGATTCAAAGCAGTCCACATATGATCAGAGTGAGCAACCAGGTTCTGTCACCAGTCCTGATGTTAGTGTTACCAGTACGTTATCTGGCCAAGGCGATGTCAAACAACAGAGTGTTTCCAAATCAATGCAAAAAACAAAAAGCAAAAAAAAATTTACTGTGTTGAAGCGAAAACGAAGTGTTACTGAGCAAAAGTTAAGTGCAGATAAAAAAAAAATTGCAAACATGCCATTCTACACACGCAGTGGCAAAGAGAGAATGAGGCCTTCACCTTTGGCTATTAGTGGCAGATCCCAAAAAGTTACCCAGCTTACAATTGGTGCACAACTACTGTTACGCGTCAAAGCCGAGCTGCAAGATAACAGTAAGGCATTAGAAGAGAATGTTTGCTCTGATTCACAAATGACAACAATCCCTGTGGAGAGTCCATCCAACAGTGGGATGTCTAATCGTGAGCATTCTGCTCATGTGTGCCTTAATAGCCCGAGTGTAGCCGGTGATACCCAAATTGAGGATGCCACTTTGGAATTAGAAGAGGATGAGGGTGAGATTTGTGAAGGTGACGAGGGCGCTAATGAGGATGTTGATGAGGATGAGGTTGTTTGTGTAAGTCCTGCACCAGTGGCAGCAGTTCTGGCACGTGACAAGAAAAAGGCCATTGTCATGCCTGGGCATAAAACAAAAAAATCCACTTCTTATGTGTGGAATTATTTCTACCCAAATCCAGACAACAATTGTATAGACATTTGTATTGTATGTCAAGCCACAGTCAGTCGAGGGAGGGACGTTAACCATCTTGGAACCTAGTCTATGTTACGCCATTTAACGAGAGTTCATGGTAAAGTGTTGGGAAAAGGAGAAAGTTCTTCCCAAAAAAATACAAGCACTCCATCATCAGCTAAGACCCTCCGCTCACTGAAATCCCGATGGCTACAAAATACACCCACCACACCATCCTCATCAATATCCTCAGTAGCGCTCGGAGTTAGCCCGGCATCCCACTTAAGGCTGGATGACCCCTGCACTATTATTGATTCATCTGAAGAAAGCGTTAGTCCCACTGCTGCTGCTGTTGCTGCTGCTGGGGGTGAATCGTCATCCCAGAGGCAGGTCAAGAAAATGAGCAGTCCTACATTTCAGCAATTAACTGTGAAACAATCATTTGCGAGGGGAAGCAAATATGACAGCAGTCACCCAGTCGCCAAGCGAATCACAGACGCCATGGCTGCAATGTTAGTGTTAGATCTGCATCCAATCTCCACAATAAACGCAGCTGGTTTTTCACAGTTAATTGAGGTTTTGTGTCTGCGTTACAGAATTCCATCGCGACACCATTTCTCCCGTAAAGCAATTCCACAACTATACCAAAAAGTGTGTAATAATGTAGAGATTGCGCTGAAAAATGCCATTCTGCCCACTGTCCACTTAACCACAGATATGTGGACAAGTGGGAGTGGGCTAACCAAAGACTATATGACTGTGACAGCCCACTGGGTTGGTCATTCACCTTCACCAGCAGGAACAGCAGCAGCATGTACACCACTACGTAAAATTTGTCACAGGCAGGCCACTCTTTGTATCACCAGCTTCACTAACAGGCATACGGCTGAAAATTTGTTACGCAAACTGAGATATGTGATTGATGCATGGCTTATACCACTCGGACTCTCCCCAGGGTATGTCATTTCTGATAACGCCAACAATATAGTGCGAGCATTACAGCTGGGTGATTTCTAACATATTCCCTGTTTTGCTCACACCATCAACTTGGTGGTGCAGAGCTTCCTGCGAAATAACCGTGAGGTGCAGGCGATGCTTTCGGTGGCCCGTAAAATTTCAGGCCATTTCAGGCATTCAGCCACAGCATGTAGAAGATTACAGCAGCTCCAAGAGCAGTTTAACTTGCCCTGCCACCAACTTAAGCAAGAGGTGGTAACTAGGTGGAATTCCACCCTGTACATGCTTCAGAGGATGGAGGAACAGCGCAAAGCCATCCAAGCATATTGCACAAGCCATGACATTGGGAAAGGAGGGGGGATGTATTTCACTCTTGCACAGTGGGGAATAATTTCAGTTCTGTGCAAGGTGCTGAAACCATTTGAAGTTGTGAAGTGTGAGGTGAGTGCAGACTCTGCTAGTTTGAGCCAAGTCATTCCTTTAATTAGACTATTGGAAAAGCAGCTTGAGAAAATGAAGGAGGAGCTGAAAGCAAGCAATTCAGCAAAGTATGTTGGCATTGTCGATCAAGTACTTAATTCGCTTCACAATGATCCTCGAGTTATTAAGATCTTGAACTCGGATCAGTACGTTTTGGCCACTGTGCTTGATCCAAGGTTTAAAACCTACATTGAGTCTTTACTTGTAAATGAGCAAACTTTTGCAAGGAGCTATTGCTTAGTAAGTTGGCCGCTAAACTGGGCCTCGGCTTGACAACTTGTCCTCCTTCACTTTCTCAAGCTGCTGCTGCTCGTAAAAAAATAAATTTCCCAAAAAGAAGCAGGGAAGACGCTGGGGGCAGACCAGAACAATTTAACATCTGGGCTGGTTTGAAGGATTTTTCCAAAAAATGTGTCACTTTGCCCATAACTCCATCCAATACGAGTATAAACATGCAAAGGATGGTGGAGGATTACTTTCAAGAGGTAGTTGATATGGAAATGTCAGACAGACCCTTTCCTTACTGGGAAGAAAAGCAGGCCATTTGGAAACCCATGTACAAACTTGCTTTGCAATACCTAAGCTGCCCACCCTCCAGTGTGTACTCTGAACGAGTGTTCAGCACAGCAGGGAACTTAGTCAGTGATCGCCGTAGAAGGTTACTTCCCAAAAATGTGGAGAAAAGGATGTTTATAAAAGTGAACTACATCTTCCACGAGGAATGTTCTCTAATGGCGGATTCAAGCGGCGATGAATTGATAGTCTGTGATGATGACGTACACACTGATGAGGGTGAGGATGAAGCTGAAGATGATGACGATAACATCTTTTTAAAACTTTCTATGTAAGTGTAGGGTGCAATCTACCCCCAAAGAGGAAAGGGACTTGTGGCATTTCCATATCACGTACCATCTTGAAAGGCTGCTGTTTGGGCAATTTCTCCTTAAGGGTAGGGTGTCATAGACAGAGTGACCCCAAACTGCCTTTGTCCATTTCTCTTAATATTGTACAGTCTATAACGGCTGAATTTTTTGGTATTTTATACAAGTGGAGGGGGGCCTAGAGAGACAGAAACCAAACTGGCTTTCTCAATTTCAATTAATATTGTACAGTCTATAACGGCTGAATTTTTGGGTTTTTTAAACAAGTGGAGGGGGGCCTATAGAGACAGAAAGCAAACTGCCTTTTTCCATTTCGTTACATATTTAACTATAAGTGTAGGGTGTAATATACATCCAAAGACGATGGCTGCATTGCCAATATGCATAGATGGAGAGGAAGACAATCTGTTTTGTGTGTATAATAAATGAAGGCCTACCAACTAAGAATTAAACTGTTTTTTGGATGATTTATTACCTCTACAATTAGATTATTTAACTCTAAAACTGTTGGAGCACTAAGTTGGGTTATTTTAGACCCAAAAACAGTGATTTTCCAACAAAATAGCAAAACAAAACCAAACAAAACCAAAACACGCTATGGCGGTTTTGCAAAACCAAAGCCAAAACACGACGGTAATCCAGATCCAAAACCGAATCCAAAACCAAAACACGGGGGTCAGTGACCATCTCTAATAGTAACATACAGTCTTCCCTTACTGTGTGTGCCTGCCTTCCCCTGCTGACGAAATGTGACCACCACCTGATATGCAAACTGTCCCACATGTGCAGGCAGGAAGAGAGGCAGAAGTCGGCATCTGAAATGTACAGAATTGGATGGAAGAAATAAAGTATGGGGAGAAAGAAGAGCACTTAATGTAATGTGTGTGCATGTGTCTTAAGCTCAGTCGCTGCTTGTCTAGCTTCAACATTCCAAAAGACAGACAAGCAGCAACTGGGCTTAAAACTTAAGCAGCAGCTATGTAGTAAAAGGTGCAAGAAATGGAAGCAGAGAACAGTTTACCAACTGTCCTGATTTTGGTGGAGCAGTCCTGATTTATGGTGACTGTCCCATTTAGTCAGAACTTTGTCTCAAATGCAAGGACAGGCACGGGGAGGTATGTCCATCTTCATACTGTGTGCACCTAATAGCAGTGCATGCAGAATTGCTTGGATATTCGAAGTGGATAGGAAAGGGTTGGAGAGCAGCCTAGCCTTGGCTAAAATGAAAGCCATTCCCCTTGCATGTTGCATGATCGTCATGCCGACTCTAGTGGCAAGGAACGCCTGCTTTTGTTACTGCAAACCTGCAGAATGTGGCAAGCCCACAATGTGGTGTTACAATACCCCGTTTAGTGTGATCATGTGGTGCACATATAAAAAAATTTCAAGTTTGTTATTTGTCGCTGCCCAAATAAGGGGGATATGCCACCTCCCTGGTGCCAAATAAACCAGAACAGAAATCCCAGCCTGTCCTACTGGCCAGAAGTTCCAAAACAGTTGGGGTTACAGGTTTGTCGTAACCTATTGCAGGGTTATAATACATTGTCCTTCAATTATACAAAATAACAATATTAATATTAATGTATGTGGTTAGATATATACAGAGATACATACACAATGATTGCTTGAATAACTGAGTTATCTTTTATTTATATGAAAAGCTAAAATTTCCATATTACAGAAAATAAAACTAAAATTACACTTTCTAGCAATGTTTATGTCGTACCCCAAAGCCCTGTTGAACAGCACAGAGGAAGTGCATAAACGCTTTAAATTGTGCTCCTGAAAACTTGTACCCAGGAGTGATTGACAGGAAGAGGATGAAGGCCCTGATTGGCTGGGGGAGTAACAGGAAGAGGATGTGCATGAAGGAGGAGAAAGAGAGAGCAGCATGGTAGAAGAAACAAGGGGGAGAACGTGCAGCCGAGCAGAGACAAGAGTGAGCTGCTGCCAGAACTGTGACATTGCCAGCAAAGCAGATGGAGAACAGCTGGGGACACGCAGCGGGGTGCCAAAGACAGTCTCCACTAACTGCAGAACCGTCTCAAGGTAAAACCCTAGCCTGCAGTGTACTGCACACACCCCAGTGTCAGAGGGAAGAGTGATGAGAGAATCTATCCAAAACTGACATTGCATCCTTGTACAAGGAAGGATTGTGAGAGCTTTTCCCCCAGATCATACCTTTACACAGGCTGCAGGGAACAATTAAGACGGTCGTTACAGCTATATCCTGTGTGTGTGCTGATATCTGGACACCATACCCTGTTGCAGAGCACATGTGCTGATAGAGATTCATTGACTGTTGAGAGAACAGCGCCATCTTGTGGCTGAAATGAGCAACAACCCTGCTTTCTACTATAATGCTTAACCCTTGATGGAAACCTCTGCAGGACATTGGAACACTACCAAATTCCTGTGCACAGGTCAGCCCAGGACTGAGTGGAAAATATGGTAACGTTACCAGGGATAATATTGGTGCACCAAATGTTTTAGATGATGTTAATGTTATGTGATTTACCTAAGAATTGATTTATTAATATTGAAGGTGTGACATTCAGTGTTAGTAGTACCGCTGCAATTCAAGTTAACTCAGCAGTAGATGCTAAAAGTGGGGCGCCTGATCCATAGGGAATAGCACGGTACCCCAAACACTTGAATAGGAAGTAGCCCTCTAGTGGGCGCGGAAGTGACCGTAAGAGTCTTGATGGGTTATTATTGAGGGTTTTTGCATCATCACCAGTCAGATATTGTTAACATGAAAGTAGTAACTGTGATTACCAGTGTGCCTTATTAGACAATGTGTATTGAAGATGTTATCGTTATTCTGCCTTATACTCACCAGGTGTATGTCATATGTTAAATGCTATTGTGCTCTATGCTGATCAGACGCATTATTTTGTCATTACTTTTGAGCTGAAGGGGTCACTATCCTTACCGCATTCTCAATAAACCCAAGTTGTTTGACCAATCCTTGTCCCTTTCATTGAAGTATTTATCTCCTGACCACTGGATATCCGAACAGAAAAGAACCTGACTCGTGTCTGGAGGACAAGGTAAGGGAAGGATTCCCATCAGTACTCGACCACCACATTTATACTGCAAATGCAAACATAAAATAGCATTTATATACAGCATTGCAATAATGGCACACAGTTAAATACTCAATTTATTTTTAATTTCAAAGGACACCGGAGCCTGACTGTTGATGACTATGTGAGTGGTCATTTATCAGTCTAATGTTTAGATAACAATGCAACTATAATACTGCCCTGGATACTAACAGACACAAGTGAAGCAACTACTTATTTAATTCAATAGGCAGGAGAAAATTTTAGTGTAAATCACATATTGTATTCAGGAAGCAGCTCTGTACCAAAGGAAATATTTTACTGACTGACCTCTAACAAAGTAAAGTATCACCAGTCATTATAGGCCTCATTTGAAATAAAGAAAATGTATTTCCAGTTTGGTATAGAGATGTATACAGAGGTGTGTCATTTTTATTTTGCTGTACACACGTGCTATTTAGTGTTTTATTCTGTAAAAAAAAACCTGTATAATAGTCAGTATAGTTTAAGTTTAATGTGGGAATATTATATTTTCAGATCAATAAAAAATGCAGTGAGTATTACTATTTAACATCATGTGAATTTTACTGAATAATTCAATGTGTTATAAGTTTGCAGTAGGTTTTGGCAATATGTGGTTCTTCAGCTGTTGCAGAACGGCAAGACATAGGCTGTCTGAGCCTGCTACGGGGAAATAAATTTTTTCATGAAAAGTGAATGTATATAAGATATTAATAGTTCTGCAAAAGTGTGTCAGGTTGAATGAAGTATAAGACCAGCGAAGCAATTGTTTCAGGTCCCAGTCTATGAAAGGTATAATAGCAATAGATAGGACGAAGCTGCACAGCGAAGCTAGTTGGATACTAACACCCACACTTTCCGAAAGTGCCTGTTCAGCTGCCACAAAGATATCCTAACCCTGGAAATGGTGAACCTCGCCACATGCACACTAGTCTTAGCCGCGGCCACAGCTATTACTGCTCTACAATCAAGGCTTCCACATCTGGCTACTCATATGCTTTGGACCACATGGAGGGATCTCCAAAAGAAACACAGCGTCTCTGCAAAGAAGCCCGATTTAGGTTAAGTTTGGTTTACTTTTACTCTGCTATTGTGCGATTTGAGTGGACCTGCCTTCTGCTTTCATTGACTAACAACGTATGGGACTGACAGGAGGTACGCTTATTACGCTTATTATTCCTAATACCCACTGGGGAAGGAAGACACCCAAGTATTACCATCACCTGATACAATCTTCTGGAGTCTATTCTTTTCTTCCCTATAAGGAACATCATCATGATCATCATCAGGTATTTATATAGTGCTACTGATTCTGCAGCGCTGTATAGAGGACTCATTCACATCAGTCCCTGCCCCATTGGAGCTTACAGTCTAAATTCACTAACATACACACAGACAGAGAGAGAGAGACTAGGGTCAATTTTGATAGCAGCGAATTAACCTACTAGTATGTTTTTGGGATGTGGGAGGAAACTGGAGCACCCGGAGGAAACCCACGCAAACATATTTTGACTACTACTGAAAACAGACTTTTCATCTACGTTTAACATCTATCTGCTGAACTATCAGCGGGACATTGAGGCTTATGTTACACCACTTGCCATTTTTATCTACCCAAACTTTTTGCATCTATGCTGATATACCGGTATATCCAAGTACAAAGTACCGAACAATTTAAGATCTTCCTAAGATGCTATATATGCACATATGGGATATTGTTTATGAATGTCTATTTAGGCTGCTATTACTATAGCTGTTTTAAATGCCATTACACCACCACATGTGCATTGTTATAATAAATTAAATTGTACAGAAGGTCCATGTCTCTTAGTCATGTGGTTATAAGACAAAGGTACACCTCTGATGTATAATCTTTGCACCAAGGGCATACAACATTATGAAAGGAATAAGAAAAATTGTTGAAAACATTGTCCAAGGGGAAGGCAGGGAAGTCTTCTGCTACACTGCATTTAAATGAATTTACCTAACAAAAGCCAATAACAAAATCACTGTCTTTGCCCCTACTCCAAAGATTCACTCAACTCAGCAAAGTAACAATGTATCCACCAAGACTCCAGCCTCAAATAATTTCCTACAAACTTTAGTGTTTATTTTTTAAAATACCTGATATAATCAATTACTTTGTATGCTTCATATAATATTATAATAATAAATTGTAATAAAAGTTTGTAAAAAACTGTATTTTCTCTTTTCCCCTCCACATTCCTAACCTCTATACACCAGAAGAGGGGTGGTAAATTTCACGGTTAGGGCAATCCTACCTCATTCTCAAATTTCAAAATGTCATGCCTCCACCTGAGTTATGTTCTCTATTCGGGGTTGTAGATCTTAGAAAGGTCCACCAGGGGTTTACTCAGGAAACCCTCACCTAATTCTATATAAATGACTTATCACAACCTGCAAAACTAGAAAAATGTACTGGGCATTAAAAGCATAGTTGCCTACTCTTATAGAATGTCCAGGAGACTCGCACATTTTTGAGAGTTCTCCTGGGAAAGCAGGGCAGCTTCCCTCATCCTTCCCACTTCGTTAGTGAAGTGGATGGGGGCAGGGCTAATCACATCATCCTGACCCCACCCTTTGCTGTAATAGGCTGAAATTGGTATAGTTTGACAGAGGGGCGGGGCCAGGATGACTCAATTTGCGTGGACAGGATGGGGCGGCTTTGGAGATCTCCCAGAGGTGAGATCTCTAAAGTTGGCAAGTATGATTAAAAGGCTGTAAAACGTAAAGGCCTGAAATGTGGGATCCGGGGCCAGCATTGCTAGGCGGCATCCCCGGCTGGGTTGCGATGCCTTGATGACATCATCAAGTAACCCCCAATCATGTGCCGCCCAGTCAGAGCTCGGCCCCTGTTTCCGGGCGGGCTTTTCAAAGAGGAGAGGAAGTGTGAACAAAGGAGCAGTCTTTTGAGAGACACAAGAAGAGACACAGAGGCAGCTCTGAAGCAACAGCAGCAACAGAAGCAGCCAACAGAGGAAACTGCAGAACGGAAGTGTTTGCCTGCAGAGTAAGGGAAAAACAGCAACGAAGGAGTGCCCAACTAGCATCAGCCACAAGGGAAGGAAGAAGACTGTACAGCCAGTCCACAGGTGAGTGCAGCTGCGGGAGGACTCTTAGTGACCAGAAAGAGACAGGTAAGTGCTCTTTGTCTGTGCGTGTGCCCCAGCATAGTTTCAGGCCTCCACCCCCAGTTCCCATCCTTGGCCTCTTAACCCTAAGACCGGCCATCCCTAGTCTCCTCTCCCTTAAGATTAGTCCTAGGCTACAGCCACTGCCCACAGGCCTGATTCACAGTCACAGGCCTGATACACAGCCCCTACCCCTAGGCCTGATTCAAAGCCACTGCCCACAGGCCTAATTCACAGCCACTGGCCACAGGCCTGATTAACTGCTCCTACCTCTAGGCCTGATTCACAGCCACTGCCCAGAGACCTGAAACACAGCCCCTACCCCTAGGCCTGATTCACAGTCACAGGCCTGAACCACAGTCACAGGCCGGATTGACAGTCACAGGCCTGATTCCCAGCTACTGCCCTTAGGCAACAGCCACTACCCCTCGGCCTCAACCTCAGCCTCTTGGCCTCTCTAGGTCGCCCGGCCTGTACCACCTATCCCAGGAACACCTTAGTAGGCCACCGCTAGCCTAACGCCCATAGTGAGTGTTTTATTGTATCGCCTAGTGTTTATACGATGTATTGTAACTGCATACTGTACCCTCTCCCTCTTTCTCCTATTGGTTGTATCATTGCTGTGTTGTGTATCTCCTGTGGCGGATTGTGTATGCCAGAAAGTTGTCAGGGTTTGGTGCGCAAGCGAGTTTAGAAACGTAGCAGCAGTTAGGATTGGGACAGCCTAGGTAGGGAGTTTGTGCTCTGTTTACAGGCATCGATCAGCAGACAAGGACACTGTAACACCCTTGCAGTGAGAACCCCCTGGAGTAGCAGGGACAGAGGGAGTCTCCGTAATGGACCAGTTTCCGTGAGTATAGTCTGGCAAGGGCTGTTCACTGTGCTGCACTCACATTGCGGAACTGTCCTCCCCGCCTTTCACTCCACCCCTCTACTGCAAAATGACATGAGAGGGTGATCGCCTATGCCAGCAGACGTTTGCGAAAGTCCGAACAGAACCCAGAGAACTACAGTTCCTTCATGCTGGAGCTGTTAGCAGTGGTCTGGGCTGTGACAGAGAAATTTGCAGAATACCTCACAGGGGCCACGTATCAGATTGTCACCAACAACAACCCCCTAGCCTACAAAGAAAACGCTAATCTAGGAGCCTTGGAGCAATGGTGGGTGAAGAGATTGGCCAAGTACCAATACAAGATTCGCTACTGTTCTAGTAAGCAGAATGGAAATGCTGATGCCCTTTCTCATTTCTCAGTGGAGACCCCAGCTCGGTGCGGGGGCGAAGAACGGGAGGAGGTTGAAATCCCGAGTAAACCCCATGCCTCATACCCATCAGGAGGAGGCCGCCAACAAAGAATATGCCATCACAGCGAGGAAGACTGTCCCGGAGTGGGCTCAAGAGCAAGGAAAGGATTCCAAAATTCAGATCATCAGACAGTGGAAGCTGGAGGGACATTGGCCTTCTACGACTGAGCGGAGTCATATGACTTCAGTGGACCGGAAACTGTTGCACAATTGGGACCGGTTCGAAGTGCGGGAAGGAGTATTGTACCGGTGCGCATATCTAGAATAGGAGTGCCGCCCGATGTGGAAAATCGTGGTCCCAGAGTGCGAAGCGAAACAGCTTGCTGTAAAGGCCCACACGCTAGGAGTACATTTGGTTGCAAGCAAGACGTACCTACCACTGGCTCCAGAGGCAATTCTTTAAGCCTGGTTTGCAGGATGTGGTAGAGGAGATCTGCAGACAGTGCCGGCCCTGCGGCCTAGCGAAGCCCCCCGGAAAAACTAGCACCTGTGCTGACCATTGTGTCCACTCGGATCCACTCTGTTCAAGGTGCCTGTTTCCAAGGGTGGACGATAAAGGAGCTATGCCAGATTTATGGCATCAAACAGTCAAGGACTACCACGTACGATCCCCAAGGGAATGGATCATGCGAGAGGTTTAACCGGACCGTGCTGCAGATGTTGCGGACCTTGGAAGCAGATCACCGACACTGGTGGCCAGACTTTGTACAAGAAATAGTGTGGATCTACAACAACCGCGTGCACCACATCACCGGGTACACCCCATACTTCTTACTGTTCGGCCATCCAGGCAGGGAGATGCAGGACCTGTCACTCACTCTCCTGGTATATGAAGAAGGATGGAACTCGGCCACCTGGGTGAAAGAGCAGCGGCAGCTATTGGGAGTAGAACACCATGTGGTTAAGAAGCAGATGCAGTCACGTGTGCACCAAGGTCAGGCGGCCGCCACTGCAGGACCACTCCACGTGGGCCAGAGGGTGCTAGTCTGGATGAAGAGGCCAGGCAACAAATTGAGTGTGCGCTGGGAGGTGACGCCGCATGTAGTCCGGAGGGCCGTGTATCCAGACGGACCAGTGTACGAGGTGGCGCCCGAACATGGAGATGGACGGATGAGGGTACTACACCGGAACATGCTGCAACCCTGTTTATTCAAGGAACCATCCTCAGCTGTACCAACAGTGGTGGGCCAGGCCGACAGACCCGTGGAGATGACAGACATCTGGTTCGTTTCCCCACATGTGGATGATGTACCGATTCCACCCCCTGCCGAGAATGCAGTCACCCAGGCCCCTCTCCAGGTCCTCGTAGGAGACAGCCCCACCTGTCCCTTTACCGCCACCGAGCTTCCCAGAAGGTCCCAGAGGGCGAACTTGGGCTGCCCCAGCCACCGGTATGCGGATTATGTGTGGTCGTGCCTTCAATTTGTAGGGACTACAAAGGACAAAGCAAATGTGGGATCGGGGCCAGCATTGCTAGGCTGCATCCCTGTCTGGTGGGCGGTGCCTTGGTGACATCATCAGGCAACCCACCAATCACATGCCGCCCAGCCAGAGCTCAGCCCCCTGTATCCAGGCAGGCAGAGAAGTGAGAACAAAGGAGCATTTTTTTTGAGACACAGAGTCTCATCAGTGTGATGGCACGGGGCTTGTGGCAATGTAGTGTGTGTGTGATGGCACAGGGCTTGTGGCAATGTAGTCTGTGTGTGATGGCACAGGGGGCTTGTGGCAATGTAATGTGTGAGGTAGGTGGTGTCTGATTAATGGGTGTTATTTTTTTTGTGGGGTTATGGTGGGGCAATTTAATTTAATAGTGGGGTTGGTGGAGACTTATTAATGTAGGGTGGGATGAGTCCTGAGTTTGGGGACTGACCCACTCAGTCACAACTTTGTCCCGACTACAGAGACAGTTGGGAGGTATGTTCCACTTCACACTGCTCTGCTCATGAAGGGGAAGCTGCATGCACTTAACAGTAGTGCATGCAGCATTGCTCGTGTATTTAAAGAGGGATTGGAAGAATTGGAGAGCTACATAACACAGTATAAAATTAGGTCCACGCCCCCATTCATGCTGGTCACGCCCACTGGTGGTGTGCCGTTGAAGCCCCCCTCCTCAAATCCTGCATTAGCCCCTGGAGGAGACTCCATAACAGAAGTGTTTTCCTGCAGAGTAAGGGAAAAACAGCAGCGAAGGAGTCACTAGCATCAGCCACAAGGGAAGGAAGAAGACTGTACAGCCAGTCCACAGGGGAGTGCAGCTGAGGAAGGACTCTCAGTGACCAGGAAGAAACAGGTAAGTTCTCTTTTTCTGTGTGTGTGCTCCAGCGTAGTTTTAGGCCTCCACCCCCAGTTCCCATCCCTGGCCTCTTAACCCTTAGACTGGCCGTCCCTGGTCTCCTCTCCCTTAAGCTTAGTCCAAGGCCACAGCCACTGCCCACAGGCCTGATTCACAGCCTTTACCCATAGGCCTGATTCACAGCCACTGCTCTTAGGCCTGATTCACAGCCACTGCTCACAGGCCTGATTCACAGCCACTGCCCACAGGCCTGATTCACAGCCACAGGCCACAGCCACTGCCCACCAGCCTGATTCACAGTCACAGACCTGATTCACAGCCCCTTGGAGTACCAGGGACAGCGGGAGTCTCTGAAGTGGACCAGCTTCTGTGAGTATAGTCTGGCAAAGGCTGTTCTTCGTGGTGCACTCACCTTGTGAAACTGCCCTCCCCGCCTTTCACCCCACCCCTTTACAGCGAAACGAGTGCCCGGCATACGAGATAAGGGGCTCTCTCCCCTGTTGCATTCGGGTACTCGGACATCCCCCACCTCTTTCGGGCAGATGCCGTCGAGGAGAAGGGAGACTCTCTTGAGAATGACCAGAGACCAGCGCGGTGTGTACGGTAAGTGTGAGTTCCTTTCCTGTCCCAGGTCCCCATCCATAACCCCACCTTACAGTAACCTGATAACTAGTGGGTGATGTACAACAAGTTTACGTTTTGATAAGGGTAGTGCGGGAGAAATTGATGTAACCACCATATAAAAGAACAATTTGATGACAACAATATCTAATAGCAATATTCAATTAACGAACAGTAAAAGTAATTGTTGTTAATTAGCATGATTTGAATAGCACTGTGTTACAAGCATGATTTCTAGAATGAGACTGCGTAAAGCATGTCAAATATTACACTATTTGCTAATCTCACAGGTTAATGTGGGTTTAAAACAGGCATCACTCTTAAATATGAGAAATATCCAATTTAGATTATGTCTAAAATGTATTACAAGAGTGAGAACACTCAAATACATACAAAATAATATGTATACACTTGTAGCAGCATTTAGAAATTTAAATAAATTGGTTTATTTGTATAGAAACAATCTTTAATCGGTCACAAATAATATGATAAGATGATAAATGCAAAGACAAAAACATACAAATCTCCACGTCCAGAGAAACACACATAAAAACATTATTTCAAAAAGAATGAATATGTGCACTATGGGCGTGATTCATTAAGGCACGCAAAGCGAACATATTAGGCCTGATTCATTAAGGAAAGTAAAGCAACAACAAAAGAGTAAGTTTGCACTTTGACAAAACCATGTTGCAGTGGAGAGGAGTTCAATTTAAAATATCATGGCAGATTTATACTTGGGGTAGAGCATGTTCTAGATCAACTTTAAAATTCAGTGTAAAAAAAAAAGCTATCAAGTATTTGTGTGCTACATAAAAAAACAGACAATATTTTCCATATGTGCAAAATAATAAACTAATTTGCACCCCTTGGATTGCAGCATGGTTTTGTCCAGTAGACTACTTGCTCAATTTTTTGCTTAACTTTCCTTAATGAATCAGGCCCTGTATCCGCAACTTATGAACTAAGACAAACAGATCTTAATCAATATTGAACTGTTTAAATCAAAACACCAATTTAATTCTTAGGAGACGCCCTCTCCAAAATCCTTAGATGCAAACTGAATCCCAGAGAACAAGAATCCAGAACTAGTGATTCTAAAAGTTTCCAAATCTTCCAACTCACAGCACCAAATACTTGTTACGGGATCACTCAAGTGTAGAATCCAGAAACAGATGATGTTATGATGGCCACCTGCATTAATAAAACATTTCTGTACTCACAGCTCCATATGCCTATTTCATTGCAAAGTCAGAAAGTTTCAACATGCACTAAAGGAGTGGTATGTAGCATTGCAACTGGAGGAGATTACCCATTCTCATTCATTGTTAAATCAGTCTACAGTTGTTTGAATTTAGAGGTGGACTTCACATCAGCATGTATGCAAATGATATATAAAAAGCAAAAATAATATCTAAAAAATATATGAATCAAAGAGGAATCATTTACAAATAAATAATAAAACTAAATAAGCATCTTGGTATTATATTTAACATAGTACCAGATTGTAAGTGTAGAAATCCCTAATAACTCCAATGGGTCTTGATCATATTGTCCTTTTATAAGCCAGCTAACATGTCTAAAATATAAATCACAAAAATGGACCTCATATACTGAACAGCGTATTATGTATTACATGATTTTTTTCATTAAGGCAAGCCAAATTAAAACGTATTGTGATTTTTTTAAAAAAAATGCATGTAAATTGGACACACGTCTGTATTCAACTAGAAGCAGATCTGGTGAAACTTTTCTTGTTGCATATGGGTCTAGGTCATACTTGCCAACTTTTCCTCGTTGGCTTCAGGGAGATCCCGGGGGAGGTGGGTGTGCGGGGGCAGGGCTAGAAGAATCGCATCATTTGGCCCCACTACCTAAATGATTGTCACAATTTTGGCCAATTACAGCAGGGCTAAGATGACGCGATATTTGCATCATTAAGACCCCCCTCCCCGCCAGGTCTCCCAGAAATGCGGGAGTCTCCCGGACATTACGGGAGAGTAGGCAACTATGCGTTAAAGAAAAGCAGAGTGAATCTCTAGAGACTGAAGTATCTTTTACATTTCTGTCTCCATTACTGAAGTCATGTTGTCTTACCTGTCAGTCTTTGATTAAATCTTGTTCCCCATGAAATTGGCCACCTCCATAGGCATCAATACATGGACATAAGACACAATTTCTGAACTGTGATACCTTGTACTGGCTCTGCATCAGGGAGAATGCCAGACTCATCATGGAGTGAGGGAGATCACCCCTATTTTAGGGAGTCTCCCTGACATTCAGGGAGAATTGGCAAGTATGGTCTAGGTATGCTCTGCAACGGTATCTAGATCAATAAAAATCTAGAGTGGGTTGCAAGGCTAATTAAGATATTGTGCTTTTCATGTGATCATGTACCTGTAATACATGTATACTATAAGCTATTGTTTTTGTTTGGATGATGTAACCATTCACTTGTATGCTGTGCTGAGCAAATCGTATATATACATTTATGTTATTACCTTATATGGTCATGAGCCAGGGAGCAAATGCCCAGACAACTTATATATAAGAATGTTATAAGCAAGAATAAAGCAGCCTCACTCTGGGAACAGACAGTGTCCAGACCACTTTTCCCTAAAGATTTCAGGTGTTGAATGACAATGGTGCTCCCTGAACTGTGACCAACTGTGACCACTATTTGAACTGCTTGACTGTACTACTGAAGCTATTATAACGATTAATCGCATAAATGTTGTTTGCTTTATTTGCTAGTAGTTCCTTATATTCACTCAATAAGTCACTGACATCCTCAGAACATACGTTCCACTAGGAACAGTAGAATCATTTTTTTTAGCTACTACAGATAAAGTAAGGAGGAGTTTTTTTGCTAATTTAATTGATTTTGCAGTGGTTGTAAGGATACCCAAACAGTCCATTCTAGTGACAGGGGCACAAAATTAAGTAAGTTTGCATTAGCGCAGGCTGTCTTCCTGAAATAGAAAATAATTATTCTTTAATTTATAGCGCATACAATCTAAAATAAATTATGTGCATGGCATATCAATATTCAGGTCCTTAGAAACTAATTGACTGCCTCAAGACCATTTTCATGGGATATACTTTTGTAGAGTGCCTGGATGTCTATTGTGCACCATATTCCTTCAGATATCCTGTACATATATATATATATATATATATATATATATATATTTCTATATGTATTCTGGATGTAGCCGACCATATCCCTGATATGATGGGCTTACCTGATGGGTTTTCCAGACACTTGTGAATTTTAATTTAAATAAGTTATGGGTCCTGGGGAATTGATTCCTAAGATCCACTAAATTTGTTTAATATGAACTACTAGTAGCAAATACTTTCTGCTTGGATTGCTTGGATCTTGTAACTTGTTGTATTTAAAATATTCAACAATTCTATTTTTTAAAAATAAATTTAGATCTATAATTATCATAGTCTTTTGCACCTCCTTTATTGTGTAGAGGAACATTTTCTTTCCCACAATCACCAGTAATGATATGTGTCAGCAGCTATTAATAAAAAAGTTTGGGTGTTGGCGTTGCAAGTACTTTTACTATTCTTGGATGTACCATCTGAACCCATTAACTTGCCTACTTTTAATTCAGATAAATGTAGTAAATATATTTGTGTAGGGTATGTCTCTCTTCTCTAGTGTAAGTGACCCCTTTGAATTTTTATCAGTAAATACAAAGCAAAAATACTCATTTAGACAATCTGCGATTTGTTTGTCTCATTGAACATATCTAGTCCCTTCAGTTTTTAGCCTTACTAATCCTCCCGTTGTTAAGAGATGAATAAGATTCACTTAAAGCGTATCCTAAGTTAAAAACGTACAATACACTTTAAGCGTATCATACACATTGGGGCATTAGGCTGAAAAATTAATAAATTAGTGAAAAAGCATGCAACCCCCCTACCAAACACATAACATAGCCAGCCCTAGTACTGCCAGCTGAGGCTGGAACTGGCAAAAATGGGGCATGAAGATCATAGGGTCCACCTGACTTTACTAGTACCAGCACTAGGCTATGCCATCCAGGGCTGGGACTGATCAGGTCTGCAAAAAAAGTTTGGGTCCCCCCAGTTTTAGCCAGCCTCATGCTGAACAGCAGTAATGCTATTCCCACAACCCTGGCTGGTAAATGTGGGTTAATTTGTAAAAAAAAATAGATGAAAATTAGCATGTGCCCATGACTCACTATAGGTCCCAGCATGCCCAGGTCCCAGCATGCCCACAGGGCCATCTTTTTCCTTGGGCACAATGGGCAGCTGCCCGAGGGCCCCACAGGCAAGGGGGCCCCATAGGCACGGCTCTTAATGAGAATAAATAATCCTGCAAAAGAAAAAAAACCTGCAAAAAAAACCTACAATGGTCACTGAACAAGTACATCTATCTATCTCTATCTCTATATATCTATATCTGTATCTGTATACATCTATAAATCTATATCTATATCTATATCTATATCTATATCTATATCTAGTGGCCCTGGTGCACTGCTTTGTCCGGGGGCCCATAATGTTGTTAAGATGGCCCTGCATGCCCAGGCCATCATAAAGTGGTTGGGAATATTGGCACTTGTAGTACTAGAAGCCTCAGCATTCCTATGACTGCCAGGGCTTGCCAGCAAATGGTGAACCGCAAGTGACCACACCCAGGGCCCGCAGCGATCTGTAGTGCACCAGGGAAAAATGGACACAGACATTAGTTTAAAAATGTATATTAAACCAAACAAACCGATCTAGTCACTTGTTCTCTTAGACACATTTGAAACTATATCTCTGTTTGTGTCTAAAGGGTCTTTTCATATTTTTCTCACGTTACTTATACGTTACTTACGCTCTTTTAGTATCCTTGGATGTATCCCCTCAGCTCCATTAATTTATCTGGATCCTAAGTTCTCACCCACATTTACATAGATACTCTGTCACTATATGTAAGTATTAAGTCCAATATTGCATGTTTGCGAGTGGGCTTACTCACCGTTTGCTTGAGGGATGCTCCCTGTAAGGAATTCAGAATGTCCCTACTTCTAGTGGAACTTGCAAAATACCCCTCCCAGGTCACATCCTGTAAATTAAAGTCTCCCATGATTAATTAGTATCCTTTTAATGCCATTTTAGTTATGTCTTTAGGTATGTCCTGAAATAGGCTCCTGTCCATGCCCTCTTCCTGATCTGGTGGTCTACAGATCACCCCTGTATGAAGAATAGCCTCATCCCCTGTTTTAATGGTCACCCAAAGGGCCTCCGTTTTTTCTTCAATGCTTTGTATTAAAGTACCGTATATACTCGAGTATAAGTCGACCCGAATATAAGCCGAGGCACTTAATTTTACCACAAAAAACTGGGAAAACTTATTGACTCGAGTATAAGCCTAGGGTGGGAAATACAGTGCTGGATATCGTTAACACTGGGCTCCCAATAATACAAACGTGAGGTTGTAAATGAATATATCAAAATTTATTGTTATTAAACATCAATAAAATTTTATAAGTACATAATATATACCCATATCCTAATAAATTGTACACAAATGGTTAAACTAAATCCTCTGCACTTGGTATCAAGCCTAATAGGTGAACACAGATATAAATAACATTCACTAAAGACAACTCAGATCATTAATATATAAATCAATGAGACAGTCTGTGGATACTAAATACATGTGCCAGTTCCGTTTATTCTCCTTTAGGAGGTGATGAGCAGTTACTCCTGAGTGTTCAGAACAGTACAGTAATTTAGGCTTTAGTAATGCAAAAGATGCTGCACATACACTAAATAGAATTTGATATAATAGCTCAGATAAAGATAAGTTTGATTTTGTTTGCTGGAAGAAACATTTTAACAGAACAATACAATTTGCTTTGTGTGATTTAACCCTTATTATACTTGAAGTTTGGGATGTTTTTAGACTTTTCAATGATTTCACAGTTATGCAAAAGAATCTTCAGACACTTATTAATAGGTGACAAAAAATGAAAATATTGGACTTTATAAAACTGCTGCAAATAATTGCAGTGGACAAGTCAGGGTACTCACATGTGTCTCTGACCAGCGGGGCTAGATGGAAATGTCCCGGTCTTTAGCTTTGACTGACAGGCTCCTTTTCATTTAACTTTATTGTTCCATGTGCAATGAACACACAAAAACGGGCTACAATAAAATGGTGGCTGACAGTGATCCACAGAGGCTGCAGATGCCTGCAGATGAGCGGGGGAGACTGGAAAACGGAGACCAGGTAAGTGGGACTCGAGTATAAGCCGAGGGGGGCTTTTTTCAGCACAAAAAATGTGCTGAAAAACTCGGCTTATACACCAGTATATACGGTAGTATTTATGGGGTTTTTTCACAAACATTGGTACCCCTCCGCTGATTATTCCCACTCTGTCCTTCCTGAATTTTTTTTATCCTGATATATCAATGGCCTAGTCATGATTTTCATTACATCATTCCTAAACTCCAAGCATTTGCACACATAGCAACTGCTGACTTAGTATTCTGGTTCCCCACAAAGAAAATCCAAATCTCTCCCCATTACACCACTTCCTTAGCCACACATTAAAGTTCCTGATGCAGTGAGTTCTGTCTTCACTTCTGTGTACTTGCAATACTGCTGAAAAAGATACAGTGGTTGCCACCTGCTTTAGAGCAGTTCCTAACTTTCTAAATTCATCTTTTATGGCCATGACCTAAGTATTAGAAAGGTCATTTGTCCCTATGTGGACTCTTATGTCTAAGGACTGTGACATGGCTGTGGATAGTACCTCTTCTGGTCTGGCTGCAGATGATGCCTCTTCTGGCCTGGATGTAGATTGTGCCTCCTCTGACCTGACTAAGGACTTTGCCTCTTCTATCCAGGCTGACAAGGGTGACTCTGACCGGTGTCGAAGTCGTATAATTGGATGAACGAAAGTATATTGGTTAATATTGTTTTATTATGCAACTGCTCTCAGTATGCCACACTACCCGTGGCATACTGCAATCGCACAGTAAAATAAGCACGCACACACTCGCATTACAACATTTAGTTATTTATATAATTCATATTCATATTGGTTCCGTTATACAGTGATTTAAGAGCAAATAGTATTTGGTTAATTATTAGTTTATATATTATGAATATATGTACACTTTAGTGTTATTTAGGGTTCACGTTATAGGAAATGTGTCATCTCTGAGATCATTTTAATCCCCTATTCAGCAGCAGCTGTCAGGTTCATTCGCCGAAGAGATCGCATATTGCATACTCTAGTTATTGATGTTAGGGAATAAATAGTCAGAGTGATACCAAACTGTAAAATGCTAATGGACTAGTTGTAACTGGTTTATGGGCGGGAGAATCATCTAGAATGTTGATCCCCAGCCTTTGAGGGAGTTGTTTGAACTAGCCTATGACCCACCTCAAGTCTGGACCTATAGAAGCAAGCCACATCATCTGCATTGTTCTCTCTGTAACACTGAATGTATATAATCATAACTGTGCTCCCACTAGCTTCAGTCATTCTCTGACCACAGTATTATAGAGTGAACTACTGTTCACTGGTACCCGTGGGAGCGCAGCGAAGCGCATGCGAACGCAGCGGTATGTATGTATCTTTTGGTATTGGCTGTACTGTACTGTATTATATTATAATCATGTATTGAACTGTTAAACTTTGCATCTGCTAAAATAAATTCCTTTGTGCGTTGGAAACACAATACAATCGCTTGGGCAATGCTTATTTGAAAACGATAGAATTACTTTAATACCGGGCTACAGATGGTGCCTTTTATGGCCTGCTGAGGACTGTGACTCTGATCTGGCTGTGGATGATGCCTCTTTTAGCCTGAATGCAGATGGTGCCTCTTATGGCGTGGCTGAAGACCGTGACTCTGGCCTGACTGCAGATAGTACGTCTTCTGGCCTGGCTACAGATGTTGCTTTTTCTGCCTGGCAGTGGACTGTGACTTTGACCTGATTGCAGATAATGCCTCTTCTGGCTTGGCTGCAGATGATGCCTTATTTGTCCTGGCTGAGCATGGTGTCTTCTCTGGCCAGGATGAAGATGGTTCTTCCTCTGGCCTGGCTGTGGATTGTGCCTCTTTTGGCCTGGATGCTTTAAATTACTAATATATCTTTCAGAACGTGAGGGCAGCATGGTGCTTTAGTGGTTAACACTTCTGCCTCACAGCACTAGGGTCATGAGTTCGATTCTCGCTGGTCATTTTTAAATATTTTTCAAATGTACTTTTTTAAAACCCAAAATTTAGCAATATATGCATATGTGGTGATTCAAAGTTAAATATAAAATATCTGCACACTTATTTCCTAATCAGGACTTTAAACTACAGGCATCTTAAAATATATGCAACCTGATATCTAGCGTATAGATGCATTTGGTGCAATTATATGGCAACCATCATCAACTCATTTGTGGAGAAGCAGAATTTGCACCTGGCAGGGAATATAAACACCCCGGACCTGATTTATTAAGG
Organism: Mixophyes fleayi; assembly: GCF_038048845.1. Taxonomy (NCBI): domain Eukaryota; kingdom Metazoa; phylum Chordata; class Amphibia; order Anura; family Limnodynastidae; genus Mixophyes; species Mixophyes fleayi. Next base: position 127,803,330 of record NC_134407.1, on the reverse strand, counting down.
GATGTAAACATCGGTTTTGTGAGTACAAGCCGCAAAATCACTCTGCGCATGGCCAGAACCGGGCCATATGCCACAGAATAAAGCCATGTTCAATTCATCTTCGAGCGCAAAGGACACTTACTACAGCCTACGATTTCATGGAGGGAACAGGACTATGAAGAGGCATTTGCCCATAGTCAATCTACAGTAAGGACATGCCAATCTAGAGAGTACGCAGTATATTCCAAAGCAAGCTCTGGGTATCTCTCAGGTACTTGTTTTTCAGCTGTATCTCAGTTGTCGCTCTAGCTACAGGCATAGCCGGATTAAGGGGGGGCACAGGGGGCAAGTGCCCCGGGCCCCCCTCTCTCTGAGGGCCCCCCTGCCACCAGTATGACTTCATCTGCTGTCAGTTGCTGTCTGACAGCAACTGACAGCTACCGCACCAGGCCGCCCTCTCTCCGCAGGTGTCGCCCCCCGCATTACCACTCCTGTTGATAATCAGCTGTCAACAGGGGCGAATTGGTGATTGAGCCTACCGATACCCTGACAAAGCCGCCTCCCTAATGAATTAGTTTTTGTTTCTTTTTCTAAGTTCACCCTATACGTTCCAGCGCCGGGTGGGGGCTACTCAGCGCAGAGAGGGGAGGGGGGGGGGGACCCGGGGCAGTCAATTTGCTGGTGGGGTTGTAAGAGCGGGGGAGCGACGATCACAGACATTGGTGGCCAGTGGAAAACAACAGGCAGCCAATCGCGAGGCTGCCTGTTGCTTAATGGGGTCCCACGATGCTGTGCGGTACAGACAGGAACTTGCTGTCTGATCTGAGGAGCGATGCTGCGCGCCGCAAGGTAGGTGAGGGGCAGGGGGGGCTGCACTAGGGAAAGCTACTATGGAAAGGGGCTGCACTAGGGAAAACTACTATGGGAAGGGGCTGCACTAGGGTAACTACTATGGGAATGGGCTGCACTAGGGAAAACTACTATGGGAAGGTGTTGCACTAGGGAAAACTACTATGGGAAGGGGCGGCACTAGGGAAAGCTACTATGGGAAGGGGCTGCACTAGGGAAAACTGCTATGGAAAGGGGCTGCACTAGGGAAAACTACTATGGGAAGGGGCGGCACTACGGAAAGCTACTATGGAAAGGGGCTGCACTAGGGAAAACTGCTATGGAAAGGGGCTGCACTCGGGAAAACTGCTAAGGGAAGGGGCTGCACTAGGGAAAACTGCTATAAGAAGGGGCTGCACTAGGCAAAATTGCTAAGGGAAGGTGCTGCACTAGGGAAAACTGCTATGGGAAGGGGCTGCACTAGGGAAAACTACTATGGGAAGGGGCTGCACTAGGGAAAACTGTTATGGGAAGGGGCTGCACTAGGGAAAACTGCTATGGGAAGGGGCTGCACTAGGGAAAACTACTATGGGAAGGGGCTGCACTAGGGAAAACTACTATGGGAAGGGGCTGCACTAGGGAAAACTACTATGGGAAGGGGCTGCACTAGGGAAAACTGTTATGGGAAGGGGCTGCACTAGGGAAAACTGTTATGGGAAGGGGCTGCACTAGGGAAAACTGCTATGGGAAGGGGCTGCACTAGGGAAAACTACTATGGGAAGGGGCTGCACTAGGGAAAACTACTATGGGAAGGGGCTGCACCAAGGGGAAAACTGTTATGGGAAGGTGCTGCACTAGGGAAAACTACTATGGGAAGGGGCTGCACCCAGGGGAAAACTGTTATGGGAAGGTGCTGCACTAGGGAAAACTACTATGGGAAGGGGCTGCACTAGGGAAAACTACTATGGGAAGGGGCTGCACTAGGGAAACTACTATGGGAAGGGGCTGCACTAGGAAAAACTACTATGGGAAGGTGTTGCACTAGGGAAAACTACTATGGGAAGGGGCAGCACTAGGGAAAGCTGATATGGGAAGGGGCTGCACTACGGAAAGCTACTATGGAAAGGGGCTACACTAGGGAAAACTGCTATGGAAAGGGGCTGCACTCGGGAAAACTGCTATGGGAAGGGGCTGCACTAGGGAAAACTGCTATAAGAAGGGGCTGCACTAGGCAAAATTGCTATGGGAAGGTGCTGCACTAGGGAAAACTGCTATGGGACGGGGCTGCACTAGGGAAAACTGCTATGGGAAGGTGCTGCTCCCAGGGGAAAACTGTTATGGGAAGGTGCTGCACTAGGGAAAACTACTATGGGAAGGGGCTGCACTAGGGAAAACTACTATGGGAAGGGGCTGCACTAGGGTAAACTACTATGGGAAGGGGCTGCACTAGGGTAAACTACTATGGGAAGGGGCTGCACTAGGGAAAACTACTATGGGAAGGGGCTGCACCCAGGGGAAAACTACTATAGGAAGGGGCTGCACCCAGGGGAAAACTGTTATGGGAAGGGGCTGCACTAGGGAAAACTGTTATGGGAAGGGGCTGCACTAGGGAAAACTACTATGGGAAGGGGCTGCAATGAGAACTAGACGGCAGCAATGAGAGACATGAGGGGGCAAAGTCAGAGATGCGAGGGAATGATGCGGCTTTGTTACTAAAATGTGTAATGGAAAAAAGGGGGGAGTCTTAATATAACGTGGGTGTGAGGTAGGCTATACATTTAGGGCCTGATCCATTAAGGAAAAAAAAAAAGGAAAAAAATTTAGTAATAAGTTTTTGGGCTTATTTTCACTCCTACGCTATTATTAACTTCAATAACATTCAATAACAATCATTTCCACTAATTTCCAGTCTATTCTGAACACCCTCACACCTCACAATATTGTTTTTATTCCAAAACGTTTCACCGAGGTAGCTTTCTGGAATGCATAGTGGAGTGGTCCCGGTACCCAATTTGGTACCGGGGCCACAATTTATCACCCTCAATTGGTCTCAATTCTACCAAAAAAGTATCTGGACTGCGTAGTGGAGTGGTCCCCACAATATAATAAACAATCCCTCAACTGGTCTGAATTCCACCAAAAAAGTATCTGGACTGCGTAGTGGAGTGGTCCCCACAATATAATAAAAAAAAAAACAATTGTTTTGAATTCCACCAAACAAGTATCTGGACAGCGTAGTGGAGTGGCCCTGGTACCCAATTTGATACCGGGGCCACAATATAATAAAAAAAACCTCAATTGTTCTGAATTCCACCAAACAAGTATCTGGACTGCGTAGTGGAGTGCTCCCCACAATATAATAAAAAATCCCTCAACTGGTCTGAATTCCACCAAACAAGTATCTGGACTGCATAGTGGAGTGGCCCCGGTACCCAATTTGGTACCGGGGCCACAAAATAATAATAAAACCCTCAACTGGTCTGAATTCCAGTGCACAGATGGCGGACACCGGATGGACGTCTAAAACCAACATAGCAGTTAAGGGCGCATTTCCTCTTTTTTGTGACTGCACAAACAATTAACGTAGTAATAGAAATGACAGTTTTTTGGGGTTTTTTTAAATATAGAAAGAAAGAAGGTAGTACTAGAAATGGCAGTTATTTTTTTTTTTTTTAAATAGAAAAAGAAAGAAGGTAGTAATAGAAATGGCAGTTATTCGAATCCCCAGGAGAGTCTAAGTGGGGTGAGCCACAGAGAGATTATTTCCCTTAGTTTCTCTAACAGGTTGTCAGTGTTGTGCCTCTTCTTAAAACCTGTGATACATAACTACACACACTCGGCAAAGCTTTTACAAATTATCTGCGGCAAAGGAGAGTACCATTGGACTGTACTTTAATAGCAGTACCTATTATTTTTTGGGTACAGCAACAGTGAATGATCGTAGTTAGACTTTTAAATAGCAGTACAAGATAGATTTTTTTAAATTTTGTAATATTTTTTTCCAATTATTTTTGAAAAAAATGTTATTATTATTTTTATTTTATTTTTTTTAATTAATTTTTTATAATTTTTTTTATAAATTTAAATTTGTTTTTTTAGAACTTTTGGATAACTTGGAAATAACAATGCCCTTAGCAGAACAGACCACAGGACACAGGAAATACAGAAAGAAAGAAGGTAGCAATAGAAATGGCAGTTCCTCTTTTTTGGAATTGCACAAACAGTGATGAAAATGAAGGTGGAGCTGGTGGCATGTCACGGTCCTCTTCAGAGGACAATCTCCTGACCAGCAGGTCTTTGCACCGCTGTAGACTTGTGTCCGCCGGAAACAGAGACACAACATACGCTTTAAACCAAGGATCGAGAACGGTGGCCAGAATGTATTCCTCTGACTTTAAAAGACTGACCACCCTTGGATCCTGGCAAAGCATACGAAGGGCTTCATCCACAAGAGCTACATGCTTGGTGGAATCGCAATGGTGTACCTCACTTTCTCCAGCTGCTTCTGCAAAAGCCTGATCAGGGGAATCACCTGACTCAAGCTGGCAGTGTCGGAACTGACTTCTAGTGTGGCAAGTTCAAATGGCTGCAGAACCTTGCACAACACGGAAATCATTCTCCAGTGCGCTTGACTCAGGCGCATCCCCACTCTTTTTCCTATGACGTAGGTGGCTGTGTAGGCTTGAATGGCCTTTTGATGCTCCTCCATCCTCTGCAGCATATAGAGGGTGGAGTTCTAGCACGTCACTACCTCTTGTTAATTTAGATTGCAAGGCTTGTAAATACTTTGAAGATAAAAAAAAGCAGACTGCACAGACTGTGGAGCTAGAAAGTGAAATTAAATGGACCACATTACTTTGGTGGCTATCTATGCCCCCCCAACCCCCCCGTCCTACACTTGTAGTTGAATATAAAAAAGCAGCCTGCATAGAGTGTAGAACTAGAAATTCAAATATACAAAGAAATGGACAAAGGCAGTTTGGTATCTGTCTGCATCAGATCCCCTCTCCACTAGGAGTAAAATAGAAAACTATTCAGCCGTTATATAATCTAGAATATAAATAGAAATTGAGAAAGGCAATTTGGTATCTGTCTGCATCATAATCATCAACATCCTCCTCAGCGCCAGCTACATCAATATCCTCCTCCCGGTGTACAACATTCACACCTTCATTAGCCAAACCTGTAACTGGACTGTGGGTGATCCTTCCAGCATAAGCAGAGGGCGTGCTGCAAATGGTGGAAGGAGCCACCTCTTCCCGTACAGTGATGGGAAGGTCAGGCTTCGCATCCACCAACACCCTTGGACTCACCTTGGGGATTTGTGATAATTTCTCTTTAGAAGGCAGAGTTGTTTGCTGTGTTGTTGCTGACAGCATAACTCTCTTAAATTTTTTGTAGGGGGGGGGAGGAGGGCTTAGTTCCTTGGGTGAAGCTGAACCACTAGTCATGAACACGGGCCAGGGCCTAATCCGTTCCTTGCCACTGCGTGTTGTAAATGGCATATTGGCAACTTTACGTTTCTCCTCAGATGATTTTAAGTTTCTCTTTTTGCTACTTTTACTGAACTTGGGCTTTTTGGATTTTACATGCCCTGTACTAGGAGATTGGGCATCGGGCTTGCCAAATGACGTTGATGGCATTTCATCGTCTATGTCATGACTAGTGGCAGCAGCTTCAGCATTAGGAGGAAGTGGGTCTTGATCTTTCCCTACTTTATCCTCCAAATTTTTGTTCTGCATTATATGTAGCACAAGAGAGTGTACCCCGAAGCCACACACACTCAGCAAAACCTTTAAAAATTATATGTGGCACAGGAGAGTACCACTGGACTGGAGTTATACAGCAGTACCATTGGACTAATACTGCAAAATCAGTGACATTTGTAATATGGCAGTAACAACAATGGACTTATACTGCAGAATGAGTGAACTTTGTAATATTGCAGTACCACTGGACTTATACTGCAGAATGAGTGAACTTTGTAATATTGCAGTACCAATGGACTTATACTGCAGAATGAGTGAACTTTGTAATATTGCAGTACCACTGGACTTTGTCACTCACCGGACCGTGAGTGCCTCTACTCTGGTGCGAGGTCCTCCATCTTTTCTCGCTACACCTGTGTGGAATTGTGGCCGCTCGCTATCCTGCCATCTGCGCATGCGCAGGTCTCGCTAGTAGCTTCACCTGTCCATGGAGGTGATTGACAGATCAATCACCTCACCCTATTTGAGGCACCTGCAACTCTAGGTAGGGGCCTGATCTTGAAGTCTCATTCCCAGTGAACTTCTATAGGTGTGTGCAGATCCCAGACTGCTTCCAGCTTTACTTGTTATACAGTTTCCAAACTGTGTGCAGATTGTTCTCTCTACAGCTTCCACGCTGCTCCCTGGTTCAACTCAGCGGCGGTTCCCACACCGCTACAACACTATCATCCTGCTGATCGTGTCACAGCTTCCACGCTGCTCCTGGCTCCACTCAGCAGCGGTCCTCTGACCGTTCCAACGCTGACACCCTGCTGATCGTGTTACAGCTTCCACGCTGCTTTCCTGCTCAACTCAGCGGCGGTTCCCATACCGCTACAACGCTTCATCTCCCAGCTGATTCCGGATCCTCACAACTGGGTATGCGTTACTACTATTGACTATTATCTATGCTACTCACATACCAGTTGCATCCATTATTGTTTATTGAGCAGGGTACAGGTACCCATATAGACTGTGTTTCCGCATTGCTCCAGTTAGGACTGCTGTCACTCAAGCTCGTTACCTACTCACGCTACTACTTGGCGTCATTGTGCATAAACTGCTGTGTTCAGCTTCTCCTCACTGCAAGGCACCAACTATATATACAGACTGTTTACTGTGCCTTCCAAGACATTGCTATACTCGCGATGTTCCCATACAGTCACGGTTTGCCTTTCAACTTCACTCTCCTGCACCTGGACAAGTCCTCACTCCCTCCACAGCAGTGGTACAACTTGCTGCACGCAGACCACTGACTTCCCTGCTACATACCTGCACCTGGACAAGTCCTCCTATTACAGCCGTGGTACAACTTGCTACTCGCAGACCACTGACTTTCCTATTACCTACCTACACCTGGATCCGTTTCCTCACCATAGCGGTGGTACAACTTGCTGCACGCAGACCACCGACTACCCTGCTACCTACCTGCACCAATCCTATTCTTCCCATCAGAGCAGTGGTACAACTTGTTGTACGCAGACCACTGACTCCTCCTCTACTTACCATCACCTATCCACGTCCACTCCTCGTGTCTACATTATCTTCAGTCTCCAGTTTACAGCTCCAAGTCGTTGATTGCCTCAGACTATCTCTACTCTCCTGCTGTTGTGTCGCTCCAATCATTCACCTGCCTGCTTTGAGGTGCGTGCCATATCCCCGCCTCTCCAGCAGAGTACCATCTGGTGAAACTCGGGTAGCAACTCCTAGTGCCCGTGACAGTAAGATCAGGCCATGACAGACCCAGGATTGGAACCAACAACTAAGGAGATGTTGCAGCATTTGATTACTCGGGTAGAACAACAGGATGCCCGACAGCAACATCTGTTTCAGTGTTTCCAAACGCTGGCCACCCGAGCAGTCCCTCCACAAAATGTTTCAGCAACTGTTGAACCTCCAGCACCATCTTCCCCCCCAGTGCCATCCCAGGTGTCTACAGCTTCCACGCTACACCTGCCTACTCTCTCAAAATATGACGAAGACCCAAAAACTTGTAGAGGTTTCCTTAATCAATGCTCTCTCCATTTCGAACTCCAACCTCATCATTTTTCCACTCATCGTGCCAAAGTGGCCTACCTCATTTCCTTGTTTTCCGGACAGGCTCTGGCATGGGCTTCCCCCCTGTGGGAGAGAAATGACCCCTTATTGGAGGATAGTGCACTGTTCATCTCCACTTTTCGAAAGATCTTCGACGAACCTGGCCGCGTGGTTTCAGCAGCTTCTAGCATCCTCTGACTTCGCCAAGGATCACGCTCTGTGGCTCAGTACGTTATTCAGTTTCGAATACTTGCCTCTGAACTGCAGTGGAACACCGAGGCCCTTATAGCTGCCTTCTGGCATGGTCTAGCAGACAAGATCAAGGACGCTCTGACCACACAAGAGTTACCATCCTCCTTGGACGACCTAATTTCCCTATGTCATAGGGTGGATATGAGATTCTGTGAAAGAGAGTCTGAGAGAACCAGCACCCCTAAAGGGTCCTCTACTTCATCACCTCCAATTCGTCAGTCTCCGCCTCCAGTGGAACCCATGGAGGTAGGCCACTCAAAACTAACATCTCAAGAGAGGGATCGACGAATTAAAAATAGACTCTGCATCTATTGTGCTGACCCGTCTCACATCTTGAACTCATGCCCCAAGAAGTAGGGAAATGCCAGGCCCTAACCTGTTCTGGAGAGGTAAGGTTAGGGGCCCTGGATTCCTCTCTATCTTCTATGGATGTCAAGGTGTGTGCTTTTGAGGTGACCATTATGTTTTCCTCCAAATCCTCTAGTTCCCAAGCACTCCTGGACTCCGGCGCTGCCGGCAACTTCATTTCCAGTGCTCTAGTCAACCAGTGGTCCTGACCAGTGGTCCACTTAAAAACCGCCTTAGCTGTCACCGCTATAGACGGTTCTCACATTGTCAATGGACTTATCACTCACTGTACGTCTCCGTTGATCCTCCAAGTCGGAGTGCTACACCAAGAGAAAATCTCGTTTCTGATTCTTCCAGTTACTACCAGTCCCATCGTCCTTGGCCTTCCATGGCTTTAGCTTCACTCACCACAAATTGATTGGAATACTCCCCAAGTCACATCCTGGTGTCCGGATGGTCATCACAGATGTCTAACCGAGTGGTTCCACTTAAGATCAATAAATCTTCCCTAACACCTGGCCCTCCAGGCCTTCCTCCACAGTACGCCCCGTTCACTGACGTGTTCGATGAGGCTCGGTCTGAACGTCTGCCACCTCATCGGGCATGGGATTGTCCCATAGACCTGCTACCTGGCAAAAACCCTCCCAGGGGACGTGTATATCCTCTCTCTGTGCCAGAGACTCAGGCTATGTCTGAATACATCAAGGACAATCTACATCGCAGATTCATCCGTCCTTCCAGCTCTCCCGCTGGAGCGGGGTTATTTTTCGTTAAAAAGAAAGATGGTACATTAAGACCTTGCATTGACTATCGGGGGCTCAATGCCATTACCGTTAAAAACCGATACCCGATTCCACTTATCACCGAACTCTTCGACCGTATCAAGGGTGCCCGGATATTCACCAAACTTGATCTCCGTGGCGCTTACAATCTAATCCAGATCAAGTCAGGTGACGAATGGAAGACAGCGTTTAATACCAGGGATGGACATTACGAATATCTGGTGATGCCTTTTGGACTGTGTAATGTCACTGCTATCTTTCAAGGATTCGTGAACGAGATCTTCCGGGACCTGTTTTATGTATGCGTTGTAGTCTATCTGGATGACATTTTAATCTTCTCCCAAGACCTGTCTTCCCACCATCAACATGTGGCAGAGGTTCTCTCCAGGCTACGGAAGAACCTACTCTTCTGCAAATTAGAGAAATGCTCCTTTGACTTATCCCAAATTCCATTCTTGGGATACATCGTATCCAGAGTAGGACTGGAGATGGATCCGGATAAAGTTAATGCCGTTCTACTTTGGCCCCAGCCAACTACTCTCAGGTCTATACAACGCTTCCTAGGCTTTGCCAATTATTATAGACGTTTTATTTTAAATTTCTCAGCTATTGCTTCTCCTATTGTGGCCCTGACCAAGAAGGACGCCAATACCAAACACTGGTCCTCTGAGACCCTTCAAGCTTTCCAAAGCCTTAAAGAAGCATTTTCTACCGCTCCTGTTCTTCGGCAGCCCGATGTAAACCTTCCTTTCTTTCTCGAGGTAGACGCCTCCAATGTCGGACTAGGAGCTATTCTCTCCCAAAGATCTGAGCAACAGAAATTCCATCCCTGTGCCTTCTACTCCCGGGGTCTGCTACCCGCGGAGAAGAACTACACCATCGGTGACAAAGAACTATTGGCAATAAAAGTCGCATTGGAGGAGTGGAGATATTTACTAGAGGGGGCTCATTTTCCTGTAACCATCTTCACCGACCACAAAAATCTCCTCTATTTACAGTCAGCCCAATGTATAAACCCTCGACAGGCGAGGTGGTCACTTTTTTTTCTCGCTTTGAACTCATTATAACGTTCAAACCTGCTGCAAAGAACAGGAAAGCAGATGCTTCATCCCAAGCATTTGCCCCTCCTTCTGACACCTTGGATTCTCCCGATCACCCTATACTGGATCCCAAATGTGTGACTTTGGCCACTTCATCCACCAATATACTACCGTTTGGGAAAACTCTTGTTCCTCCATCTCTACGCAAGAAAATATTATCATGGTACCATTCTTCACGGTTCTCTGGACATTCTGGTGAACGAAAGACTTTTGAGATCCTTTCCCGGAGTTATTGGTGGCCTTCTATCAGAAAGGATGTCAGAGAGTTCGTGGCCGCTTGCGAGATCTGCTCTCAATTTAAGTCTTCCCGCAGAACACCAGCAGGATTGCTCCAACCACTACCTATTCCTACTAAACCTTGGACCCATATAAGCATGGACTTTGTCACCGAACTACCTTTTAGCAAGAGATGTAATACCATCTGGGTAGTGGTGGATAGATTCTCCAAGATGGTTCACTTCGTCCCGCTAACCGGATTACCATCTTCTTCTACCTTGGCTGACCATTTTATTAAGGAGATCTTTCAGATTCACGGCTGTCCATCCGAGATTGTGTCCGATCGAGGGGTACAGTTCGTCTCCAGATTCTGGCGAGCCCTTTGCAAGAACTTGGGTATTCGACTGTCTCTATCATCGTCTTGCCATCCCCAATCAAACGGCCAGACCGAGAGGGTCAATCAAGATCTCAAGACCTTCATAAGAATCTTTTCCTCAGCCAATCAAGATAATTGGGTAGAATTACTCCCGTGGGCTGAGTTTGCCCACAATAACATGTACCATGAGTCTTCAACAAAAACTCCTTTTTTCGTGGTTTACGGTCACCATCCGTCTCTCCCAGAGTTTCCTGCCCTCCCTCCCACCCAAGTCCCTGCGGTGAAAAAACTCTGTCAAAACTTTAAAACCATCTGGATTCAGGTGAGATCTTCCCTGAAGGAAGCATCAGCCAGATACAAATTCTTCGCAGATAAAAAGAGGCGAGCCATTCCACCACTCAAGCTTGGAGACCGTGTATGGCTTTCTACAAAAAAATATCCGCTTGAAGGTTCCGTCCATGAAGTTTGCGCCACGCTTCATCGGGCCATACAAGATCACTCAAGTCATAAATCCAGTATGCTTCAAGCTACTGTTACCAAAGAACCTCCGGATCTTCAATGCCTTCCATGTCTCTCTGCTCAAACCTCTTGTTATCAATCGTTTTTCTGCTCCTCCTTCTGTACCTAAACCAGTACGGATTCACCAAGAAGAGGAGTTCGAGATCTCTCAGATCCTGGATGCTAAAATTTTGCGAGGAACTCTCCGATTCCTCGTTCATTGGAAGGGCTTTGGTCCTGAAGAACGCTCATGGATTCGTGCTGATGACCTCAACGCTCCAGGCCTGCTTAAAAAATTCTATCTAAAATTTCCGGGCAACCCCGGTTCCAAGTGTTCTGTGCCCACCTTTAAAAGGGGGGGTACTGTCACTCACCGGACCGTGAGTGCCTCTACTCTGGTGCGAGGTCCTCCATCTTTTCTCGCTACACCCGTGTGGAATCGTGGCCGCTCACTATCCTGCCATCTGCGCATGCGCAGGTCTCGCTAGTAGCTTCACCTGTCCATGGAGGTGATTGACAGATTAATCACCTCACCCTATTTGAGGCACCTGCAACCCTAGGTAGGGGCCTGATCTTGAAGTCTCATTCCCAGTGAACTTCTATAGGTGTGTGCAGATCCCAGACTGCTTCCAGCTTTACTCGTTATACAGTTTCCAAACTGTGTGCAGATTGTTCTTACTACAGCTTCCACGCTGCTCCCTGGTTCAACTCGGCAGCAGTTCCCACACCGCTACAACACTATCATCCTGCTGATCGTGTTACAGCTTCCACGCTGCTTCCCTGCTCAACTCAGCGGCGGTTCCCATACCGCTTCAACCCTTCATCTCCCAGCTGATTCCGGATCTTCACAACTGGGTATGCGTTACTACTATTGACTATTATCTATGCTACTCACATACCAGTTGCATCCATTATTGTTTATTGCGCAGGGTACAGGTACCCATATAGACTGTGTTTCCGCATTGCTCCAGTTAGGACTGCTGTCACTCAAGCTCGTTACCTACTCACGCTACTACTTGGCGTCATTGTGCATAAACTGCTGTGTTCAGCTTCTCCTCACTGCAAGGCACCAACTATATATACAGACTATTCACTGTGCCTTCCAAGACATTGCTATACTCGCGCTGTTCCCATACAGCCACGGTTTACCTTTCAACTTCACTCTCCTGCACCTGGACAAGTCCTCACTCCCTCCACAGCAGTGGTACAACTTGCTGCACGCAGACCACTGACTTCCCTGCTACATACCTGCACCTGGACAAGTCCTCCTATCACAGCCGTGGTACAACTTGCTACTCGCAGACCACTGACTTTCCTATTACCTACCTACACCTGGATCCGTTTCCTCACCATAGCAGTGGTACAACTTGCTGCACGCAGACCACCGACTACCCTGCTACCTACCTGTACCAATCCTATTCTTCCCATCAGAGCAGTGGTACAACTTGCTGTACGCAGACCACTGACTCCTCCTCTACTTACCATCACCTATCCACGTCCACTCCTCGTGTCTACTTTATCTTCAGTCTCCAGTTTACAGCTCCAAGTCGTTGATTGCCTCAGACTATCTCTACTCTCCTGCTGTTGTGTCGCTCCAATCATTCACCTGCCTGCTTTGAGGTGCGTGCCATATCCCCGCCTCTCCAGCAGAGTACCATCTGGTGAAACTCGGGCAGCAACTCCTAGTGCCCGTGACAGACTTATACTGCAGAATGAGTGAACTTTGTAATATAGCAGTACCAATGGACTTATACTGCAAAATCAGTGAACTTTGTAATATAGCAGTACCACTACTGCTGAATCAGTGAACTTTGTAATATAGCAGTACCAATGGACTTATACTGCAGGATTGTTTTGGGATATTTTTTTTTTTTATATAATTACTTTTTTTGTAATTTTTTTTATAACTTTTTTTGAAATTTTTTATAATTTGGGGTTAATGGGGAAATAACAATGCCCTTAGAAGGACAGAGCACAGGACCCAGCACCACTGGACTGAACAGGACACAGCACAGGACCCAGCAGCACCACTGAACTCAGAAGGACAGAGCACAGGACACAGCACCACTGGACTGAACAGGACACAGCACAGCACTGGACTGAACAGGACACAGCACAGGACCCAGCAGCACCACTGAACTCAGAAGGACAGAGCACAGGACACAGCACCACTGGACTGAGCATAACACAGAGCACAGCACAGCACAGAACTGAACAGCACGAGATATAGCAGGACAGAGGACCACCTAACACACCCTCCCTCTACCCTGATCAATGCCCGAGTGAAGATGGCGGCGACTAGCGGGGAATTTATAGGATCTGAGTATCGTGAGATCCAACAGCGGGATTATGACTCAGAGCCTCGGTTTCAGTTTTGCAATTGGCGGGAATACCCGGATCTGTCTCGGATCCGGCTCGGATCGGCAACGTTCGGGTGGGCTCGGATTTCAGAAATCCGAGTGCGCTCATCTCTACAAATTAGTTTATTATTTTGCACATAAGATAAATTCTGGCTGTTTTTTAATGTAGGACACAAATACTTTATAACTTTACTTGTACATTGACATTTAAAGTTGATTTAGGACATGTCCTACCCCAAATATAAATTTGCCATCACATTTTAAATTTGCCCTTACTCCCCCCCCCCCTCCAATGCAACGTGGTTTTGCCAAGGTGCAGTTACTCATTTTTTTGCTTTACTAATGAATCAGGCCCTTAATGGTGGAGTGAAGGCGGGGCTAATTATTTAATGGGTGTTACTTTATGTTTTTTATTTGTGGGATGATGGGGCTATTTAAATTAATATTGGGGCTTATTAATTTTAGGTGAGATGATGGGACATTTAATGCTTGAAAAGTTTAGGGTTATTAAATGAATATGGGGCTTAGGTTGGATAGGAAGGCTGTTTATTAAATGTGAATATGAATTATTTAATGCTGGGGATGGTTGTGAGAAATTGTTAAATTTATTAAACGTAAATGCTATTAATTTATTGCTGGGGCTAATTGGAGGGAGGCAAATAGGTTCATTTAATAAATGTGTATACTAATTATTTAATGTCAGGACTGGTTGTAGGGAAATAGATCTATTTATTAAATGTGAGTACTATAATTTTAATATTTCGGCTAGAAGGAGGCCTAATTATTGAATGTGTGTGCTATTGATTTGCCGGGGCTGGTTTGAGTTTTCTAAATTTTATGTACCCATTTTTTTTTCCAAATAGGTCCAACATTCCAGGATCCAGACAAGCATCAACTGATCTAAAGACACTAGGAGCCACAGGTGATAAAAATGACAAGAACAGGTAGGAGAGAGCAGGACAGTCTACCAACTGTCCTGAACCTGTCAGGACAGTCCAGAATTTGGGTGACTAAGCGAGACAGTCAAGATTTGGTCCGACTACAAGGACAGTTGGGAGGTTTGTCCTGCTTCACACTGTACTGCACTTACTATATCACCAGCAAATCATTGTCAGCCCCCACTGTACTGATCTCATTGCCAACGCTCCCTGCACTGTTATTAATTCAAATCACCTCCAATCACTGGGCACATTTAGAGCTCATACATAATTGTTACAAAATAAGTGTTTTGTTGCAGATGCTTAAAGCATTTCACCTTGATCACACCTGGAAAGCCATTTATTCTAAGAATTACTTTAAATGCATTTTTGATACACACAGTGTATATGAATATATATATATATATATATATATATATATATATATATATATATATAGTCAAAATTGGTGTTACGTTATCAATGTTTATTTTTTATGTTAGTTTCAATGTACGGTATCATTGCTAGTTTTATTGTGCAGTGTCAATGGTATTTTTAATTTGCGGTGTCATTATTATTTTTAATGTGCATTATCATTGCTAGTTTTAGCGTGCTGTTTCATTGCTAGTTTTAGCGTGTGTTATCATTGCTAGTTTTAGCTTGCGATATAATTGTTAGTTTTAGTGTACGTCATCAATGGTATTTTTATTGTGTGGTTTCAATGCTAGTTTTAATGTGTGGTGTCAATACCCATTTTAATGTGGGCTTTTGATGATTGTTTTAATGTACAGTATTTTAGTTTTGTGTATGTTAGGAACTCCCAAGCCAGTACAGTGAAACTCGGGGACTACTCTGAAGGTGTTCGCTGGAGCCCCTAGTGGTGGGGACAGACTTGGCTGCGGGCCAACCGAGGGTCGAGTAATGTATACTGACTTAAAGGAGTACCCAGGAGTGGAGTGATTGGCGGGCTGTAGTGAAGAGGTATCCTAGGTCAAAGGTCACAAGCACAGATGCAAAATCCAGGGACAAGCGAAGGGTCAGACACTTAGGCAAAGAAGCAAAATCCGGAATCCAGGCAAAAAGGTCAAGGTCAGAAGAGAAGGTTCACAGGTGCAGGAACAAGCAGGGGTCAAAACACGGGTAGTCAATCCAAGGTAGCAATAACCAAACAGATAGAACAAGCAGGCAGCAGGACTGAGGGCAGAACGCTATAGCCGGCAATGAGGCTCAGTCCTCATTGCCTTAAATAGTACAGATGGCCAATCAGCACACAGTCCAGAACATGTCCTCAGCTGTAGAATATTAGCAGAGCCTGCAGCCAATCGTATCTGCAAAGTACCAGCAGAAACTACAGCTTTAATCAGCCTAGATTAGCTGATTCCAACAGGTGTGCAGGGCTGGCCTCAACGTGTACGCACGCGCCTGGCTGTTAAACAGCTGGGCGAGCGCGGAGTTTTAGAGATACTAAAGCGTCACGGTTGTTGCCCAGGCAACCGGGACACAGAAACCGGAAGTGACGCCCCGGCTGCCGTAGCAACGGCCGGAACGTCACTAGCAGACCCCGGAGAGTCGCGGCGGTACCCGCGGCCGCCGTGAGTACTAACAGTGTAAGTAATGATTTGTTTTATGCAGACAACCTAGATGAGCCCCTCTGGGAAAGCTGTAAGTGTCATACTGTGGGCTGTAGGTGATGTAGGTGTGTCAATGCCTATAGCCATATACCCAATGGCCTTATTTTACATGCGTTTTATACAGAGGTGCTTGTACATTTTACAAGTACCTGTACTAATATATATATATATATATATATATATATATATATATATATATATATATTACATTCAGCGTGACGGCATCATGCCCGACATTCAGTGAGAAGCAGCAGGAGAGAGAATGCTGGGTCCCAGGCACCGTCGAATTGGTAAGAAAAAAAGACAGAAGAAATAGAAGAAAGGAGGTAAAGTATGGTAAGTAAAGAAACGGAGGGGAATGGTGATAGGGAACAGCAATGGAGGGGCAATAGAATGAAGAAGGGGGCAGAGTGAGAGGATGCAGAGGGGCACAGAGAGTGTGGATGCAGAGTGTATGGATGCAGAGGGGCATAGAAAGTGTGGATGCAGAGTGTGTGGATGCAGAGGGGCGCAGAGTGTGTGGATGCAGGGGGGCACAGAGTGTGTGGATGCAGAGGGGCACAGAGAATGTGGATGCAGAGTGTGTGGATGCAGAGGGGCGCAGAGTGTGTGGATGCAGAGTGTGTGGATGCAGGGGGGCACAGAGAGTGTGGATGCAGAGGGCCACAGAGTGTGGATGCAGTTGATGCAGGGGCACAGTGTGTGTGGAGATGATGCAGGAGCACAGAGTGAGTTAGCTGTAAATTGGATTTATGGGTATTATTTTTGCATACAACTAAATGAGTATTTTTGGCCTGATCTAAATACTTATTATGCTATTTTGACCCAACTACTTATTAAACGGCACTGCTCATTAATTATTTTGGAGGGGTGCCTTGAAAAAATTATGGAGACTCTAAGGGTGCCGCAAAATGCAAAAGTTTGGGAACCACTGTCTTAATTTTAGATCTTAGAGCCCCCCCTGTTTTAAGTGCCCCGGGCCCCCCAAAGCCTTAATCCAGCTCTGGCTACAGGTCTAGTCTGAGTCTGATTACTACTGATGACGGTTGTGTATGTATGCAATTACATGTGTTTGCAGTCAGGAGCAACTGTAAAAA
This sequence comes from Mixophyes fleayi, assembly GCF_038048845.1. Taxonomy (NCBI): domain Eukaryota; kingdom Metazoa; phylum Chordata; class Amphibia; order Anura; family Limnodynastidae; genus Mixophyes; species Mixophyes fleayi. The sequence goes on along the minus strand of NC_134407.1, from coordinate 127,786,161 downwards.
ATGTATTTTATATACAGTAGACATTTATAAAATACTAATAAATATATTTCATGGAAAAAAGCACAAAACAACACTTTTCTACATTTTTTACTGTTTTATAAGTAGTGCCTATATCATTAACAGGTGAAGGTTTTTTTTTTCTGTGCGTTCTTTTGTGATTTTATATTCCACATATGTATTGGACATAGACATACACCCGTATTCATCACCACACATATGTTCACATCCGCAGTTTGTTGAATTCCGGCGTACGTATCCTGAGTTACGTATGATTTAAAACAAATGCACATTGCGCTCAGTATGAATGCCTTAATGAATCCGGCTCCCTTACTGTACTGTACTTGCATGTGAACGCCCCTGATGAACCTCTCAAAGCACAAGGGTAAATACATGCAGCTAAACATACCAGCTAAGTTGCGCAAATGTGCACCTGGACATATTTTGTAGGACAGGTTGGATAGGGTGTGCAGTTTAATCAACTGTTTGGGATTGTCATTTTTGGTTTATTTTACAATGGACATGTTACATATATTTTGTAAGTACGTTATTTTTTAATTGAGAGTATGCTGGTAAAAAATGTGGAAGCTTTAAAATATATTGATTGAAGTATTAAGACTCCAGGCTTGTAAAATATATAATACTTTACTACTTCATTTATTTGTTTTTTACAAATGTTGAACTAAAACTTATAAGAAAACAACATTTTTCAAAAACTCTTTTCTTTATGGGGCTGTAACTAGGCACACTAAAAAAATGAGTACAGGTGAGGTAGGAATCACAATTTGTCCTAAAAAAATCTTCTTCATATATAAAAGAAGAAGTTTGTAGTCAAATATCTTCAACACCCCTGCACCAATTGGGATGAAACCAACGCGAGGTGGTCCAGTTGGATCCTGGTTTAGCAGGTTTTGGATCCTCGTCAGAACTCCTGTTGGTGTACGCTGGGAAGAACTTTGACTCAGGGAGCTTGCTCTGAGCTTTCCATTGGATGGATTTGGGTGAAAACTTCACAGACTAGTAACATTGGATCCCAGAAGACCTACTAGGGGTTGAGGTCCCAGTCGGACCTGCTGTTGGTGTACGCTAGCCAGAACTTTGACCTGGGGATGCTCTTCTGACTCTTCCACTGGATGGATTTGGTTTGTTTATCTATCTGGACATGCATTTGGCCACCCCTGCACCAATTGGAATGAAGCCAACGCGAGGTGGTCCAGTTGGATCCTGGACAGGTTTTAGGAGGTTTTGGGTCTCGGTCAAATCTCCTGCTGGTCAGAACTTTCCCCTGGAGAGCCTGTTCTGGGCCTTCCACTACATGGATTTGGATAACATTTAATATAAAACAAAAATGACAGTGGGCAGACACCTCATGGGTGTGTTGGAAGAGCTGCTAATTATTTTTTAAATGTTGACAGTTACATCCAATTCATTCATAACTTAAAAACTTGAAGATCTAAACCCAGGCAATTCTGGGAATTTTAGCTAGTATACTTATAATACCTGATCTGATGTATACAAAACTCTTGGAAAATGACTGCCCGGTCCTGAGGTATAATTTCTTGGCAGTGTTCCCTGAAATCCTGTGGACCCAGCAACTGCAGCTTCCCAAGCCAAGCCTCCTTCTCCCCAGCACTTAGCTCACCCAGGAACCGCAACACATGCTCCTGCCTGACTTCCTGATCCGCTGGCCGCCTTGGAGGTGTCCGTTACTATAGAAACTGAACCTGGTGACTGTCCATAACTATGAATATCAGTGAGATCAGTATTACAATGCCACGTCCTACTTATAGCTAAACTGTCGATCCAATTCTGCAGAGTGCCTACACACTGCAGAACTGAAACAACATCGTTCCTTCGTTGAATGAGAGTTTTAGTTCGGGACTTTGGAACGGTAATTGTTAATCTCTGAAGGGTATACACTACTGCGATATTGGAACAACTGATTGTTTACCGTCTGAGTGGCCTGATAATTGTCTGAAAACATGGTACTGTGTATCCAGCCTTAGCTAGTCTCACAAAGACAATCAAGTGGTTAAATTGTTTAATAAAGGAGGTTTAGGAAAATATCTGGTTCTCGAGGTGGTCAATATGTCCATATCCAGAGAGGATTAAGACTGAAAATCTAATACTGGATAAGGGTTATCTGTATCCAGAAGGCTTTTCTAGATAAATGTTTTCTTCATGTAATGTGGAGCATCATGCCTAAGGTATACTAAATTACAATTACAAATTCCATTTCTTTCCTCCCACAGCCCATAGCACTCCCCTCCACATTAAACTGTTTGTCAGTAATCCTCACAATGATAGCAGGAGAAAACAACAGCAATAATTTCCTTTTTTCTTTCTGGTTTCAAGAACTTTCTTGATAATGGGTTTCTGATTAAAAGGTCTCCTACCTGTATAAACTATTTTTTACAGGCTAAATGGTAATTGTGAGGTATTATTTGTTGCCAGAGACAGCAAATAGTGGAACTGCACAATTCCTTTCCCTTCCTTTTTCCTACTACATGATATATGATACCGCAGACAGGAAAATGTAGAGCAGGTTTTATATCTGTTAGGTAAAGGCAAAATAGAGGCAGGAGAGAAGTTCAAATCAGTGAATTTATTTTGAATATTTAGAACATATCCAGACTAACTGATGAATAGATACAAAGGAAACACAGCTTGCAACTGATTAATGAGCAAGGAGACTGTGGCATCAATAAGCTATAAATGACTATTATCTATAATATAATCAGTTCTGTAATATAAGTTGATTTCATAGAGGTGCTACTACTAAACAACAATAGGTACAAAGAGTAAGAGAATATAGTTTAATTATTGTAAATTATTATTGTAAAAAAGTCACTTGTAATGGTAGTGTCAAACAGCTGTAGAGATAAAGATCTTCAGAGACACTGGCATTCTGTAATACTTCAGTTAGTAATAGTTCTGATAGTAGACAAGAGTAGTCACAGATGCAATCTTGGAAATGGAGGATATCCAATACTCCTGATCACATAAAGGCAGCAAAAGTCTAAGTGCAACGGAGATAAGACAAGAGCCCCTCAGTGCAGTATTAGCAGGCAGAGTGGTGTAAAAAGATGTATTACCTAACCAGAGACAATTGTTTCATATAAGCAGATCTGTCCAAGCTCCAGAATTCCCAGTATCAACAGGCAGAGTGTTGTAGAAAGATTTCTTTCCTAGCCAGCAGACAACTGTTTCATGTAAGCAGTTCTATGTTCAAGCTGCTGTGCTCACAGAATAAATAAGTAAGCTGGATGCCAAAAAGCTTGGAGTAGTAGTGCTGTTTTACAAAGTACAAAGTCAGATTTGAAGTAGAATCTGATAACTGAAGAATCTCAGACAGTAGGCTGTTCAAGAGTCCAGAGTTCTATTACTGAGAAAGAATGATAGAACAGGAAGGGTTTTAAACTCCAAAGGTCCAATCAGGTCAGGAGAAGATTCTTCAAAGAGGTCACATGACAAAATAAACATATTCAAAGCTTTAACTTCTCAAAGATAAATGGCGACCAGACATACACAATCTACATTTTAAACATTTAAACCAAATTACTTGTATATGGCTTTATACAGGCAAATCATTTGGGTTGTATACATTACTGAAAGGTATTGCATAGAAACATTACAAGCAAGCATTGAAAATAAATATATTAAAGTACACAGGTGTGTGAAATTCTCTAACCTTTTAGGATCTACCTAGGGCCTGATTAAGGGTTTCAGGGCCTCTAGGCTAATACATTTGTAGTACCCACCACCACCACCAATGTCTGAATTTGTATTCACCAACAAATCAATGAAAAATATATTTGACTTGAATGTGCAGTGAAATAGAGGACAACAAGGAAGAGGGGGAGGAAAAGAGGAAGAGAGAGAGAGCGCGCAAGAGGTGAGGAAACAAAATAAAGAGGCTAAAGGATGAGGTTGCTGGTGGACTGTGTTGCTCTCTCCTACCTGTTATTGCAGCTTTCACAAGCTGCTACTGGTTTCATGTCTGGATGCGGGAATGTCGGGGCCTGTTTGGAAAATGTATAGGTACATAAAGAATGGAAAATTGAACGATAGGTGAAAAAACAGTACATAACATATCCCATATATATAATAGTACATATAACACATACTTTTGCCTGATTTATCTTTGGACATAAGTATCTTTGCCATATTTTGCGTGAAATTGCTCTGCGTATGCGCCAGAAAGGGACTTACGCCAGTGTATGCAATTGTATGCAATTCATGTCCAAACACAAATGACACTTCCGACTGCCTATGATTTGAAGGGCAGAAAGGGGAGGTAAGGGGCAGAAGCATGTAGGCAATGTATAGTAAGGGCTTGACGAGGTACGCACACACAATAGACCGATTCAAGTTCAGGGCATCTCTTAGGTACGTGTCTTTTAGACTTATCACTTGCACCAGCTGCAGGGCAGTTGTAATGCCGACTGAAAGTGATGACTACACGTATGCATTCCAGAACATGTGTTTGCAAGTAAGAGAAACTTTAAAAATGCATTTTATGCAGAGTATCACACATCAAAGGGCGGCAGTTGTTTTTCATACTCGCTGTCCAGCACGCTCGCTCTATTCGTCCCTCTGCTCCAGGCGCAGAAGATTGTGCCATAATAATAATACTTTGCACAACAGAAGGCGCATGGCCCTTTAAGAGTTCTGAACCTGTAATCATGTGTTCTGTCCTGTGACCCGCCCTACTCTTCAGCTCAGCTATTTAAACCTGCTCAATGCACAGGCCTGTGCCAGAGTATTAGGCTTCATACCTTTACTCCAGCGTTCCTGTGCAGCTTGTGCCTGAATCCTGTGTATCCTGCATTCTGATGGGACTTTATATTGTTATTTTATTGTTACTTTTTATTTTATTATGTGCCTATCCTGCACTGTGTTCTGTCTGTCTGCATATGGCAATTAATGTATAGCCAGATTCAAATGGAAACATTTCTTGAAATCTGCTCGGTGTGTGTGCGTGCAGGTTACATGCGGTTTGGTTAAACACAAGTTGCATTCACATTTATTCAAAGATGAATCAGGCCCACTATGTGCACTGCAGACTAAAGATATTGAATACCATGTATGCATAGTTGCACAACATACAATTGTTAAAGTAAATCTATCGTTTTCAAATAAGCATTGCATAGGCGATTGTATTGTGTTTCTAACGCACAAAGTGATTTATTTTAGCAGATGTAAATAGTCAACAATTCAATACATTGTCATAATATAAAGAACAGTACAGTACAGCACAGCCAATACCAAAAGATACATACATACCGCGCTCTTATTGCATGCATTCGCTGCGCATCCACGGGACCCAATGGACAGTATATCTGCTTAGAATACTGTGTCAGAGTTGACTGAGGGCCGTGGGGGTGCAGCTATGATTATATACAGTACAGTGTTACACAGTGAACAATAGAGATGATGTAGCTTGCTTCTATAGGTCCAGACAAAGGGTGGCTCCAGGGTAAACAGGTCATAGGCTGATTCAATCGAAGGAATCCAAAGGTGGGGGTCGTCTCTCCAGGGGATATGCTCCAGTTACAATAAATTCTTTAGCATTTCACATTCTGATATCACTATGGCTATTTATTCCCTAACATCAATAACTAGAGTATGCAATATGCGATCTCTTCGGCGATGGAACCGGACAGCTGCTGATGAATAGGGGATTGGTATGATATCAGACATGAAACATTTCCCATAACCTGAACCTTAGATAACACTAAAGTGTACATATAATCATAATATATAAACTAATATTAAACCAAATACTGTCTGCTCATAAATTACTGTGTAATGGATCCAATATGAATATGAATTACATAAATAACTAAATGTTGTCATGCGAGTGTGTGCGTGCGTATTTTACCGTGCGATCACACCATGCCACGTGTTACGTGGCGTACAGATCGCAAACGCACGGCAAAACAATATTAACCAATATACTTTCGTTCATCCAATTATACGACTTCGACACTATAGTTACACAAGTCGCAAATGATTAGATTACTTAATAAACTACAAACTGCATATGTCATATGTCTTAACCAGTGTACTTAAACCTTTAACACAGTAAAACTTATAACTTTAAACTCAAGAAATAACCACACAGCAACTTTTAAGTTGGCAAAAGGAAATTGTTTATTTATTTAAACCCTGACCTAATTGCGGCGAGAGCAGAGCAGTCAGCAGGCAAGAGCAAAGCCAAGCAGTGGATGATCCCACTGGTCCCAGGAATAAACCTCCTTTACGATTGACCTGGTGTTAAAATTGGGCTAACGAGGCGGCTGTGCCCCTCCTGGACTCAACATTGGCGCTCAAAGCCTGCCAAGGGTCCTTCACTCAGGAGGACCCTGAGTCATAATTCTTCAGAGGGGCAATGACCCCAGCCATACTTGTAACACCATCTGCTTGTTTACGGCTGACTGCCCGCTCTCCTACCACCGCTGAGACCTCCAACCGAGTCACAGCCCACTAACCTATCTCCTTACTACCTCACTTAAGTGCATGAAAATTTGCCTAATAAAAATAACCATCCCCTCATCACTCAAATGGACACCGTCTTGCCGAAACAGATGACCTTGTTCCACCCTTATTAAAGGATGAGTGATAGCCATACCCCCAAGCTCCCTTATGACTATCCCTATGGACCTATTCAACTTTCTCATGATAACACCCATCTTTTTGTTAGGTATACAAACCTTGGTCTTCGAGGAAAAGAAACCTAGGGCAAATAAAACGGAGTGCTGAAATACTATTTATCACGTAAGAAAATATGAAACACAGGGCATTTAAGAGGGGTGGGGTGGGGGGGGGGGATAAGGGAGCATGTTGACTCAAACGAAGGTAAAAACCCACAGAAACCCTGGAGGCACACCACTAATCAGGCATTTATCCAAGTATCAATGGGAAAAAATCATTTTGTGCCCCCGCTAAAAGAGACAAGCGGACTAGCCCTGGGTTAACAGCCTGGTGACCTGGCGATTCACTTTTGTGGTCTAATGTAACTTTTGTAAGCTGCGGACTTCCAGCGCGCTAGCTGTTTAATGGCCTCAGCAGAAGCTCCCCAGTCGGCCGGCAGTAACCACTCCAATTCTAAATGAGTGGGTGCTATATAATTTAGGATCCAAACCCAACCGACAAAGGGATAACTTCATAAGTGCGCTAAACTGAAACTTTGTCAAGGGAAAACCGTCAGCATGTATCAACCATAATTCCGCACCCTGGGGACGTACCTTGGCCCATTTTGCACATAGGGCCACGGGACACTCACTCTGATCATTACGAGCCGATAAAAACTGCCATTGGCCTCTACCCATATGGTCAGTCTTGGATTCAGCACTTTACAATAAACATGAAAATCAGTACTATCCATGTCCCTAGCTAGCAAAGCCATGCCATAACTAAACCTAGACTGTGCCACTAGCTCGCAAACGCAGAAAGCCCCATGAAAAGCAAGGGAAAAAGCCACACTAAAAAGGAGGGCCTCAAATGAATCCTTTGTTATGTCTGGCAATATGTCTATGATTTGCTTAAGAATACTACTATCAATAGGTCTTCTTGTATCCTGAACAACGGGATCCAACTTTGCCCATCCTTTAGGGCCTTAGATATGACAAATGATTTAGTGGGGTCAAACCTATTGTATAATTGTGACATGAAAGAAATTCCCACTAATACCGTGGCCATGGATGTTTTAGAAGAGCCATTACTATACTTAAACCACATAAAATCACAAATGTCTCTTTGTTGCTGTGGTGGTGAGCCCTCCTTATTACCTAACCAGTTCACCCATTGGCTCCATGCTGTACGGTAAGCTCTCTTGGTGGTGTTGGCCAGGGACGCCTCCGAAAGTCTTCCTATGCCGGCTCGACAATCTGCCAAACATAAGAAGGGCAAGGAGTACCAGTTAAGTTTGCATGGGAGCTAACTCTCTAAACTGCCGCCAGTTGCACTGCGAAAGGGCAACCGCTATGTTGTTTCCTGTGCCGGGGAAATGACTTGCACGAAACGTGATATCGTGAGTAAGGCACCGTAGTATCAGTTTCCGAAGCAAGTTAACCGCTGGTAGAGAGGTTGCGGTTTGGCTATTAATTGCTTGCACTACCCCGAGGTTGTCGCACCAAAAATCAACGTTTCCACCTCGGAACCTATTAGCCCACAACTCCAGGGAGACCGCTATGGGGAATAGTTCTAAGACTAGCAAGTTCTTCACCAAACCCTTGTCCACCCAAGATGCCGGCCAATGGGCGGTGCACCAGTCCCCTTGGAAAAAGGCCCCGAAACCTATGGCACCGGAAGCGTCAGTGTGCAAATCAAGTGATGGGCTGGACATAACCGGGGCAGGCCATATGCAAATCCCATTAAAACTCTGCAGTAACTCCAACCGAATCTGCAAATCCTGTTTTAACTCCTTCGCAAGGCGAACCCTAGCATGCGGTTTCATGAGACCAGCGGTGGACAACTGAAGCTTCCTACAGAATATCCTATATAATGGTATTATGCGACAGGCAAAATTAAAGGAACCTAACAGGGATTGAATACAACGAAGCGGCCTCGTAGGGGCTGAAAGGACCTCCACTATTGCATCCGAAAGTTTCTTGACTTTATCCATAGGTAGCCTGCAACACCCGGCCACTGTGTCAATCTCAATGCCCAAATAAGAAAGGCAGGTTGTGGGTCCCTCCATTTTATCATGAGCGATTGGTACCCCCATAACTTTGAACAGAGCTTGCACTGATGATAAAGTGTCACTACAAGCTGGGGATAGTGCGGGACCTATGAACAAAAAAATCATCCAGATAGTGTGCTATCCCATGGTGGCCTGTCCCAGCTTGGATACACCAGTGCAGGAAAGAGCTAAATATCTCAAAAAATGCGCATGAGATTGAACACCCCATGGGAAGGCACCTATCTATGTAGCAACCTAAACCCCATCAGATGGAAAGATTTAGGGTGGAGAGGCAGTAGGCGAAACACGGATTCAATATCCAGCTTCGTCAGCTGTATTCCTTTCCCAAAATGCTTGACTAAATTCAGGGCCTTATCCAAAGACTGATACACCCTGTGGGTGGGAAAGATGCTGGATTAGCCAAAATTTTCTTGCAATCTTCTTAGGGACTACACATACCAGTGAAATTACCAAGTTGTCTAGGGGAGGCGTATTAAAAGGACCAACCATGCGTCCCAGCCCTAATTCCTTACGGACCTTCTCCAACAATATGTCCGGCAACTCATAAGCCGATTTAAGGTTTCTACATGCTGCTGCTCTCACCTTCCTACAAGTCGGGATCCGAAAACCTTCTTGAAAACCCTGTTTTAAAAAGTGGGACTGGGAGGCATTGGGGAATAACTTCAGCCATCTCTTTAAAACTGGAATTTTAATGGGTGACGGGGCCTTGCCCAAAGGGTCCGGGATTGCTGCGACCTCTGCCCGCATTCCTGGGACTCCTGCTGAAATCTCTCGCGGGGTGAGCGACGCGGAAGATCGAGCATGCGTGCTGATACTTGCATGAGTCCCCCCGGGAACATGTGGAGCAGTTAAACCTAAAGCAGCGTTTCCCGGAACTCCAGGGAGGACCACGCCTCCCCGCTGACTGAAACCTGGTGTCGGGTGTTGTCTGATTGTCCGCTACGCTAGGCCTCATAAGCGCCATCCACGTTTCCACATCTTTAAATGCAAAGGGAATCATTCTCTGTCCCGAAACCTTCCCCGTAAAACTCTCATCCTACCGTCACCAGGTTATTGGTCCGTCGCAAATGGACATTTCAGTAATCAGGTGTACGTATCGCCACGCATCAATGTTGGCGTGAGGAAAAGTCTCCAGATAGCAACCCACAAACATGCAAACACCTATTAGCCAGTTGGGGAAGCAACGAAATGCCTCAGAGCCTATACCTCCTCTGGAACACGCTGTTATGGAGTCTTTCCTGGATTTTTCTGTAAGAAAGAGCATATCCACATAATAACCTTTTCAAATCTTGGAAAGATGGAAGGGGGTCCAAAGTGAGGGACATGGGCGGCAGAGGGCGGGGGCAGGCAGCCATGGGCCGCTAGGGATGTTGCCACGTAGGAATGGGCTGGGGGAGGGGAAGGTGGATGTGCACCCTACAGCTCCCAACGCGACACTGTTTGTGGCCTGGGTGGGGTGGAGGGCACAAAATAAGACTGTCCTCTGTAAGGGGGATGAAGGTGTTGGGAGGGAGTGAGGGGGAGTGCTACCAGACATAACCACAAAAACATTCTGGTCGACATGGCTAATGCCCCCTTGTTCTCCGAGTGAACCTGCTGTATGGCCGAAGAGGAAGGAGGGACTTCCTCCCCCGCCATGTCGCCTGACTGACGTGGAACTCCGGAGCGCGGACGCGCCGCCAGCTCCGGACCCCGCGCCCTGACCTCGGCTGACATGCTGGCTGTGAGGGAGTACCTGGAGGTGACTGCCTGCCCGCGGCACCGGGCTCTACTTAGGGTGACAGGGGTGACCTCAGAAGTGCCCGTTGACGGAATTTGGGTAGGGGGAGGAGTTTGTGCTGAAGAGGCCCCTGGATTCTCCAGCGATGCCGCGGGAGCGTGGGACATCTCGCGGAAGCGGGAAGGGAGGTGGACGGTTCTCCTTTGCCTAGGCATGATACAAAATTGGGCACTGGGGCAAGAGAATGAAACGGCCGGGTTGGGGGAGGGGGGCGACTAAGCTGCGGGGGATGATGACAGAATCAGAGGGTATAGAGAAACAGAAACCCCAGACAGAAGCAAAGAAAAGATAGCAGAAAAAGCTAGGAGGGAGAAAAAGAAAGTAAGAAGCAATAAAGCAATATAGGATTAAATCATACTGCACCTGAGACTCCTGTATGTTCTTCCCAAACGAATGCAGAAACCAAGAGAACGGCCTCTCCCACAGAGAGAGGCTATATACTGAACACTCTGACCCTCTCTGTGTCCTCATTGGCCGTATCATGCACTTTCATAATTAACCCCTTTCTAACGTTAAGTCCCTGCCAGACCATATACCATCAGTTTAGACTCGTTCAGCCTATAACTTTACTCCTCACAGTCACACCCTGTGCTGAATGATACATGCTTATGTACAGGGATATTATACAGTATGACAATATAAGTTACATACAGTATGAACAGCGTTGGACTGTTAAGCCGTTTCTTGGACGAACAACAGTTTATAAATAGATTTTCTGGAGCGCCATCAAAATAATTCATACTGTCAACATTCAGAGCTCCACTGTGAATAGTACACTGTAAAGTGGGTTGCCTTAGCACTCTGATATTTGACAAAAGATGCATTTTTATAAACTTTGGCTGTCTTGTGAAAGTCAGAACGCATCTCACATCTCTGGCAATCTTATTGAAACCTCAAAACAAGCTGCTGGAAATGGGTCCAAGAATGTGAGAGAGAAGAGATATATAGTTGCATGCCTTTACTCTACAATGACTACGGGCAAATGCCCCTTCCATGCCCCGTTCATTCGGGTGGGGTACGGTATAATGAAGCTGATTAAATTGATACCACTTACCCCGCGACATGTGTACACCGAAGCGCTGCTTGCCGATGATGATCGATGACGACTGGTTTTGGATGTGACCAATGGTGATGAAGCAATAACCCGTCTTCACCTGATGACGTCACTCAGATCTGTGACGCTGTTATCGGTGCTGTTAAGGGGGTGATGTAAGTATTTGGCCATATACAATGTACTTTAGAAAGCGTTGTACATTGAATATGGCTGCATACTTAAATTTACTTAAAAGACTGTAGTAAGTGTCCTTTGCGTGAGTAGATGCAGTGAGCATTGCTGTGTTCATTGGCATGTTTCCCGGTTCTGGGCATATGCAGATTGATTTTGCATATGATACGCACAAAATCAGCAGATCCTTTCCTTGATGAATCAGGCCCTGTGACAGAACACTGGATGTGTTTCCTGGTGTAAAATCAGGAAAATGCATTAAGGGATGAAAGGGCCTTGAAAAATAACTGTAAATTCCAGGAAAATATAATATCAGAATTCGTAGAAGTGCAACATAAACCTTTTGTTCACAACAACTTGTTGTGTGAGGAAGAAGCATAAATACCAGAAAAACAATAGTTGAACTATCTATATTAAACACAACAGTACATAGATGATATTACAATTATTACACAGGCTTGCAGTTTAAAATGTACTTCATAAGTCAAGTTAGTAAAAACAATCTGCATAGGAAAAATTTATCTTTTAAACTGTGCAGCATATATATTTTTTGAATAGTTGCTTATATAATAAAACCGCAATCATAGAAATATAATAAACCTTTGGATAAATGTAATTCTATATGATCATCAATACTTTCGTGTCAAAAAAGAGTGATACCTTTATTGGCTAAATCTGACTGATGAAGGGGCCTCTGTGACCTGAAAGCTAGCAAATATAAATAATTTTTTTGGTTAGCCAATAAAGGTATCACTCCTATAATACTTTTGTCTTTTTGACATAAAAGTATTCAAGAGCTTACATCCTAAAGGAAAGGGGGAGACACAAACAGGGTGGTACTAACTGGGGGAGAGAGCCAGGACACGGGAGTTAGGAGGAGGCCTGATAGACTTGAATAAAGAAATGAGGCTTTAGGGCACGATTGAAGCCTTTGAGAGTGGATGCTAACCTGATGGAATGTGGAAGATCGTTCCACAGCAGGGAAGCAGCCCGGGCAAAGTCCTGAAGACGGGAGTGAGAAGAGGTGATCAGTGAAGTAGTACGGCGGTGGTCACAGGCAGAGTGGAGGGGGCGGGTAGGAGTGTAGGTAGAGATGAGATTGGAGATGTAGGGAGGGGAAGATTGCTTAAGAGCTTTAAAGGTGAGGGTAAGGAGTTTAGCTTTAATTCTGTAGGGCATGGGGAGCCAATGTAGTGACTGTTGGAGGGAGACTACAGAGACAGAGTGGCGGGAGAGAAAAATGAAGCGGGCAGCAGCATTGAGGATAGACTTAAGAGGGTCATGGTGAGAGTGAGGTAGGCCAGAGAGAAGGAGGTTACAGTAGTCAAGGCGAGAGATTACAAGCGAGTGAACAAGGGTTTCATAGCTTCCGTGGTGAGAAAGGGGCGTATCTTGGATATATTTCAAAGTTGGAAGTAGCAGGATTTTGAGAGGGACAGAATGTGAGGCTTGAAGGAGAGGGAGGAATTAAGGATGACCCCAAGGCATCAGACTTGAGGGACAGACATGAGGGTAGTGTTATTAACAGAAATAGAGAGGGGGGAGTCCTGAAAGGGGGGAAGACTATAAGCTCAGTCTTGGAAATATTGAATTTAAGGAAACGTTGGGACATCCAAGGTGAGGTGGCCGAGAGACAACAGGAGACACGAGGGAAGAAGGGAAGGGGAGAGGTCAGGGGATGAAAGATAAATTTGGTTATCATCATTAGTGACCTTAATGTGGGCAGTTTCAGTGGAGTGGAGGGGGCAAAAACCGGATTAGAGTGTTTCAAGGAGTGAGTGAGAGGAGAGAAAGGAGGCGAGACGGTTGTAGACAACCCGTTCAAGGAGTTTGGAGGCAAAAGGAAGAAGCGAAATAGGGTGGTAATTAGAGAGAAAGGCGGGATCGAGGGACGGTTTCTAGAGTATGGGGGAGACAAGAGCATGTTTAAATGAGGAGGAGAAGATTCCAGAGGAGAGGGATAGGTTGAGGAGGTTGGCAAGGTGGGAGCAGGCCTCAAGAGAGAGGGAGCATAGGAGGTGGGAGGGGATTGGGTCCTGTGAGCAAGTGGAGGAGGGTGAGGAAGAGAGAAGGAAAAGGACTTCATCTGCAGATACCAGAGTGAAGGAAGAGAAGGAGGGTGAGCTAGCAGGAGGGGAGAAAGGAGATAGCAGCCGCAGAGTGTCACAAATCAAGATCTTAGCCGCACTTACCTCATCCGCCGCTGTCATATCACGGCTACCTGGGTCCCTTCTGGTCATCTGCAGCATTCCCCTTAGCCACACCTCCGTTTGTAAACAAACACATACTGTTTGTTCTGCTGCATGGGCGCGGCCATCTTGGATGCAGTCAGGTGATCATTCCAGACCAACCAGATTCAGAAGCTGTGATCACATGAACTGATCAGCCAATAGTTGTTTGGGACACCCTATTTAAACCTCCTGCTGTGATCTGTTCATTGCCAGAACAACACACTTCTCTCCAGAGGATAGTTCTTGGCTCCTGGTTCCAGTGTTCCTGTCTGCATAACTAAAGTGCAGTGTTCCTTTCTGCATAACTAAAGTGCAGTGTTCCTGTCTGCATAACTAAAGTGCAGTGTCCCTGTCTGCATAACTAAAGTGCAGTGTTCCTGTCTGCATTACTAAGTGCAGTGTTCCTGTCTGCATAACTAAAGTGCAGTGTTCCTGTCTGCATAACTAAAGTGCAGTGTTCCTGTCTGCATAACTAAAGTGCAGTGTTCCTGTCTGCATAACTAAAGTGCAGTGTTCCTGTCTGCATAACTAAAGTGCAGTGTTCCTGTCTGCATTACTAAGTGCAGTGTTCCTGTCTGCATTACTAAGTGCAGTGTTCCTGTCAGCATTTCCAGACTGCTCATTCCCCTGCTATATTCTACATTCAGCAAGAACATCATCCAGGCTGCTAGTTTCTGTTTCAGTCCTGCTCCAGCTAGGCCCAAGGGTCCCGAATCGGATCAAGAAATTCAGACGACCGTGACACAGAGGAGGGAGAGAAGAGGGACAGAGTGGGCAAGGAAGGGTGGGGAGGTGGGGGGAGAAGGGACTGCTGGGAAATGTCAAGATGTATAGACTCAATCTTGGAGGTGAAGTGGGTAGCAAAGTTGACAGCAGAGAGTGTGGGAGGGAGTGGGAGTGGGGGAGGGGAGAGGAGGCAGTTGAAGGTGGCAAAAAGCCGATAGGGTTTGGAGGATTGGGAAGAAATGAGAGCTTTAAAGAAGGATTGTTTAGAGAGCGATAGGGCCAAACTGTAAGACACAAGCATGAACTTAAAGTGGAGGTAGTCAGCATGATTGCGTGACTTTTTCCAGAGCCGTTCTGCACTGCGGGAGCATTTTTGAAGATAGCAGGTAAGTTTAGTGTGCCACGGTAGCGGCGGGGACCGACGAAGCTTGATGGTGACAGCCGGGGTGACAGAGATCATGGATAGAGGTCAATTTGTTACAGACTGATCTGGCATTGCAGAGGCCACAGGATAGTGGAAGAGAGGGAAGAGGAGAGATGTGGATGAGATTGTTGGGGTTGCTCGACTGCAAGGGTGAGTATGATATGGAGTGAGGGGCATGACAGGGAGAGAGTGTTGGAATTGAACGAGAAGCAGAAATAAGAGGGGACTTGTCAGCAGACAGGAGACAAGGGGCATGGGAGCAAGATGTGGGGGAGGAGTGGAAATGGGGCAGATAAGGGGGTTTGAGAATGGGAGAGGCAAAAGGTAGGAGTGACGTGAGGGAGTAGATTACCTGGGGGGAAAGAGAGGGAGGTGGTAGGTAGGAATAGACCGACGCTGAGAGAAGAGCAGCGAAGGGGACAAGAGGGAAAGAGTATGAGTAGGGAAAGGGAGGAGAGAGGAAAAGAAGGAAGAAAGAGTAACGAGTTAGATCAGGGGCCCAGAGGCACAGAAAAGAAGAGAGGAGTGAAATAGGGAGGGGGATGGGAAAGGAGAAGGGGGAAGTGAGGAGGAGGAAGGATATGGAAAGATAGGACATGGGAAGCAGGGGAATAGAGGGAGAGGACAGAAGTGAAAGAGGAGCCAATCATGATAAAGCTAGATAAGGTGTGGAAGAGACAGTTGAAAATAATTCAGAATTCAAGGATGGTAAGAGCTTACAAGTGGAGTGAGGAATTGGCGAAAGCACAAAAGGTGAGTAAAGCGAAAAAGTGTAAAGGTTAAAGGAAAGAAAAGAGGAAGAAGAGATGTAAAGTATGAGCCAGGGAATAGGAAGCTATAAGGACAGTAGAGATACCAGATGGGTGTGTTAAGAAAAAACAGATAAGAAAGTTAGGCCTGAATGGAAGGCAACAGTTTAATATAAGACATAATACAAGGTGCACTGAGCTGGCAATGTAAGTCCACAGGACAAGAGGGAGCCAGATCAAAGTTTAAGTTAAGTGGAACAACAGTGTAGTAAAAAGTGGGAATCCAAACAGCATAAGAGGAATCAACAAGTCATAATACTGCAGCAGGCCAGAATAAATATGAGAAACAGATCAGTAGGGAGTGTCCAGGCAGTAAACAATGCAGGTGAATGATTTCAGAGCTCACGGCTGATTGTGGAATGTTGTCTTCATGTAGCAGAGTTTGCAATTATAAGGTTCCCCTCCTGTTCTCCTCTTGTATATCTCTTACTGTACTAACTAAATTAGTTAATACAACTGTAAGAATCTCACTTACTAGAATTCTCACTAGCTAACAGTCTCACACAGCCTAAGACTGCTGTTTAAATAGGTTCAAATTAGGGATGTGCACCGGCGACTTTTGAGGTCTCGTGTTTTGTGTTTTGGATCCGGATTTTCGTTATTTTTGAGGTTCGGATTTGTCTCGCAAAACACTTGACGAAAGGTCTCGGTTCGGATTTAAGGTATTGGATTCGGATTTTTTTTGAAAAAAACATAAAAAGTTTAAAAATCAAGTTTTTGGGCTTATTTTCACTCCTAGGCTATTATTAACCTCAATAACATTCAATAACAAGCATTTCCACTAATTTACAGTGTATTCTGAACACCTCACAATATAGTTATTAGTCCAAAACGTTGCAAAAAGGTATCTTTCTGGACTGCGTAGAGGAGTGGGTCACCACAATATCTTAAAAACCCTGAACTTTTATGATTCGCACCAATAATTGTACCTGGACTGCGTAGAGGAGTGGGTCACCACAATATATTAAAAACCCTGAACTTTTATGAATCGCACCAATAAATGTACCTGGACTGCGTAGAGGAGTGGGTCACCACAATATATATAATAAGAAAACCATCAACTTGTTTGATTCGCACCAATAAATGTACCTGGACTGCGTAGAGGAGTGGGTCACCACAATATATTAAAAACCCTGAACTTTTATGAATCGCACCAATAAATGTACCTGGACTGCGTAGAGGAGTGGGTCACCACAATATATTAAAAACCCTGAACTTTTATGAATCGCACCAATAAATGTACCTGGACTGCGTAGAGGAGTGGGTCACCACAAGATATATTAAAAACCCTGAACTTTTATGAATCGCACCAATAAATGTACCTGGACTGCCTAGAGGAGTGGGCACTGGGCACCACAATAAAATATATAAAAAACCTTTAACAGGTCTGCATTACACTACACATACGGCTGCTCCTCCATCCTCTCCATCATATACATGTTGGAGTTTTAGCGTGTGACAACCTCTTGTTTTTGATAATGTCAGTGCATTTTGAATATTTTTCAATTTGCCCCACACCACTGAATGTACTTTATCTATGATACGCATCTATCTATCTTGACTGCGTAGTGTGGTGGCCCCGGTACACAATTTGGTACCGAGGCCACAATATAATTAAAAAACCCTCCACGTGTCAGAATTCCACCAAACAAGTATCTGGACTGCGTAGTGGGGTGGCCCCGGTACCCAATTTGATACCGGGGCCACAATAAAATAAATACACCCTCCACGTGTCAGAATTCCACCAAACAAGTATCTGGACTGCGTAGTGGGGTGGCCCCGGTACCCAATTTGATACCGGGGCCACAATAAAATAAATACACCCTCCACGTGTCAGAATTCCACCAAACAAGTATCTGGACTGCGTAGTGGGGTGGCCCCGGTACCCAATTTGATACCGGGGCCACAATAAAATAAATACACCCTCCACGTGTCAGAATTCCACCAAACAAGTATCTGGACTGCGTAGTGGGGTGGCCCCGGTACCCAACTTGATACCGGGGCCACAATACCTCCTCCAAACATGCTACAGACAATTCGTCATTGAGATCCCATCAAGTATGTTAAAGACAGACAGGGTCCAAGTGTTATTAGTTGACTTTGTAAAGAAAAAAACTGTCCCTGTTGCACATAGTCGTGCAATGAAGACTTACTTTTTCATTTAAAGGCACGATCTTTCAAGTGTAGTGTTTGTAAGTCTAAGTCATATTATACTTTTGGTAAAATTGGTTTTTTTTGTTCCTCTTTATGTTAATTAATTAGTAATAGAATTAAAGTAGGAAATAGAATTAAATAGAATTAAAGTAGGAAATAGAGTGGTATAGAGTTGTAGTGTGGTATAGATAGAGTGGTCCACACAATATAATAATAAAACCCTCAACTGGTCTGAATTCCACCAAACAAGTATCTTGACTGCGTAGTGTGGTGGCCCCGGTACACAATTTGGTACCGAGGCCACAATATAATTAAAAAACCCTCCACGTGTCGGAATTCCACCAAACAAGTATCTGGACTGCATAGTGGGGTGGCCCCGGTACCCAATTTGATACCGGGGCCACAATACCTCCTCAAAACATGCTCCAGACAATTCGTCATTGACAGACCCCAGACAGACAGGGTCGTAGTGTTATTGTTTGACTTTGTAAACCCAAAAAAATGTCCCTGTTGCACTTGCACATAGTCGTGCAATGAAGACTGACTTTTTCATTTAAAGGCACGATCTTTCAAGTGTAGTGTTTGTAAGTCTAAGTCATATTATACTTTTGGTAAAATTGGTTTTTTTTGTTCCTCTTTATGGTAATTAATTAGTAATAGAATTAAAGTAGGAAATAGAATTAAATAGAATTAAAGTAGGAAATAGAGTGGTATAGAGTTGTAGTGTGGTATAGATAGAGTGGTCCACACAATATAATAATAAAACCCTCAACTGGTCTGAATTCCACCAAACAAGTATCTTGACTGCGTAGTGTGGTGGCCCCGGTACACAATTTGGTACCGAGGCCACAATATAATTAAAAAACCCTCCACGTGTCGGAATTCCACCAAACAAGTATCTGGACTGCATAGTGGGGTGGCCCCAGTACCCAATTTGATACCGGGGCCACAATACCTCCTCAAAACATGCTCCAGACAATTCGTCATTGACAGACCCCAGACAGACAGGGTCGTAGTGTTATTGTTTGACTTTGTAAACCCAAAAAAATGTCCCTGTTGCACTTGCACATAGTCGTGCAATGAAGACTGACTTTTTCATTTAAAGGCACGATCTTTAAAGTGTCAGAAAGAGAGAGAAGACACAGGAGAGGAGAGTTGTAGCTGGGGACCTGGGGTGGAAGCTCCCAGGCTCCCCCAGCATTGCCTGGAAGTCTGAGCGTGGTGACTGAGCCAGGGCAAGGAATGTGTGCCCTGGATGAGGGGGAGAACTCCATGCCACTATAGTGAACCCAAGAGAGAGGGGGACACTGCACATGGAAGAGGCCCTGGAGTGAGGGCTGCTACAAGAGGCATGGTAGCTGTAGTGTCAGATCCTGAGGCTGAGAGTACACAGAGTGACGTGTCAGAGCACAGGAGACATTATCCCCGCAGAGGAGGGATGAGCTGCAGTTGAGAGGTCTGTTGTTGAAATAGGACATGCACACTTTAACAAACCAATCATTTCAGCGACAGGGCCTACCAAACAACTTTGACTGAAATGATTGGTTTGTTTGGGCCCCCACACCAAAAAAGCTATTCATCTCTCCCTGTACAGACTAAACAGGCTCTACTGAGGCAAGATGTCGTCCTCATCCTCAACCTCTGATTCCTCTCCCCCTACAGTGTGTACTTCCTCCTCATCACACATTATCAATTCGTCCCCGCTGGACTCCACAACCACAGGTCCCTCTGTAGTATCTGGAGGGCAGTGCTGTACTTCATTGAGGAATTGATTATTCATTTTTATAAACATCATTTTTTCAACGTTGTGAGGAAGCAATCTCCTTCGCCGCTCACTGACCAGGTTCCCCGCTGCACTAAAAACTCTTTCCGAGTACACACTGGAGGGGGGACAACTCAGGTAAAATAGAACCAGTTTGTACAGGGGCTTCCAAACTGCATTTTTTTCCTGCCAGTAACAATATGGACTGTCTGACATGTCTATTTGGATGGTGTCAGCAAAATAATCCTCCACCATTTTTTCAATTGTGACAGCATCCAATGCAGCGACAGTAGACATGTCTGCAATGGTTGGCAGGTCCTTCAGTCCGGACCAGATGTTATCAGCATCCCCGCCAGTGCCTCTTTTGGGAAAACTGAGCTTTTTCCTCGCAGCCATAGATGTGGAAGAAAATGAGGGTGGAGCTGTTGGCATGTCACGGTCCTCTTCAGAGGACAATCTCCTGACCAGCAGGTCTTTGCACCGCTGTAGATTTGTGTCCGCCGGAAACAGAGACACAACATACGCTTTAAACCGAGGATCGAGCACGGTGGCCAGAATGTATTCCTCTGACTTTAAAAGAGTGACCACCCTCGGATCCTGGCAAAGCGTACGAAGGGCTACATCCACAAGAGCTACATGCTTGCTGTAATCGCAATGGCTTACCAGCTCCTCCCTCACTTTCTCCAGCTGCTTCTGCAACAGCCTGATCAGGGGAATGACCTGACTCAAGCTGGCAGTGTCGGAACTGACTTCTCGTGTGGCAAGTTCAAATGGCTGCAGAACCTTGCACAACACGGAAATCAGTCTCCACTGCGCTTGACTCAGGCGCATCCCCACTCCTTTGCCTATGTCGTAGGTGGCTGTGTAGGCCTGAATGGCCTTTTGCTGCTCCTCCATCCTCTGCAGCATATAGAGGGTGGAGTTCCAGCGCGTCACAACCTCTTGTTTGAGGTGATGGCAGGGCAGGTTCAAGCTTTTTTGATGTGCCTCTAGTCTGCGGTAGGCACTGGCTGAATGCCGAAAGTGTCCAGCAATTTTGCGGGCCACCGCAAGCATCTCCTGCACACCCCTGTCACTCTTGAGGTAATGCTGCACCACCAAATTAATGGTGTGGGCAAAACATGGGACGTGCTGGAAATTGCCCATATTTAATGCCCGCACAATGTTACTGGCATTGTCTGACACCACAAATCCCCATGAGAGTCTAAGTGGGGTAAGCCACTGGGAGATAATTTCCCTCATTTTCTCTAATATGTTGTCAGCGTTGTGCCTCTTATTAAAGCCTGTAATGCACAATGTTGCCTGCCTTTGCATGAGCAGCCATTTTGTAGATGCTGCTACTGATGCAGCTGTTGCTGTTGCTGCGGAAGGGGATGCATCTACCCAGTGGGCTGTCACAGTCATATAGTCCTTCGTTTGCCCAGAACCACTTGTCCACATGTCCGTGGTTAAGTGGACAGTGGGTACAACCGCATTTTTAAGAGCACTGAGGACACTTGATCGTACTTCTCTGTACATTTTTGGTATCGCCTGCCTAGTGAAGTGGAATCTCGAGGGGATTTGGTACCGGGGACACAATACCTCCATCAACCCTCTAAATCCCACTCCACTGATGGCGGACACCGGGCGCACGTCTAACACCAACATTGCAGTTACAGCCGCAGTTATACGCTTTGCAATAGGGTGACTACTATCGTATTTGGTGGTCATGGCAAACGACTGTTGGACGGTCAATTGTTTGGTGAAAGACTTAGCGGTCTTACGACTTCCCCTCTGGGAAGATGACCGACTAACAGCAGCAACAGCAGCAGTGGCAGTAGTAGGCGTACCGCTGCAGGATTCCTCGGATGAATCCCGTATTGAGGAGGACTCAGTCTGGCTGGTGACTTGGGCTGCAGGACTGAATCTGATGGAGATTGTGGAGGAAGTTGACGAGGAGGGTGTTGCTGGTGTGTATCCAACTGGACCACGGGATTTAGGTGTCCCTGTACCGATGAGGGTCCTAGCCCCAGTTCCTGAACTAACCACTGAACTATGAAGGTTATTCAGGTGACGTATAAGGGAGGATGTTCCTAGGTGGGCAAGATCCTTACCCCTGCTTATTTGAGCTTTACATAAGCTACATATTGCCATACATTGGTTGTCTGGATTTGGATAAAAATAACTCCAGACCGAAGAGGTGCATTTTTTGGTCTTCTGACCAGGCATGACGATGGGCTTTTTCATCCCATGGACATCAGCTG